>NW_021703765.1:62895003-62948487 GCF_005190385.1 Monodon monoceros | reverse complement strand
AAGAAGTATTTACAAACAGGACCGAGCAAAGAAGAGACAAGCAATGAATATGGATTGGCCTGGGAAATACAGTTGCAATGTCAAAAATATAAATCAAGTTACTAGTACTTGTTAAAGGAGACCACATGCCCTCAGCATGGGGAGGCCACTGGGAGGCGCTGTGAGTCTTCTCAGAGGACTTGAGAAAACCCCAGTGATTCAGATTTTTTTTAAAACATTTTTTAAAATTTATTTATTTATTTTGTTTATCTATTTTTGGCTGCATCGGGTCCTCGTTGCTGCGCGTGGGCTTTCTCTAGTTCCGGCAGGCGGGGGCTACTCTTTGTTGCGGTGCACGGGCTTCTCATTGCAGTGGCTTCTCTTGTTGCAGAGCACAGGCTCTAAGCGTGCGGGCTTCAGTAGTTGTGGCACACGGGCTCAGTAGTTATGGCTTGCGGGCTCTAGAGCGCAGCCTCAGTAGTTGTGGCACGCAGGCTCAGTAGTTGTGGTGCACGGGCTTAGTTGCTCCGTGGCATGTGGGATCTTCCCGGACCAGGGCTCGAGCCTGTGTACCCTGCATTGGCAGGAGGATTCTTAACCACTGCGCCACCAGGGAAGTCCCCCAGTGGTTCAGATTTAATGGGACCCTGAACCAATTGTTCACTGGCCCGGGGAATATCTTAGAGCAGCTGTTTCCTCCCACAGGGTAAATCCACAGCACACAGCCACCCCAGGCTACCCCTGACAGTGCAGCTGCTCTCAGGGCTGAGGACCTGGGTAGTGGAGAGGCTGGTAGAGGGCTCAGATTTGCATAATGCACCACTCAAACACACCCGCTTCATGCAGGAAGCTCAGTAGGGGGTAAGGAACCATCAGAGTCCAGCGCCCGCTCTGGGGCAGGGATCCTTCCAATGTCTGCACCATGGCCTGGATTCCTTTCTTCCTCCTTCTCCTCACTCACTGCCCAGGTCCACACAGATGCAGAGACCAGCCTTTGGAGGGATCCCTCTGCCTTTGTTCCTCATTCCTAACATGTGTCTGTTTTTGGTTTCAGGGTCCCAGGCTGTGGCGACTTAGGAGCCCTCAGTGATCGTGTCCTCAGGAGGGGCAGTCACCCTCACCTGTGGCTCCAGCACTGGAGCAGTGACCAACAGTCACTATCCATGCCGGTTCCAGCAGAAACCTGGCCAAGCCCCCAGGACACTGATTTAGGATACAAGCAGTAACTCTCTTGGACCCCAGCCCGGTTCTCAGGTTCCCTCCTTGGGGGCAAAACTGCCCTCACCCTTTCGGGGGCTCAATCCGAGGACGAGGCTGAACACTACTGTTGGCTGGTATACAGTGGTGCTCGCCACAGTGACAGACCCAAAGGAGGAACCAAGACATTAACCTGCCCCAGCCCTTGTGGTAAGGTCTCAAGTACAGTATTCTTAACTTCACAGTGAATAGAACAGGAAACAGGGAGCTAACTTCAGCACACATTAGTTGGAGGCAGAACAGATTGAGGCATTTGGGACAATTCACATCCAAAATCACACCAGTGCTTTCGAGCATGCGTTAGACCAGTTTCTCTCAAAATTTAACGTGCACACGAATCATCTGAGCATCTCGTAAAATGTGGATTCTGATTCAGTGAGTCTGGAATGAGGGCAGATATTCTATATTTCTAAATGCTCCTTGCCACACAAAATCCACATGTATGTTTTAGTAATAGCAAATCCGTAAGTACAGTATAAAATTAAAACAAGAATTGTTGGCAGGGGACTTCCTTGGTGGCGCAGTGGTTAAGAATCCGCCTGCCAATGCAGGGGACACAGCTTCTATCCCTAATCTGGGAAGATCCCACATGCCATGGAGCAACTAAGCCTGTGTGCCACAGCTACTGAGCCTGTGCTCTAGAGCCCACGCAACACAACAACTGAGCCCACGTGCTCTAGGGCCCGCGTGCCGCGACTACTGATCCTGCGTGCTGCAACTACTGAAGCTTGCGTGCCTAGAGCCCGAGTTCCGCAACAAGAGAAGCCACTGCAATGAGAAGCCCACGCACTGCAACAAAGAGTAGCCCCCGCTCACTGAAGCTAGAGAAAGCCTGCGCATAGCAACGAAGACCCAACACAGCCAAAAAATTTAAAAATAAATAAATAAATAAAAACTAAAGAAAAAGAATTGTTGGCAGATGAGAACCTAAGAGAGGTCTCTGACATCAAGAACTGATGAGTTATGAGGATTATGGAAAAATGCCAAGCAAACACACATGAAAAGACCTCTTCTCACCTGCACTCCCCTCCAGCTCCTGCCCAGGCCATAGGCGCAGAGCAGATATGCCCCAGGCCTATGGTCACCTGTCTGACATCCCAGTAGCCATTTCCTTTTCAAGTAACTAAATGTACTGGTCTGGGGAGATTATTTGCATAATTTCTCCTGTAGGGTTTAGGGACTGGCAATTCCTGGCCAGCCAGAGAGGTGTCAGGGCTCCAGAAGACACACCTCTTGGGGTGTATACCCCATGGTCCAGACAACTTTGCTCCTCTTCACACCCGTCGCTCACTCACAGGTCAGAGGGAGACCCTCTGAGCTTTGCTAGCAGAGGACCATGGAGGTAGTTCCTGTCCCATCGTGGCCCATGACTGCTCCCTGACATTTCCATCTCTGTCACTGCTTGTAGGACTCACTTTCCAGGCTGAGGTGATTCAGGAAACCTCGCTGACCACAGTCGCTGGTGAGAAGGTCACAGTCATCTGTGGCTCCAGTGCTGGGGTTGTCACCACCAGTAACTATGCAGACTGGGTCCAACGGAAGCCTCACCAGGGTCGTCTGATTGGTGACCACACTCACAGAGACCCAAGTGTCCTCAAGCTGTTCTCCGGTGCCTTCCTTAGAGGCAAGTCTGCGCTTACCATCACAAGAGTCCAGCCTGAAGATGAAGCATTTCACCACTGTGCAGCCTGGTTCACGGATTACCACCACTGTGACAGCTCAACAGAAAAGCGACACTCGAACCTCCTGGCTCAGCTCAGCGCCCTGCCCCGAGCCCCTTCTTTCTTCTTAGTTCAGAGGCTGGTTCTTGGTTTGGGGCCTCAGGATGGTCAATGATCATGCCTCAAAAGAAGTGGGTCACACTTAGTGTTTGAGCTTCAAGGCTATAACTGCTGAACAGGGAGAACGGTGTCCCACTTCCTTTCTCTCTCTGGGTTGCAAGCACTATTCTCTTCCAACATTATTTCTCCCTCCTTCCTTAGCAAGGAAACTCAGTAAAGCTTTGACACATAGACCTGTGGCTGCCTTTCCTTCTCCCGAGCTCTTGGTGGGCATGCAACAAAGCCCTAGTAAATAACATATAATCTAAACTCTGTTGCAGGAAAGTCTTCTTTGAAAAGACAGGATAGCTCTGCTTTGGGTATATCTGTATAAGCTCCTAGTGAACAGAACCCTATGCAGATATCAACTACACATTCTGGACAAAGTATTGAAAAGCAACTATCTGAACGACCTGGACAGTGAAGAAAAGCAGGAAGATTCTGGTTGGAAACTGATACTTTGAAGAAGGGTATGGTGAAACAGTTTCCTGATTTTTATGGCTTTTAGACTAGAGTCAGCAGGAATTGCCATGGCTAAGCCCCTAAAGAAAACCCACAGTCTGTCTTTCTTGAAGACATAATCCACAGAGTCCAGAGAAACCACAGCCACTGGGAAAGAAGGAGGAAATCCTAAAAACAGAAGAGCCACGGAGGGGAAGCCTGAAGTTTTTGTATAATTTCTGCCTAACTCCCTGGCTCATATCTGAGCCGGGCATGCGGCAGGCAGCTCCCAAGAAGCTATTATAATTACATCAAATGAAATAATGTTCCTTAATTATAAAAGGACCTCCGTGCATTGTAGAATTTCCCTATAGCCCCTTCTTGCTTTTACCTAGTTACAATCTGTCCTCCAGCAGCTCTGACGCTCTGCCCCATCTCCTCCAGATACCCTGTTGGTCCTTCCGCCTCTGGCTGCAGGAGCACCTGAGATGTGGAGCTACTGTTCTGTCTACTAGTGACTCACTTTCCAGACCTGGGGCTCCTTGAGCAATGGTCATTTTGAGCATGGTGGGAGGTCCAGGATTCCTGACCCTGGGGGTCAGCAGTGAATGAGCTGTCAGGCAGTGCCCTGCTGAGCCCAGGCAGAAGCCTCTGGACCACCTGGACTCCTCTGCTGCACATGCAGAAGCTCAAAGAGCCTCAGAGGGGTGACAGGCTCAGCCCCACCTCTGGTGCTTCCTCCCATGCCATGGGGACCAAGAGATCTACCGCAGCCTTCCTCGTGGAGAGGAGCGGGGTCCATCTACACATACAAAATTTGCAAGGAGCTCCCATTTTCTGATACTCATTCTTTTATGGATCCTGCCTGTCCCCAAGTGCCCTTGTACTTGGAAGGAAAAAAGCTCTGCCTTGTGCTTTTCCTCCAGGAACCTGATGTATGGGCTTGAAAATGTGTCACCCAGTGCCCTCCTTCAGAACCAAGACTCTCTTCCCTCCAACTTCCAGGAGTATTTGCTGCTGATAGCTAACAGCTACGTCTCTCTCTGGTAATTCCCTGGCATTAAATGAGCTGACCTGCATGAGATTACACCCCTCACCCAGGGGCACCCACATCAAATGACTGCTTGTTGCAGGAGCACAGAGGCCCAGTCACCTGCCACAATTTGCAATAAGTCTGAAGGACCCTCCCACCTACACAAATCCGCACGGCACCAGTTGAGGCCTCTACTGCTACTCCAGTGCAGATCAGTTTCTTCTGCTGTGCCATCCCCTTCCCTCACTCCTTTATAGGTCATTTACAATAAAACCCTGCAGGAAAATCTTCAGCTCACAGATATTTCCCTGAGGAAGCCACCATAGAAGAGTTACATTTTACATTGCCATTGATCTGGTGAATGCATACTTTTCCATTTCTATCAAGAAAAAAGATTGAAAGCAATCCATAGTCATAGGATGGACTAACAGCATAACATTGATGTTTTGTCCCAGAGCTACACTAATTCTTCTACTTTAAGTATCCCAAGGGACCTGGGCCATCTGGACATTCCACAGACCATCAGGCCAATCCGTTCTGTTGAAGACATGGTATAAGATATGGCAAATACAGTAAAAACCTTGGTATAATAACTGCTCTAGACAAACCCTGTAAATTTTAGAGGTCCATCATTATCGATGAGCTTCCTAGGGGAACATTAGTCTGTGACATGACAGGACATGCCCTCCAGAGTAAGACCAATTATTGCATCTCACAGTTGCCACCCTTAAAAGAGAAGTACACACTTAGTTGGCCACTTCAGCTTCTGGAAGTCTATATTCCACTGTTGGGAATACTGCTCCATCAGCTTACCGGGTTATACAGAGGCTACTAGGTTTAAGGTGGCCCAGAGCAGACAAGTGCTCTGAAGCTATGAGGCACACAGCCCTGCCATTCGAGTCCTGTGACCCAGCCCCTCGCCCCCAAACACACAAAGTATTTGGCAAGCCTAAAAGAAAAATCATAATGTAGCCATCCAGTTTTCTGAAGCAGCAGAGAACTAAACACCATTCAGAAATCAATCCTGTCAGCTCTACCTCAATTTTTAAAATTTTAATGTTTTTAAATTAAAAAATAATTTTAAAAAGAAATTGAAAATTCTGGTAAGAGAAAGAAAGAAAGAAGAAAGAAATCAGTTCTGAAATGCTACCAGGCCCTGGTAGAAACCAAGCATCTGACCACGGGACAGTCAGCTGCCTATGTACCCACGTTCCTGAGTGGGTCCCTGAGGAGCTGAGACAGCAGGAGAATCCAGGACCTCGGCTCCTGTACTCCACAAGCAAGTCTAATGTGTGTGAATTGGAGTAAAGAAGAAACAGAGGTGGTGATTCATTCAGGCCTCCTCTTCCTGAAATTCCTCCATCCAGTTCCTGCCTGGGGCATCCCAGGCACTGACCTCAAAGAGACCTAAAAACTCCAGACCTGAGGGAAGAGGGGTTGCGGAGAGGAGCGCATCCGTCAGTGATATTTTCAATATGGCCACTAGAGGGGGCTGTGATCCAGAGCCTGGGAAAGCCGACGGCTGTGAACCGGTGTTCCAGGCTCCCACTAACTCATGGTCACAGGTGGGGAGCAGATCAGCAGCTGTGAGCTAGCCGCCTTGCGGACTGTTCCCAGGAAGAAAGTGCATCTGCACGAAGGCCCCGCCCCACAGGCTGGTGGGAGTTAAAACAAAAGCTGTGGAGGCTGACTCTGCTGAGGGCTCTGGAGAAGCACAGCCCGGGGCATTTACGCCATGGCCTGGGCTGCTCTCCTGTTCACACTTCTGGCTCACTGCACAGGTCAGGGGGACATTGGGCTTGGAGGAGGGGGTTGTAAGGTCGGATCTTAACAAACGGCACCGCGAAACAAAGGAAAGCTTCAAGTGAGCTTTATTAGGGAGCGCTCCCGGCGAGGTTCACTGGTCCGAGAGAAAGGGGCCAGAGAAGTCGCGCCCAGTACTGGATGAGGGGGATTTTTATTGGGGTAAAAGAAGAAGGCGGCTTGCAAGGGGAGGGGGTGGTTTGCTCTACAGGGTAATTCCTTATTTGGTGAGGATACAGCAGGGCCAGGTGTTGGTTGGTCTGTTGTGGGGCGTAAGCCCATTTTCCCTTCCCGTCAGCCCCATTGTTTTCTGGGCAGGAAGTTAGAGTCTCTTGTTGATTCCCAGAACCAGGTGAGGTCGTTATGTCCCAATGCCTCTCCTACCTCATACTGGTCGATGTTTTCTCTTACCCCCTGGGCCTCCTTTCACCCGGGCCAACGGACCTTACAGGGGTGGGGTTCACCTCCATGCCCCTGTCCCCTCTCCTGACTTTTGGTCTCTCACCTCTTTTCAGGGGCCACTTCCCAGGTGGTGACTCGGGAAACTTCACTGTCCACAACTCCTGGAGGGACAGTCACACTCATTTGTGGTTCCAGTTCTGGGGCCATCACCACCAGTAACTATGCCAGCTGGGTCCAACAGAAGCCGTGTCAGGCCCTCTAGGGTCTAATAGGTGGTAGCAGCACCCGGGTTCCGGGGGTCCCTGCCCAATTCTCCGGCTCCCTGCTTGGAGACAAGGCCGCCCTCACCATCTCAGAGGCCCAGTCCAAGGATAAGGCTGAGTATTACTGTGTTCTGTGGATCAGCAACCATTTCCACAGTGACAGATGCAGGTGGGGAAGGGAGACACAAACCCCTGGGCTCAGCCGCACCCTCTGCTGTGTGCAAAGCTGAACACGGGAAATGTGTCTGGTGTGTGAGAGGGACGTGAATCTTTGGCGGCCAGAGGGCAGACTGTGGGGGGCATCCACTGAGATGGCTGCAGTGACCCCCACTTCCTGGTATTCCTGCCCTGTGTGATCCCCTCCCTCAAGTGGGGGCGTACCAAGTACTGGGCAGTGAGTTTGAGGATTTCAGGCTGATCAAGGAAAAAGACAAAAAGTATGGTTACAAGATGGCAGTAACACATAGAGAGCTCTGTTTGGGCGACACAGAGAGGTGGACCTTTCAGAAACAGTAAACCGTCCAGAAACAGTGGTGCAGGGCCAAAACTAGAAGAGGGCAAAGAACTCCCAGGTAGGAAAGGAATCAGAGAGGGACTTACAAATCTAGGATGAATCATTCAGCAGCACAGCCAGGAATCTCCTGGTCAGACAGCTACAAAGGGCAGAGCAGTTTGTGATCCTTTATAGCCCAAGGACTTCTCTCAGTTATGACAAGCAAATATTAAGTGCAATTTCATGGGGTATGCAAAGCGGGCAGGCTCTAAATGGCTATACATATGCTTATTGGGTCTATATTTAAAGGAAATGGGCAGGTGAAAATTTTATTTTGGTGCAGGCAGGCTTAAGCTCATGGCTACAGGCTTCCGTGAAGAAGTAAACAACGCAGGGACCAATATACAGAGGCCATCTTTAACCACTATGTATAACAACTGGATTCTAGCAAGTAGAACACAGAAATGATGGACGTCAGCTCTGATACTAGGTTACAAAAAGACAGGGGTCTGTCTTGGTTGCCCTCTCTTGCTTTCTCTTGGATCGCTGACCCTGGGGGAGCCTAATACAACCCCACGGAGAGGCCCACGTGGTGAGAAACCAAGGCTGCTCCAACCAAGCCTTCAGGTGTATGTAGCCCCTTACAGACAGCTCACCTGCAACTAAACACTAAGCACTGTAGCAAGCTCTCAATCCTTTTTGGTCCCACTCCCAGTGCCCACTCCCCAGCATCCTCTCTCCATCAATATCATTTATTATTTTAAGTCCAAGTTGATACGAATATGTTATTTTATTCTTCCTTTCTTCCCTCCTTTCCTTCTTCCTTTCCTCTCTCTCCTCCTTCCTTCCTTTTTACTGTTTGTCCTTGCTTCTTTAGATAATAAATCTATAGGTTAATTCCTTATCCGTAATTCCCGTATCTCTTGTACTTCTTCATTTATTGATCTAGTTCAACAAGTATTGATTGATTCAATACCCACTAAGAGTTAGGCCTCATTCTAGGTGCTGAGGATACAGACAAATGACCTCACAGAGAACTCACTGTAAGTGGGAGAAACAGACTAGAAAGATAAATTGTGTGGTGTGTTCGGTGATAAGTGCTGTGGATAAAAATAAAGCAGAGAGTAGGAATAAGGATTGGCATGGGGATACAATTTTAAATTATCTAGTCTGTTGGCCACATGAAGATGTTATTTGTGCAAATATTTGAGGAGGTGAGGGAGCAAGCTATGCAGGGCACTAAGGACGACTGTAACTCGTTTGGTGCAAAAAATTCTCTTAATAGTTTATTACTGGGTTGGCCAAAAGGTTCGTTCGGCTTTTTTCGTACGATGGCTCTAGTAGCACTTCGTTGTCTTTAACTTCACTTGAAACAATTTTGTTAGATTGTATGTGACAGCTGTCATACCAGCGTGCATTTAAAAAAAGACATCAAAATCGGTGAATTTTTGTGTAGCCATTTTAATACTGAAGATGGAAGGGAAAAAGCAACATTTTTGGCATATTATGCTTTATTATTTCAAGAAAGGTAAAAACTCAACTGAAATGCACAAAAAGATTTGTGCAGTGTATGGAGAAGGCGCTGTGACTGATCAAATGTGTCAAAAGTGGTTTGCGAAGTTTCGTGCTGGAGATTTCTCGCTGGACGATGCTCCACGTTCAGGTAGACCAGTTGAAGTTGATAGTGATCAAACTGAGACATTAATTGAGAACAATCAACGTTATACCACGTGGGAGATAGCTGACATACTCAAAATATCCAAATCAAGCGTTGAAAATCATTTGCACCAGCTTGGTTACATGAATCACTTTGATGTTTGGGTTCCACATAAGTTAAGTGAAAAAAACCTTCTTGACCATATTTCCACATGCGATTCTCTACTGAAATGTAATGAAAACGTTCCGTTTTTAAAACAAATTGTGACGGGCAATGAAAAGTGGATACTGTACAATAATATGGAACAGAAGAGATCGCAGGGCAAGCGAAATGAACCACCATCAACCACACCAAAGGCTGGTCTTCATCCAAAGAATGTGATGTGTATATGGTGGGATTGGAAGGGAGTCCTCTATTATGAGCTCCTTCTGGGAAACCAAATGATTAATTCCAACACGTACTGCTCCCAATTAGACCAACTGAAAGTGGCACTTGACGAAAAGAGTCCAGAATTAGTCAACAGGAAATGCATAATCTTCCACCAGGATAACGCCAGACCGCATGTTTCTTTGATGACCAGGCAAAAAGCGTTACAGCTTGGCTGGGAAGTTCTGATTCATCCGCTGTATTCACCAGACATTGCACCTTCGGATTTCCATTTATTTCGGTCTTTATTAAATTCTCTTAATGGAAAAAATTTCAATTCCCTGGAAGACTGTAAAAGGCACCTGGAACAGTTCTTTGCTCAAAAAAATAAAACGTTTTGGGAAGATGGAATTATGAAGTTGCCTGCAAAATGGCAGAAGGTAGTGGAACAAAACAGTGAATACGTTGTTCAATAAAGTTCTTGGTGAAAATGAAAAATGTGTCTTTTATTTTTACTTAAAAAACAAAGGCACTTTTTGGCCAACCCAATACCATTATTCTTCTTTATATCTTTGATAACATTACACTTATTTAAATATTCATGTTCTGTCTCGTTGATTCTAATTCCTGTTGCTATAACGTTGAGTTGATGCCTTCTTACAGTGTGCTTCTCTATGGGTACCTGTTCACTTTGTTACCATCCCACTGGTGTATCAGCTATTCAGGCTAGAAAGCACCAAGGAGAGGGCATTAAACTCTGAGGCTTAACCTGTGTTACTCCCACTGAATTTAAATGGAGAGGGGTGATCTGCCCAGGCTTTATAAATGTGGTTGAGTCCCTGCTCTTCTGTTGCTTTCCCCCTGCTAGTGACTACAGCCCCACCACTTTATCTCCTCCTAAGATTGATTTTATCTTTTTTGTCCTGTAAATTTAGGGCCTAGAGGGGGTTGAGGAGTGAAGAAACACTCCCGCGGTGGCCTGCTGTGCTGTTGATCCCTGCTGCCCTATTGTTAGACTGCAAAATTCAGTTTGGCGTGAGCTAGGTTTGTTTTGTTTTGTTTTTCAGTCTCTCAGTGGTGATAGCACAGGCAGCAATACAGCCAGGGCAGCAAGGGAGAGAGGAAAGAGCCAAACTCAAAAGCTCTTTTGCCAACTCTGGCCTCACAAAGAAGACTCTAGCCCTCCGCCCCAGGATGCTGCTTTCCACACATAAACAAGGTCTCTTCTGTGCTGCTTCCCCACCTGGCCCCGCTTCCCTTTTTTTTGAGGTATGCGGGCCTCTCACTGTTGTGGCCTCTCCCGCTGCGGAGCACAGGCTCCCGGGCGCGCAGGCTCAGCAGCCATGGCTCACGGGCCCAGCTGCTCCGCGGCATGTGGGATCTTCCCGGACCGGGGCACGAAACCGTGTACCCTGCATCGGCAGGTGGACTCTCAACCACTGCGCCACCAGGGAAGCCCCCCATTCCCTTTATTTTAAACATAATTTGCACAGATCAGTTGCTTGCCTCTCTCCTCGGAGGATCTTCCACGGATGAGCTGGGGGTGTGGTTTGCTGCCCTAACCCGGGCTCTCCTATTAGCCCCTCCAGCTCTGCAGGAGGACTTCCCTTTCCATCACCTCCTGAGGTGCTCTGCTTAATGTCAGGAAGGATCTTCCAATTGACAACTTCATAGGTGCACAGTACTTTTCAAATAACTTTCCCCTCCCCATTAGTTCAAAGTACTGACATCTTCCTTCTTGAAAATATCTTTTCATTAAGTCCCATGAGAGGCCTCTCCCCCGTTTCTCCCTGAACTATCGGCTCCACTTTCCTTTGCCTTTCCTTCTTTCCAGGCCCCTCCAATCCTATGTCATCTAGAGTGTTTTCCTAAACTACAAGTATGCTCCTGACCCTTTCCCCTTCAGAAGTCACACATACCATCTAAAACATCAAGTCCAAACTCCTAACTGACACATTCTCAGCCCTTTCAGTCTTGGTGACCCAAATTCTCAGCCCCACCCTGCGGCCCAGTCAAGTCAAGTTACTTTTAGGTATCAGACAACACTTTTCTTTCTTGTCTCTAATCTTTTATGTAGGATGAGCTCTCGTCCAGAAAGCACCATCTGACCAACTTCCCTCCCAGCATCCCCACTATGTCTATCTCCATTCTGGTCTTTCTCAAAGGTCAAATTTCAGATATTCTGTCCCCTGGAAAGCTTTCCTTGACCTCTCCAGGCAGATTTACACCCCCACCCCCGCTCATTCATGTGTTACATTAACATATTTTCTGACCTATATATATTTTTTCAAGTCTCTTTTTTCAAATAGACTGTAAATTCTAAGAGGGTAGAATGTTTTCAATTCATCTTGTGTTTGATAAGTAAAAATAATTTTATAAAGTTGAATGTATAGATGAATGAATATTTAAATCCTTTAGTTTCCAAAGGCTCTATCAAATCGGCATCTCCATACCTGGAATCACCCTGAGGTACCCCAGGAAAATCCACACAATCATAACCTCTCGTCTCAGAGATATGCAGAGGCGGGCGGTTGTGCTGCTAGACAGTGAACCCCGTCATGGAAGGCTCTGCTGCCATTCTGGTCTGATGCATCCTCCCTGGCACCTGGAAGGATGCCTCCAACACAGCTGAGGAGTTTTCATGGAGTGAGTGGCCTCAGGCATGAACATCCGCTTGACCGGCTGGTTCCGCCCTCAGGGTATACCCATCAATTGTTCCATTTCAGTGGGCAGTTCTGCCCACGAGGGTGAAGAAAGAGTCCAGGACTAGGTGTGTGAATTCTGGGCCTAGGGAAGAATATTCGTTTTGTGCCACACTCAAAACATCTTACACCAGCCAAGTCTTAAAAAGGCCTTATCAGACATGACAGTAGTCAGGGCCCATGAGTAGTTCCAAGTGTTTATTTCATTCCTTTAATCTTTCTGTATTTCTGTCACTGTCAGCAATAACAGTGTCAGCAATTTCTTTCACGATGATAAAAATTTTTTGACAAAACTTTTTGTCAAAACAGAGATGGAGAGCACATTAGGGTTGCCAGGGGACAAGGATGGGAGAGGTGGGCAAATATAAAGGGGTAGCATGAGGTGATTCCTTTGTTATGCTGGAACAGTATGTTGACAGTGGGGATGGTTACACAAATGTAGACATGGGATAAAATTGCATAGAACTATACACATGCATACACACACACACAAATGAATGC
The DNA here is from genome assembly GCF_005190385.1 of Monodon monoceros. Lineage (NCBI taxonomy): Eukaryota > Metazoa > Chordata > Mammalia > Artiodactyla > Monodontidae > Monodon > Monodon monoceros. Next base: position 62,935,770 of record NW_021703765.1, on the reverse strand, counting down.
ATGTGAAATAGAGTGAAAACTGGATAAGGTCTGTAGTCTAGTTAACAATACTGTATCAATTTTGATATTGTTCTATAGATATAAGAGGTCACCATTGTGGGAAGCTGGATGAAGGGTACACAGGACTGTATGTACTATTTTTGCAACTTCCTGTGAGTCTGATTGTTTTAAAACAATTTTTAAATAAGTATTTTTCAGGAAAATATAATCCAAAATTTGGAAATACAACAAAATATAATTGGATGATCCTGGAACATCACACTAGAGATTTTTTTAAATAGTCCCATCTGACCTCATCAGAATTTGTGACTTTGTTTGTCTAAGAATTGATTCCGGTCCAGATATTTTATAATGGGTGAATTTAGGTTAACATGTAGAAAACAGATTAGAAGTAAGTAGAAAAGATAGGCCCAAGGATTATAATTTTAGAATTTTTAACCAGCTTTGTACTTAATTTAGCAATCTACTTTACCTATCTTATTTCAACATAAGATAGCTGACTACATAAATCCTACTTCTTTACATCCTTATTGAATCAGCTTTGCCAACCTGGTTTCTTGGGAACCTGGTTTAATGGGATACTTAAATTTGGCATGTGCCACTATTTATATGATAATTAGTTTTCAATAATATAGGAATTATGCTTTCATGGTACTTGGAGGTACCACTGAAATGTGCTCAACTCATGTTCATTCCAACTGGAATAGGCTCTATGTCAAGGAACAACATGATAAGCATACTTTCAGGATCCTTTCTGTTTCCCTGAATATAAAAAATTCATGAAGATTTTACTGAAACATAAAGAATAGTTTTCATTTTCAGAGCTTGTACATGTCTAAGACTTATGCCCTAACATATACCTACTATTCGCACAGAAATGTATTTATATATGCTCTCCCAGAAAGTGCCAGCTTCTGTTGTCACAGTTTAATGACTTATTGCTACATAAAAAGTAAAATTTATGTTACTAGAAACTTCCATCTTGAAAAACCATTAACATGTTACCAAGGAAAATCTATGAAATATTTTTATGTAAGGGACTAATTTCACCTAATATTCCTCAAGTTAAATCCTGAATTAAATCAGAGATTTAATTTTGGTTCCAAAAAATAGGGGGAGGGAGTATAAAAAATTGGAAAGGAAGAAATAAAAACTGTCTCAATGCTTTTAAGATATTAAATACCTCCAAATTGGTATAGACATTCAAACCAATCCCAAACAAAATTCCAGTGGGTTGGCAGAAATTACTAAATGATTTAAAGTTACTTAGAAATGTAATGCACCTAGAATAGCCCTAGTAATCTTGAAACTTTCTACAAAGCCACAGTGATTAAGACCATGTGGTACTGGTGTAAGGATAGAAAAATAAATCAGTGGAATATAATAAACAGTTCAAAAATAAACCAACATTTTATACTGTATATTTTAAATTTTCTAAGAGAGTAGATAAGTATTTTCATCACACACACACACACACACACACACACACACACACAAAGGACACAATGTGAGATGATGGATATGTTAATGAACTTAATTCCGGTAATCATTTCACAGGGTATACATACAGCAAGTCATCATGAATGCTGTACAATTTATTTTCTTTATTTTTTTGTTTTTTTTGTTTTTGTATGTTTTAAATATATACAATTTTGTCAATTATACCTCACTAAAGCTGGAAAAAAAACCAAACACATTTATAGTCATTTGATTTTCAGCAAAGGTACCAATGAAAATAAAAGAGGAAAAAGTGCTTTTGATAAATGGTACTAGGACAACTTAATATTTATATTGGGGGGGGAGCTCTGACTCCCTACCTCACACCACACACAAAATTAATTCAAGATGGTTATAGGGCTTCCCTGGTGGTGCAGTGGTTGAGAGTCCGCCTGCCAATGCAGGGGACACGGGTTCGTGCCCCAGTCCGGGAGGATCTCACGTGCCTCGGAGCGGCTGGGCCCGTGGGCCATGGCCGCTGGGGCTGTGCATCCGGAGCCTGTGCTCCACAATGGGAGGTACGGCGGCGGTGAGAGGCCCGCGTACAGCAAAAAAAAAAAAAAAAAAAGCTCTATTTGGACTTCCCTGGTGGCGCAGTGGTTGAGAATCTGCCTGCCAATGCAGGGGACACGGGTTCGTGCCCCAGTCCGGGAAGATCCCACTTGCCGCGGAGCAACTGGGCCCGTGAGCCACAATTACTGAGCCTGCACGTCTGGAGCCTGTGCTCCGCAACAAGAGAGGCAGTGATAATGAGAGGCCCGCGCACCGCGATGAAGAGTGGCCCCCGCTTGCCACAACTAGAGAAAGCCCTCGCACAGAAACGAAGACCCAACACAGCCATAAATTAATTAATTAATTAAATTTTAAAAAAAGATGGTTACAGAATCAGTGAAACCAAAACAATAAAGCTTCTAGAAAAAAATAGCAATAAGAGAATAAAAATTAATAATAGAATATTTTGATAATATTTGCATAGAAAAGGCACAAAGATACCAAGAATACAAGGAAAAAATTGATAAATTGGACTTCATAAAATGTAAAAGCTTCTACTCATCAAAAGATACCAGTAAGAATGTGAAAGGCAAGCTACAAGTTGTAGGAAAAAATCAAAGGAATTAAAACAATATTTGTTAGTTGAATGAATGGATGATCACTCATTCTCACTAATCTCCCATTACCATTCACATTCTCTTGAAGAAGCCCCCACGAGGCACTATGCATTCCCTCAGAGGTGAGCACAGCCCGAGACAAACTCAACACTTCAAATTTAAGGGGCTCTGGACCCACTTGCTTCACCAGACAAACTTGTCTCCTGGCAAGGGACCTGCTTTGAGAGCTGAGGACACGGTTGGGAGGAGAGTAAAGGGAGCAGATTTGCACAATGCACCACACACAGGAACTAAAGAGCCAACAGAGAGCTCAGCATCAGCTGTGGAGCCAGCAGATCCTTGGAGCATCTGCACCATGGCCTGGACCCCTCTCCTCCCACTGCTCACTCGCTACCCAGGTTCGTGGAGATTTCAGAGACTGGTCTTTGGAGTGATTCCTCTGCTTTTGTTCCTCATTCCTAAAATGGGTCTGTTTTTGGTTTCGGGGCTAGTTCTCAGCCTCTGGTGACTCAGGAGCCCTCACTCTGGACAGTCACTCTCACCTGTGCCTCCAGCACTGGAGTGGTCCCCGGTGGTCACTATCCATTCTGGTTCCAGCAGAAACCTGGCCAAGTTCCCAGAACGCTGATTTAGGACACAAACAACAAACATAGATTCCCACCCGGCTCTCAGTCTCCCTCCGCGGGGGCAAAGCTGCCCTCACCCTCTCGGGGGCCCAGCCTATGGATGAGGTTGAGTACTACTGATGGCCGTACTAGTTAGTAGGTTTTTTATTATAAGTAGTATGAGTTAACAATTCTGAATCTATGTAATGTGCTTTCTAGAACTGAGCAAATAAGAAAATATATTGTAGTTAATAGGAGCTAGTGTTCTCACTAAAACAGAAGGGAGATATAATATGGAAAAGTAGCCTAGACTGAATCTAGGAGTGCTGGAATTAAACAGGAGGTATCAGTATAAACTCTTCCAATAGACAGGTATGGAAATACCATATGTATAGTGTAACTAAAATATTGAATACAATTTAAATTTTAAAGATTAAAAATGTATATTATTCTCCAAAGTTCTATCAGGCAAAGAAGATTGAAGAAAATTATAGGTGAGAGTTGAACTCTTATAAAAAGGAAAACTTTAAGAGCAAAAGAAAGAAATGAATAATTCACAAACGTTGCATATGTTTTCTCTACTCTTATTTTGCCAAATTTTAAAGATGCCTCCTATTTATTTGCTTTCTTATCTCATTTCCTTTTGCTTTTGAGTTCTAGATCTCATTATCACATGAAGCCCCTATCTTTAAATATTTTAACCACAAAGTATTAGGGGAAAATTAATAATTGTTTAATCTAATACCCTCATTTTACAAATATATGTCTTGGGCTCAAACTTTCATCCATCTATCCATCTGCCCATGCATCAATTCATTTACTCAACCATTTATTAAGGGCTAATCCTTATAAGGGCTAAACAATGTATTAGGTTGGTCTGGGAGGGTGTAAATACAAAGACAAATAAGACAGGTTTCCTTCTGTCAAGAAGATTACCCTCAAAGATATTAGAAATAAATTATAAACTCATATGCTAATTACTATTACAGAGAATTAGCTAGGATCTTTGAAACTCAACTGATAAAGCAACTACCCTTTTTCTGGACAAATCAAAAAAGAGTCCAGCAGAGGGACTATGTGATGGCTATAGAATGTATCTCTCCAAAAATTCCTATGTTGAACCCTAACCCCTAATGTGGTGGTGTTTGGAGAAGGGGCCTTCAGTAAATAATTAGGCTTAGATGAGGGTAGAATCCCTATGATGGGATTAGTGTTCTTATAAGAAGAGAAAGTCACTAGAGCAAGTGCTCTCTCTCGCTCCCTCTGCTGGATCCTGTGAGAGGATCTAGCCATGTGAGGCAGGCAGCCATTTATAAGCAAGGAAGAGTGCCCTCACCAAGAACCAAATCTGCTGGCACCTTGATCTTGGAATTCCTAACCACCAGAACTGTGAGAAATAAATGTCTGTTGTTTAAATCACTCATTCTATGGTAATCTGTTATAAGCAGCCCAAGTTAAGACAGAAATTGGTATCAAGAAGTGGGTGCTGCTCTAACAAAGACCTAAAAATGTGTAAGTAGCTTTGGAACTAGGTTATGAGTAGAGGCTGGAAGAGTTTTTAAATGCATCCTAGATGAAACAAATATTGACATGAAGGGACATGAAGCCCCTTTAGTGAGGGCTCAAAAAAAAAAAAATAGAGCAGCTATAGAGGAGGCTTCCATCTTCTTAGAAAATACATAAATAGCCATATACAGAATGTTGGTAGAAATATGACAGTAAAGGTCATTCTGATGAGGTCTCAGGGGAAAATGAGGAACATGTTAGTGGACAATGGAGGAAAGATAATCCTTGTTATCAAGTGCCAAAAAACTTGGCTGAATTGTGTTTGTGTTCCAGTATTTTGTGGAAGATAAAACTTGCAAGTGATGAAATTGGATATTTAGCTGAGGAGATTTCCAAGCAGAGTATTGAAGAAGTGGCTTGGCTCCTCCTGACTACTTAAGGTAAAATGAGAGAAAAGAGAAATAATTTCTTTTCTTTTGGCCACACCATGCGGCATGCGGGATCTTAGTTCCGTGACCAGGGATGAAACCCGCACACCCTGCAGTGTCTTAACCACTGGACCACCAGGGAAGCCATGAAAAGAGAAATAATTGAACAAAGAATTGTTAAGCAAAAAGGAAACAGAACTTAAAGATTTGGATAATTCTCAGTCTATGTATGTTGCAAAAAATGAGAAAGCATACTCCAGAGAACACTAAGGGTGTGGCCGAGCAAACATTTGATAAAATTGGTTATCACTGACTTAGTCAGCCACCCCAGCAGGAACACTGAAGGGTATGGAGATGGGACAGAATGAAGGTGCAGAAAACTTGTAATATAAATCAGTTATATTAAAAAGAGAGAGAAAAACACTAGAAATTATATAGAAGGCTAAAAAAGAACCTGAGAGTTGTAGTTATAGTTTTTGATGTTTGAACAATGTGAATATATTATGTATTCCAAGTTTTAAAAATAATGTACTTACTTCTAAAAAAAAATCTCATCTCAGATTGACCAGTGTCAGCCACAATGGCAAACTGGAGAGTGGGAAAGTAACAGCATGACCATTAACTCATTTTTATCTGCATTCCTTGTAGATTCCGTGTCATATATATTTCTATGTTCCATTCTCCCTGTGGTAGCCTCAAGATGGCCTGCAAGGATTCCCCACCCTCTGGCATTCCTGCCCATATATGGTCAACTTCCATATTATATCAAGTCTGGTCTGTGTCACCGACAGTAAACAACGGAAGTGGTGGTATTTCACTTCTAAGGCGAGATTACAGCTTCTCCCATGCTCTCTTGGATTAGTCACTCTGCCACAGCCAGCTGACATGTCACGAGGAGCATGCGACAAGGAACTGAGGCGTCCTGCCAACAGCCATGTAAATTTAGAAGTTGATTGTATTATTCTGTTCAAGCTATTATAACAAAACACCACAGACTTGGTAGCTTGTAAACAACAGAAATTTATTGCTCTGGAGGTTGGAAGTCCAAGATCAGGGTGCCAGCATGGTCAGGTGAGGGCCTTCTCCCAGGTCACAGACTTCTTGTTGTATCCTTACATGGTGGAAGGAGCTAGGGAACTCTGTAGGAACTCTTTTATAAGAGCATTAATCCCTCTCATGAGGGCTGCCCCCTCACAACCTAATCACCTTTCAAAGCCCCCACCTACTCAATACTATCACTTCTGGGAGATAGGATTTCAACATGAATCTGGGGGGACAAAACACTTAGACCACAGCACTGATCCTCAGCCCCAGTCAAGCCTTCAGATGACTGGAGCTCCATTTTAACATCTTAACTGTGACCTTATGAAAGAAGCTGAGCCAGAACCACTCAACTAAGCTAATTCCAAATTCCTGACTCTTGGAAACCATAAGATAATAAATGTTTGTTGTTTTAAACTGATAAGTTTGGGGTAAAATTTTATACAGCAATAGGTTACTTACACTTGGAAGGGGAGCACTGCTGTAACAAATACCTAAAATATGAGAGTGGCTTTCAAACTGGGCAGCGGACAAAAGCTGGAAGGACTTTGAGGAGAGTGTTAGCGCAAGCCTTAGTAAAAAACAAAAACCGAACAAAAAACCCTGGACTTTGAGAAGGCACGGGTTAAAAGGAAGTGAGGGACATGTTATTAGAAAACTGAGAAAGGGGGTATATAGCAGCAGAAAGTTTAGTAACACTACACATACCGGTCTATGCCAAGTAGAAAATGTACCTACTGAGCTGAAAGGAGAAATTGTACCTAATTAAGTGAGTCATCTAGCTAAGGAGATTTCCAGCCAAACGGCTGAAAGTGCTGCCTGGTTTCTTGCTAACTATAGTATAATATGAAGGGAAATAAGAAAGCTAAGGGAAAGACTATTAAACAGAAAAGGAGACAGAACTTGCTGATTTTGAAATGTTCTTTTAAGATGGCAAAAGATGCTAAAATTAATGGCTACCAAGCAAAGATCATATCCAGGGCCCTGAAGAAAGGTGGTCTAAATATAATATTGTACATCAACTATACTTCAAATTTTTTAAATTTAAAAAAAAAAGGTGGCCTAAAGATGAGTGTGACTGTAAATTTTTTTTTAATTTATTTTATTTATTTTGGCTCCTACTTGGCAGATGGAGAAACTGATGCTCAGAGAAGGGACTGACCTGCCCTGAGCTAGAGGCAGACTTGGAACCTGGGTATCCAGGCTCCCACTGGCTTCACTTCCCACTGCTCACATTTGGGTTGTTTTAGGTCTTCGTTGCTGCACGCGGGCTTTCTCTAGTTGTGGAGAGTGGGGGGCTACTCTTCGTTGTGGTGCACAGGCTTCTCATTGCGGTGGCTTCTCTTGTTGCAGAGCACGGGCTCTAGATGCACAGGCTTCAGTAGTTGCGGCACATGGGCTTCAGTAGTTGTGGTGCATGGGCTCTAGAGCGCAGGCTCAGTAGTTGTGGCGCATGGGCTTAGTTGCTCAGCAGCATGTGAGATCTTCCAGGACCAGGGATTGAACCCGTGTTCCCTGCATTGGCAGGAGGTTTCTTAACCACTGCACCACCAGGGAAGCCCCAAAATAGCTTTTAACCAGAGGAAAGGGAGCCTGGCCTTCTTGGAGGAATGGAAGGAGAAGCAGATGGCTGGAACAGAGGTTCAAGGGAGAAGGTGGATTCTAAAATTCTTTGTTAAGCTTCAGAAAGATTGAAGGTGATGCTTCACAGCATCATTTAGTCAGGCCAAGGCCCTCCAAAGAGTTAGGGGTGTGACTCAGCAGTCATCTCAATCACACAATACGACTTCTACAAAGCTTAAGGGTGTTATCCCTCAGCTATCTCAGCAGAAAACTAAGATAGAGTAGGCCTTATCTTGAAGAGATGTGTGGTTGTGGCTTTGGAGTGGAGTTCTTTGGCATGAACACCAATAAGATTAACAGGAGAAACACCAAGTTTTTAAGAGAATATATTTAAGAAATGCCTCTAGCTTGTACTGAAAGGACCAGAAATAGTACAAAATAGAGAGCTTTGGACTTCTGCCTTCTACAAGCAGGAACCAGGCTAGGCAAAGACTATTTCACTGTAACCATGTATTACCTACCTTTCATAAAATGGAAGCATGTCAGAGGGCAGAATCAAGAATCCAGAGATTGAAGCCCAGAAAGTTTCCAGGTCTTGAATCCTAGTCAATGAACTGCCAACATGTACCTGGTGGGATTTCAGAATTGCTACTGACTATTGACTCCCATCTCCTCTCCCCTTTTGGAACAGGAGCATCTATGAAGGTTATCTATGCCATCCCACCACTGTATGTTGGCTGTGGAAGTGGACAGATTAACTCATCTCTTTTGTTCACAGGTCTTCAGATCTAAAGGAACTATACTTGAGATGCTGCACAACTGGACCCTGATCCATATCTGGACCTGATTTAGATAAGATTTTGGACTTCAAGTTGGAGTCTTTGGGGGGGAAATGGATTTTGCACATAGGAGGTATGTAAACAATTTGTGGCCAACTGTGTACCCTGGTGGTTTTAAATTATGTCCACAAATTCTTTCCTTCAAGGGTGGGCTGGATTTAGTGGCTCACTTCTAATGAATAGAATATTGTAGAAATGACAGTGAAATGTCTGAGACTAGGTCATAAAAGGCATTGCAGCCTCCTTGCTCACTCTCTCTAGAAGCCAGCTTACTCATATCTTGAGAACACCCAGGTAGCCCAGTAGAGAGGCCCACATGAAATTATGGAGGCTTTCTCCCAACAGCCAGCAAGGAAACTGGAGTTTCAACAGCTATGTAAGTAAGCCATCTTGGAGGGAAATCCACCAGCCCCTGTCAAGCCTTCAGATGACTGCAACCTCATGAAACCCTGAGCCAGAACCACCCAGCTGAATTGCTCCTGGATTCACAACTCTCAGAACCAGTGTGAGATAATATTTTTTAAGCTGTTAGTTTTGTAGTAATCTCTTATGCACCAATAGTTAATTAATACACTGCCAACTTTGGGCTATGTCTTTATCCAGGGGCTCTGCCCATTTAGTCCAATTTTAGCAAGAATCCTGCTGAGTTAGTCCAGGAAAAATCCCCCACCCTTGATCTGACCACCCTTGATATCAGATCAAATTCCTCTCCCCTCACCTAAATATCTCATCACCCTGGCCTGGCCTCAGCAATGATCCCATCAGTGGGTTTAGCTAGAATCCACCCTTACCCCTGATGCTTCCTCTCAGCAAGTTTCCATGCACTGACACCCACTCTGATCCTTGGCTATAAATCCCAACTTTGTCCTTGCTGGAGTCAGAGTTAAGCTCAATCTCTCTCCCCTATTACAAAACCCCATTGTAGTAGTCTTCCCTTGAATAAAGGTTTTCTTACCACCTTTAATAGGGGTTATGAATAATTTTTAACATTTCCAAGTTTTGTTACTAGGAATTACCCTCAAATGAATATTTTCATGCCTTTACCTTTTATACTATATTCATTTAGGGGGAATAGATTTCTAGAATTAAAACATTTCACGTTTTTACCAAACAGAAAATATCTTTTTAAAAAATAACCCATGTAGTAATCTGAAAAGGATGTGTATATAGACATGTCAGTGTACATACACACAAACTCTCAGAGCTCCAAGGAAAACTTAATTCTCAGTAAACTATAAATTAAGACTAAAACAGCCTGCAAATTCTGAAATCTTTGGAATTAACTTACAAAAAAACATACAGAGAATGAAAATTTTAATTAAAAAAATATATGCATCAAAATATTTGGGATTCAGACAAAACTGTTATTTAAATAAAGGTAGGTAAAGTCCTAATCCTTTATTAAATAAAAAAATACTCAATATCTTGTAATAACCTATAATGGAAAACTAAAAAAGGATATATACGCATAACTGAATCACTTTGATGTACACCTGGAACTAACACAACATTGTAAATCAATTTTCATAAAAATTTTTAAAAAGAAAAAAGAAAGCTTTTAAAATGCAAGGTTATAAAAAAGAACAATCATAAAGAAAGTAGAAGGTATATAATGAATTGAGACAAAAATAGATTACAGATAAAACTTGTTGGGATAATAAAGCAAGGGTTGCTTCTTGGAAAAAGTAAATCAGAAACATTGATAAAACTGTGGCAAATCTAGTAAGGGGAAGAGGAAATTAATTCCAATACTAGAAATGAAAAATGGAATGAGATTCTGAGAGGATAATATTCAACCCCAAGTGGAATTATTTTTGTTTCTCGAAAGGAAGTTTCTAATAGAAAAGTCGAGAATCCAGCCAAGCAAAACCTTGGGTTAGTGAAAGAAAGAAAGGGAAGGAAAGAAAGGAAGGGAAGGGGAGGGGAGGGGAGGGAAGGAAGGAAGGAAAATGACTGTCTCAACGGATGTTGTAAACTATCCAATAAAACAATTCTCTTTAAATTTTAAAGATAGAAATAGAAATTCATTAAGCCATATACTCATTACCTCTGATGGTAAAGCATTTCTAATTAAACCAAGAAGAAGAAAGCCCATTTACACATCATTGTTTAGAAGTCCTGGCCAATGCAATAAGATTACAAATAAAACTAAAAATATGCCATATTACTGGTGAAAAGACAACATAGTGAAAACACTTTTTCAAAAAAACATTTTATTTCTATAATTGCTAATTTTACTTACAATTTTTGGCAACATTAATAAAATAATAAATTTTATCTGAAAGAACAAGCAAAATAGACAAGGAAATTCACAAAGGACAATAACAAAATAGTAATCTTGACAGATATTCAATATATTTGTAAACAAAACAAAGTGACATTCCTTAAAAAAATATAGAGGTATCAATAGAAAAACAGAGAAAGCTCTTGAAAGAACTCAACTCACTATTAATTGTCTTCTATTTGCAGGCACAGAAACTGACTCAAGCAAACTCAATTCTAAGAGAGAAGCAAAGCCCTTGATAATTATCTCTTCCCAGCTTTTTGTGAAAACCTAGGAAATTTAGACTGATAGGGAAGAAGAGTGTGGAGACTTAAAGTGCGTTTAAGAGGAGGAAAAAAAGGGGGGTGGGTTGGAGACTTCACTGTGTGATTGTAACAACACTGGTGAAGCTCAATATACCAAAGGAAGTGTCAAACAATTAAGCGAGGTAGCAAGCCATGCAGGCCTAGGGGAAGAGCATTCCAAGAAGGAGAACAGCAGTTACAAGTCTTTGGATCGAGAAGAAATGGAATTTGCTTGAGGAAAAGCAAGGCCAGTGTGTCAAAAATAGTGCACCAGTGGGGAAAATGGCAGAGTAGCACGACAGAGAGTGGAAGAGAGGAGGTAGTCAGGGGCCATATCACCAGAACCTTAGTTGGCAATAAATAACAACTTGTACTCCTTAGGAGCATACTTTAGAGCAAACAACAGTAACAGGGTTGATAACACTGAGCAACCACAAACACAAAGAACTAAAACATTTCATATTTTTACCACAGAAACAGAATAAGGGAGATAAGTATGCAAAAGTCTGCACATCTATTTATATATAGAAGTTTCCACCTGAGACCAGAACACACACACACACACACACACACACACACACTTTCTACACCTAAAGAAAGGGGTTCAAGCTGAAATTTTACCAAAGTGCTTTGGCCCAAGCAAACTAACTGGAAAGGCCTAGTAAAATATTCAAAGTGCAAATCAATCAATCAAGCATTGAGCAAATAAATACAACAGAATCTACACTCAGGAAATTAAAATATGGATGATATACTCACAACAACTTTGTTATCTGTAGTCCTTCCTCCTCAATTCTAAGAGGGATGCTAACCCCTTGATGATTATACCTTTCCAGCATTTTGTGAAGGCTTAGAAAATTTAACTAGATTGAGGAGGGGGCAAAAGGAGTGGGGAGAGAGAAAGTACCTTTAAAGAGGAGAAAGCAACAGAAAAAGGGAGAGATTTCTCCTGGAACAGGTCTACAGCCAGGATCCCAGATTCCTTGAGTGGTGCACAGAGGCTGCTAGGTACCTGGGCTGGAGGTGGAGCGAGACGGGATGGCACTAAAACATGCCTAGAGAGACTCAACTCCAGGAGCCCACAGAGGTAACCAAGGCTGCTGATGTTCAGGAACCAATACTTAGAGGGTACCCCAGTTCTGTGAAAGAGCCCTTGGAGATGGCAAGGAAAAAGGTTCCGGCAAGTATAATCACAGATTAGACAGCTGATAGATCAAATGAAGGATAATAACCCTATGACCTGATAATTACTGAAATAAATGAGACATTCCTGGCACATTGGAGTGTGTCAAGTAAGACCCAAACTCAGTATTAGTTTGAAAAAATGGGAAATTATACACACAAAGAATTAACTGTTAACTGTAATACATTCATGTCCAAGGCAAGATACAAAATTGCAAACTTCACATGTTCAATTAGGGTAAGACATATGTAATTGGAAATGTTAGGAAAAGTCCTATAATGGGTTTAATCACTCTTGACTATTTTTATCCACTATTCCTACTTTTCTTGGACAACCCCATTCCAGCTTAAGGGTAAGAGAACTAAACTTAGCTCAATTCATAAACTGGACAGATTCCATGTGTTTGGCCCTTTTCAGTTAAAACTATGGGTCCAGTACAGATCAAACTATGGATGTCAGGGATTTTTTTCCTTGGGAACCTTAACTTGCTTTACTGCTGTGACTGAGAGAGGTATGGCTAGTTCATTCCGACTAAAGGCCAGCCAGATGGGAGAGGTGAGAGAACAAATTCCCCTTTTGATCAGTCAAAAGGAGGTCCCCTGGCACCAGGTCCCATTCTATTAATTATCTCTACTTCCCAATCTGAAGCCAATGATACACAGTACCTGCTTGATGCCTGCAGGGGCCCCTCACTAAACATAGGCATTTTATTTTAATGGTTTGGCTTCGTTGGATGTCCTTGGGCTAGGTAAAGACAGTCCAAGACAGTGTTCCTTCTGCCTTGGCTCCAAGCCTGGAGTGAATGTGTGCCCCTTCCTCAACTGGGACAAGGAGCCACTGCTCTCCACTGACTGAATTCCCTGTTTCTGGTCCCCATTCACACCACAGGGTCTCCGTCAACTTCTCCACACCAAGGCTTTCAGAGCCAGGTTATTTTAGATCAGCACAACAGAGGCACTTCTGAGAGTTCAGCAGCAAACGGGACCACGCCATAACAAAGCCATTTCAGTCTGGCTATAGTTAATATTGAAATATTCAAGGCATGGAAAAAGTTGAAAATAAAATTAAGTTGTTAAAAAATTCTACAGATTATATGTATAGCAGAGCTTTCAAACTTACAAATAACACGAAATACCAAAATAGAGGTTTTCACTTTTCTCTCTCTCTTCCCCCCCATTCTCACACACACACACACACACACACACACACACACACACACCCCTTTTATGTGTTAAGCCAGATAGTTATATGAAAATCAGGTAATATATTTTTTAATAATATCTCAAAATTCAGATCAAACAATATTGTACTTCATGAGTTTTTAGAAAAACCTCATAAATGATCCATTGGTCTCACTATATTTGATGTTATTGAATAACGTTATGATTTGGATTTTTTGTTTTTAGTGGGGTTTTTAACTTTGAAGTATTTGCTTCAGATTTACTGAAAGTAGAATTAATGGGGTTTTTTTGAAATTCTACTTTTAGACCTGGGGGGTGAAGGTTCAGAATCAGATGTGTTCACAGTAATGGATGCTAATTCCACTGATCCTGGTTTAAGAGGTCCCAGTGACACTTGGATAACAACTTTCGTTTCAGGAGGCAATCCTTCTAGTTGCTTAGGCTTCTTAAACATTTGATGACACTGGGTCTTGTGCTCCATTTTCTCCTTGAAAGTTAAAAACTGCAGCCGGCATTTGGAACACTGGTGAACATTCTTTTCCCAGTGTCCTCTATAATGACACATGTATGGTGTTGCAGTTTTGAAAATTTTGAGACAAAATGGGCAAAGCAAATTCTTAGTGTTTTCGTGGTATGTTCTGAAATGTGTTTCTACATCAGCAAAGGCTGACGATCTGTAATTGCAGACCTGGCACACGTAGGGCATTTCACCAGGTTTATGATTGTCCTTCATGTGCTGTAAGAGAACCTGATCTGTTTCAAAAGACAACTCACAGATTTTACAGACTGCAGAGGGCTCCTGGAAAGTATGGACACTTTCAATGTGACATTGCAGCTGGAAGGGAGTGGGAAACTGGCGGTGGCAGTGCTGGCAGGTAGTATGGTTTTTCCAGCTGTCACTCCTCTGCTTTTCAAGTTCCAAATGGTGCTTCATGTGATTCATAAACTTGACATTTTTTAGAACTTTCAAGCAGCTGAGGCATTTAAAGGCTGTGTGAGTCTTCTGTTCTGGCTGCCCATCTCCTGTATGCTGTCCATAGTAAAAGTCACGAAGTAACACGATCAGATTTCCTTTCGTGGGATCAACAGTCTTGTTTTGACTTGTTAGACTCGAAAAGTCTGTTTTTGCCAGTCCGTTTTCCCCAAAAGGACTTACAGGCTTGCAATGAACACTGTCCTTTGGAAAAGCTGTTGGACAAGGTTCTCCATTCTGAACATGGCTTAATGAGGTATGAACACTGTCTGAGGGTGTGCTTTGCTGAGCTGTCATTGTATGAAAGATACCTGAAGGGGCCAGAGCTAAAGAGTGTCCCCCTAAGATTCCATTACTGAGTTTAGGCCTTTGGGGATTTGTGCTATTTGTTTCAGAAGTGGAAAGTCGTTTTGTTACACGAGGACTTTTATTCATACCTCCTATAGAAAGTGCTGCTCCTACTGGATGCTGCAATGAACTTGTGAAGGTAATCAAAGGAGGAGAACATAACTCTGAAGAGCTAATAGGCACGACTTGTAGTAAATTATTTTTATAATCAGGTTTAGACAAAGGCTCAATAATAATAGGACTATCTGTTGATCTTGCCTCAGAGTCAGAAACTGGTAAGACAGTCATTGCTTCTGATGTAGGCATCACATGACTTACAGGCCGCAATTTGTGAGCATTATCTTTTCTGACGTGACCAGACTGTCTTCTCCTTGAACACGAACCTGGGGTAACTCTGTTCAATATGTTTGAAACGACTGGTTTTGAATTTGAGGTCATCCCAACAAAGATCAGCTCAGCATCTTCATTTACATGTTCCACCCCAACGAAGATCAGTTCAGCATCTTCATCGTCTACTTGTTTGGTTTCTTCTGTGCTTTTCTGTGGTTCTGACTCTTGTTCTTCACATAACATACATGGTGGTTCCATTTTCTAAATTTTTTTATTCTTGAAGGGTGTGGCCACAGGTCCCAGTGCTTCCTTTATATAAACTGCCACCTAAGTATAAACATACTACGTATCAGTTAAGTACAGAAAAATACGTTATTTATTTCTCTCCAAAACTCTAGGGTATTTATAAACATCCTTATTTTACAGATAAGGACACTGAGAGTTAAAGAGGATAAATGACAGCTTAAAAACCTATGATTACAAGTCTGTACGACTCTAGAATCATAGCTTTGCCTTATGCTGATTCTGATTCTCTCCTATTAAAAAAAGAAAACCCAAAACTCCAACAACTAATCACTAGGTGAAATCACATGTAAAGTATGAGTATTTTTACAAAAGCACCATTGTGCAGTGTTTAGAAACATGGGGTCCGGAGTCAAAGAAGATTAAGCTGGAATTCTAACCAGCTACATCCTTTTTTTTTTTTTTTTTTTTTTTGTGGTATGCGGGCCTCTCACTGTTGTGGCCTCTCCCGTTGCGGAGCACAGGCTCCGGATGCGCAGGCTCAGCGGCCATGGCTCACGGGCCCAGCAGCTCCGTGGCACGTGGGATCTTCCCGGACCGGGGCACGAACCCGTGTCCCCTGCATCAGCAGGCGGACACTCAACCACTGCGCCACCAGGGAAGCCCAGCTACATCTTTTTTGGAAAATTTATAACTTTTAAATGTGTTTCTGTATCTTAAAGGCAAAAATCCTTATTTCTTAGACTTAAAGTAACAGCTCTTTTTAAAAAGCATCAGGACTTCCCTGGTGGCACAGTGGTTAAGAATCCGCCTGCCAACGCAGGGGACACGGGTTCAAGCCCTGGTCCGGGAAGATCCCACGTGCCGCGGAGCAACTAAGCCCATGCGCCACAACTACTGAGCCTGTGCTCTAGAGCCCGCGAGCCACAACTACTGAGCCCACGTGTCACAACTACTGAAGCCCGTGTGCCTAGAGCCCATGCTCTGCAACAAGAGAAGTTACTGCATTGAGAAGCCTGCACACCGCAACAAAGAGTAGCCCCCCTTGATGCAACTAGAGAAAGCCGCGCAACAACAAAGACCCAACGTAGCCAAAAAATAAATAAATAAATAAATTTTTAAAAAAGAAAAAGCATCAAATATTCAATGGCATCTTGTTTTGTACTAGAATTGGAAGAAAATTTATATTAAATGCACATACATAAATTGATTCACACATACTGATTTCATATATGTTAATATAGAAAAGAAGTGTCAACTTCAAAGAACAGAATAAGAGTATCTACATATGGTCAACAAATAGCATAATTCAATGTCAAGCGCTTAGCACAGGCCTAGCAAATTGGGAATGAACTCTCTTGATAATCTCACCCCAACTCAACACTGATGTCTCCTAAATTTCTCCCTCTAATCCTGACTTCCCTACTAAACTTAAATCCAACAGTGCTTTGTGCCTCACTCCACCTGTCTCTTCACATAGCAGGCAAAGTAATGCTGTTCAAACAAATTAGACTGCATCACTGCTCAGCTCAAAACCTTCCAATGCCTTTCTGGTTCACTCAGTAAAAGGCCAAGTCCTTCCAATACCTATAAGACCACACTTCCAACCCTACATACTGTCCCCTGCAATTATCTCATACTCCTCTCCCCCATCCACTTCACTTTAACCACACTAACCTCCTTGCTATTTCTTGAACAAACTAAACACTTTACCTTACTTAGAGTCTTTATATTTGTTGTCCCTCTAATATGAATGCTCATCATTCAGATACCTACATGGCTGGCCCCTCACCACCTTCAGGGCTCTGTTCCAAGCCTTCTTCTCAGAGAGGTTCTCAAATACTCCAACCAACCTCTAATTCACATTCCCAATTTCTCTTCCCTTCTCTTCCACCTGTAAGCATTTATCACCACCTAATATATCATAAACATTATTTATCTTGATTATTTTCTATTGTCTATCCAGTAAAATGTAAACTCCAAAGGGCAGGAATTGTCTTTTGTTGACTGCTGGATCACCAGCACAAAGAACATTGCCTAGCATAGCATGGGAGCTCAACAAATACAGAATTTGTTAAATGAATTAATAAATAGTAACTCTCATCAATATGAACTTTTATTTGTAGAGCAGAGTGTGCTCCATTAATTCCATGTTTTCTATCAATTTACTCTGAGAACCTTGTCTGAATCAGAAATTCACATGTTGAAGCCCTAACCCCCAATGTGATGGTATTTGAAGATGGGGTCTTTGAGGGATAATTAGGTTTAGATAAGGTTATGAGGGCCCTCATGACTGGATTAGTGCCAAGAAGAGACATCACAGAGCTTGCTTCCTCTCTATTTCCCCCAACACCCCCCCAAATGTGAAGACACAGGAAGGTGAAAGAGAGCCCTCAGTGGGGAACCAAATCAGCCAGCACCTTGATCTTGGACTTTCCAGCCTTCAAAACTGTGGGAGTAAATTTGTTGTTTTTAAAAAATAAAAATAAACTGGGTTCCAATAACATTGCTGAACTTTCACCTAACTGATCTTAGTAGAATTTTTAGCTGTTGACCATACTGATTAACTTTTCATCCAACCAATCATCCGAGATGAAAAGTTAATTAAGAGTGGAGAAAGAATGATACATAAAACAAATAAGTTAATGAATTCGTTCATTTAGAACAAGAGTAACAACAGACCATGGGAATTTTCTTATCACTTCTCCTTATTTTCTACAATTACCAGAAACTTGAGAATTCGGGGTAGAGAGGTTGGACATGCCAAGACCTGCTAGATCTAAGGGATGAGTCCTCAAAAATCACTTCATTTCCCCCACCAACAAAGTTGCCAAGGGCTGTGCAAGGAGCCAATGAGAGGTTTCACTCCAAAAATAGCTGAGAGAACAGTGGGTGATGACCTACCTCCCAGGTTATTCCTGTGCATTTCAACAACGGCCCTTTAAATGGGTTTTGTTATAGCCACACAACAGATTTTTTCAGGCATCAGTCCCTCTTAAGTAACTTCCTGAGATTACACCACTAGGACTCCTCTGGTACCTACCCTCACCATCTTCCCTTGCCCGTGACTCTTTTCACCCATTACTGCTCCTCCAGATTCTTGTCCCAACCCTGTCATTCTCTCTCCACCACAGCACTCAAGTCCCTTCTCCACCACTCCTTCTTCCCGCTACTCCATTAACCCCACACAGTTGCTGCCTTAGAATTTAACATCCATTAAACACAGACCCTTGGGGGAAATGGGGGTTTCACAGGATCCTTAAAACTGCCATAAACATTTGGATTCTATCCTAGGGCAACTGAGCAAAACAAAAGTAATTTTTTCATAAATATTTTTTAACAAATATTTTTTCACAAATAAGCTCAGGATGATAAAGGAACGCAAAAATAGAGTCTAATCTAGCCTGGGAGTCTAGGAGGAGAACAACTATTAAGCCAAGGTTGTTCATGGTCAAAAAAACAAGACTATTTCTATAGAATGTACTGAGAGAAAAAGTAAGGATTTATAGACCCTCACCACCACTTCCACTCTTCTTTTTTTACTTTATTTTTGAGGTCGCCCTGACATAAACCCCTTCCTTCGCCTGAGGGCATCTCTCTTTCAAAAATTTTATTTATTTATGGCTGTGTTGGGTCTTCATTGCTGCACACAGGCTTTCTCTAGTTGCCGTGAGCGGGGGCTACTCTTCGTTGCGGTGCACGTGCTCTTCATTGCGGTGGCTTCTCTTGTTGCGGAGCATGGGCTCTAGGAGCACGGGCTTCAGTAGTTGTGGCATGCGGGCTCAGTAGCCGTGGCTCGCGGGCTCTAGAGCACAGGCTCAGTAGTTGTGGCGCACAGGCTTAGTTGCTCCGCGGCATGTGGGATCTTCCCGAACCAGGGTTCGAACCCATGTCCCCTGCATCAGCAGGTGGATTACTTAACCATTGTGCCACCAGGAAAGTCCCACCATTTCCACTCTTGCTACCTCTCTGACCTCTCCTCTCTCTACTCTAACATTCATTCACTCTAATCCAGCTACAGTGGCTTCCTTGCTGCTCTCTTCAAAGCCTCCACCTGAAATTCTTGTCTTCCAGATATCCCCATGGCTAACACTTCTACCTCCTTCAAGTCCATGTCCAAACCTACCTATTCCAAGAGACTTACTCTGACCACCTTATCTAAAATCACAACACTCCTACCTACCCAACATTCAATCCTATGACCCTACTCTATTATATTTTTCCTAATTTCGTAACATCACCTTTTATTTCACAAGAGAATGTACATATTTATAATACTATCTTTCTTCTTCCACTGAACTGTTAGTTCCTTCCACGGGAGAAATTCTGTTTTGTTTTTTAGTTTGTTTTTGTCTGTTTTGTTCACTGATTTCTCCCAAGGGCCAAAAGCAGTCCTGGCATACAATAAGCACTCAAATATTCATTAAAAGAAAATAATTATCTAGAAGGGGATAAAAATAATTCAACAAAAGAAGGTAGGGTGAGGGAAAAGGTAGGAAATGTTCAAACTTGGGATATAACCAATTTTCTTCAAGTCTGGGAGCCACTGAGGTGCACTGTTATACCAAATGTGAGAGCCCTGCAATCCTGGGATTCAGGAGGATGACTATGGCCAGATCTCATCATGGGGACCAACAGTTTGGGGAAGGCTTTTCTTAGAACAGTATGGTTAGAGTACTACATTTCACCCAGGCAGGCAGGAGAGAAATTCAGCCACTTTCCCTTTTCCTTCCTTTCCTCCCAAGAGCAGCATCTTAGAAGAATCCACAAAGGAGATATGAGCAGGGTAGGAGTTCAACCTAAAAGTGGCCTGTTAGTTCTGAGGCAATTCCTTTCACTAAGACTAAGAATTTGGAGAGGGTTTGGGAGTATCAGGTGAGTGGAGAATGATTTAAAGAGAGGGGCTGTGGAGGACCACAAAAAAGACACCTTAAAAAAAAAAAAAGGGGCTTCCCTGGTGGCGCAGTGGTTGACAGTCCGCCTGCCGATGCAGGGGACACGGGTTCGTGCCCCAGTCCAGGAAGATCCCACATGCCGCGGAGCGGCTAGGCCCATGAGCCATGGCCGCTGAGCCTGCACGTCCGGAGCCTGTGCTCCGCAACGGGAGAGGCCACGGCAGTGAGAGGCCCGCGTACCGAAAAAAAAAAAAAAAAAAGACACCTGCCTGCAGAAAAAGCATTTGACTAAATCTAGCGCCTTTTCATGATGAAAAACAAACAAACAAACAAAAAACCCTCAACAATTAGGAACAGAAGAGAACTTTCTCAAGCAAAGGGTACCTGTAAAACACCCACAGCTAGCATCATACTTAGTCGTGAAAGACTGAAAGCTTTTCCTCTAAGATTGGGAACAAGACAAGGATGTCTACTACTGCACTTTGAATCAATACTATACCTCAAGTTCTATAACCAGGACAATCAGGCAAGAAAAAGGAGTTAAAAAAAAAAAAAAGAAGTAGCAGCATTCAGAATGGAAAAGGAAAAAGTAAAACTATATTGGAGATGACATGATTTTGTATATACAAAATCCTGAGGAATCCACATAACAAGTATTAGAATTAAAAGGTTGCAGAATACAAGATCAATATAAAAAAATCAATTATGTTTCTATATAGTAGCAATAAATGTTCTGAAAATGAACGTAAATAAACACTTCCATTTACACCGTTACAAAGAATACTTATCAGAAAGAGAAAGACAAATATCATTATGATATCACTTATATGTGGAATCTAAAATAAGACACAATTGAACTTATCTATGAAACAGAAACAGACTCACAGACACAGAAAACAGACTTGTGGTTGCCAAGGATTGTGGGGAGGGATGGATTGGGAGTTTGGGATTAGCAGATGCAAACTATTACATATAGAACGGATAAACAACAAGATCCTACTGTATAGCACAGGGAACTATATTCAATATCTTGTGATAAACCATAATGGAAAAGAATATGAAAAAGAATGTATATGTACAACTGAATCACTCTGCTGTACAGAGGAAATTAACACAACACTGTAGATCAACTACACTTCAATAAAATAAATTTTTGAAAAAAAGGATACTTAGGAATAAATTTAATAGAAATGCAGCGCTTTTTTATTCTGAAAACACTGAATTATACTAAATACATTGTTGAAGCAATTAAAGACCTAAATAAATGTAAAGACATCCCACATTCATGGATCAGAAGATTTAATATTGTTAAAATGGCAAGACTCCCACAACTGATCTATCAAAATCTTGGCTAGCCTTCTCACAGAATTGTAACTCATATGAAAATTCAAGGAACTCAGAATAACCAAAACAATCTTGAAAAAGAAAAAACTGAAAGATTCAGACTTTCTGATTTCAAAACTTACTACAAAGCTATAGTAATCAAGAAATGTGGCACTGGCATAAGGATAGAAACAGATCAATGGAATAGATCAATGGAATAGAATTCAAGAGTCCAGAAAAAAACCCATGCATTAATGGTGAACTGATTTTCAGCAAGATTACCAAAATAATCAGTGGGGAACAGATAAATCTTTTCAACAAATGTTGATGGAACAACTGGACATCCATATGTGAAAGAATGAATGAAGTTGGGCCCCTGCTCACACCATATATATAAAAAATAACTCAAAATGGATTGTGAAACTAAAAGTAGAGCTAAAACTAAAAAAACTCTTTAAAGAAAATTGGAGTAAATGGTTTCTTAGAGAAGACACCAAAAGAATAAATGACAAAGGAAAAAATAACAGGACTTCATCAAATTGACAACTTTTGGACTTCAAAGGACACCGTCATGAAAGTAAAAAGATAACCCACAGAATGGGAGAAAAATATCTGTAAATCATATATGTGACTAGGAACACATATATATGTGATACATATACATTGATATGTTATAAGGGACACATATAGATACTAACATATGTGATAAAAGAATATATAAAGATCTTTTATAACAGAAGAATAAAAAAACAACTCAATTAAAAAATCAGCAGAGGACCTGAATAGATAATTCTCCAAAGATGATATAAAATGGCTAGCAAGTATATGAAAAGATGCTCAACATACTAATCATCAGAGAAATGTGAATGTAAACCACAGTGAAAGATCACCTAACACCCATCAGGATGGCTACTAGAAGGAAGGAAGGAAGGAAGGAAGGAAGAAAGGGAGGGAGGGAGGGAAGGAAGGCAGGAGAAAGGAAGGGGAGGGGAGGGGAGGGAAACTGTTGGCAAGCATGTACACAAACTGTATCCTTGTGTGCTATGGATGGATTGTAAATAGTGCAAATGCTGTGGAAAACAGTATAAATGCTCCTCAAAAAGTTAAAAATAGAACTACCATATGATCCAGCAATTCCACTTTTGGATATAGATCCAAAAGAAATGAAAGTGGGGTCTCTAAGAGATATTTGCACATCCATGCTCACAGCAGCACTATTCACAATAATTAAGAGGTGGAAGCAACCTAAATGTCCATCAACTGATGAATGAACTTTTAAAATGTGATATACACATACAATGGAACATTATTTAGCCATAAAAAAGAAATTCTGCCACATGCTACAACATGCATGATCCTTGAAGACATCATACATCATGCTAAATGAAATAGCCAGTCATAAAGATAAGGTCATGAGGTCCCTCATGACTGGATTAGTGCCAAGAAGAGACATCACAGAGCTTGCTTACATACAAATACTGCATGCTTCCACTTATGTGAAGTATCCAAAGTAGTCAAAGCAATAGAAAAGAAACAGAAAGGAGAATGGTGGATACTATGGTCTAGCAGGAGAGGGAAAAGTTTGTTGTTTAATGGGATGGGTAGTTTCAATTTTGCAAGATGAAAAAGTCTAGAGATCTGTTTCAAAACAATGTAAATGGGGAATTCCCTGGCGGTCCAGTTGTTAGGTGCTTTTACTGCAGGGAGCCTGGGTTCGATCCCTGGTCGGGAACTATCCTGCAAGCCGTGCAGCGTGGCAAAAACAAAAAAACAAAAAAGAAAAAAACAATGTGAATATACTTAACACTTAAAAAGGTTAAGATGGGGCTTCCCTGGTGGTGCAGTGGCTAAGAATCTGCTTGCCAATGCAGAAAACACGGTTCGAGCCCTGATCCGGGAAGATCCCACATGCCGCAGAGCAACTAAGCCCGTGTGCCACAGCTACTGAGCCTGCGCTCTAAAGCCCGTGAGCCACAACTACTGAAGTCCACGTGCCTAGAGCCCGTGCTCCGCAACAAGAGAAGCCACTGCAATGAGAAGCCCACATACCACAACAAAGAGTAGCCCCATTAGCTGCAACTAGAGAAAGCATGTGCCCAGCAACAAAGACCCAACGCAGCCAAAAATAAAATAAATGAATTTTTAAAAAATGGTTAAGATGGTAAAATTTATGTTATATGTTTTTTACAACAATAAAAAAAACCTTTTTTAAACAGGCAAAGGATTCGAAGAGACATTTCACCAAAGAAGATGCTATACAAATGGCCAATAAGCACAGGAAATACTGCTTAACATGATTAGGAAAATGTAAATCAATCACAATGAGATACTCCTTCACACCCACTAGATTGGCTATAATCAAAAAGAGAAACAATAACCAGTGCTGCAGAGGATGTGGAGAAATTGGAATCCTCATATATTGCTGGTGCAATTGCTACAAAGTGTTACAACCACTTTGGAAAACAGTTTGGCAATACCTCAAAAATTAAATATAGAGTTACCATATGATCCAGCAACTTCACTCTTAGATATATATCCATAAAAATTGAAAACATTAAGTCCACGCAAAAACAATGTTAACAGCAGCATTCCTCACAATAGCCACAAAGAGCACACAATCCAAATGTCCACTAACTGATGAGTGGATAAACAAAACTGTGGTATATGCTTACAATGGAATACTATTCAGCCATAAAAACAAAGCACTGCTGTGTATCTATGACATGGATGAACCTGAAAACATGCTAACTGAATAAAGCCAGACACCAAAGGTCACATATTGTATGTGAAAGAATTGTATGTAGAGGAGAATCAAGAAAGAGAAGCATCCTGTAATCTAAATGAAAATTTTTTTCAGGGAGGAGGAAATGAACTACTTTGATAAATGCTGCCAATAAATCAAATAAAATAAAAACTAAAAATTGACCATTGAGTTAAACATTGTGGAATTCATTAGTGACCTTGACAAGAGTGGATTTAAAAGAAATCAAGAGACTTGGAGATAACAAGTATGGCCAACTCTGTAGAAGTTTTCCTATAACTAGCAAATATGAAATAAAACAAGCAGAAGGGGGATGTGCCATCAAAAGATGGATTTTTTAATGAGAGATGACATTATAATCAGCCTGTTTGCTGATGGGAACCATCCAGGTAAACAGAAAACTTAATCCGAAGAAGAGACTTGCTAGAATATCCTTGAACAAACAGGAATTGATTGGATCTAGTATACAAGAAGTGTACACAAGCCAAATAATTCACTCATAGTAACAGACCTGAGACCATATGAAGAAAGGCTGGCATGGTGGATTAATGAGTATGGTAGCCAGCCTCCAAGATGGCCCCAAATGAATCCCGCCTCCTGGTATTCCCAATCGTGTGTAGCTCTCCCTCGCACTATCACAGGGTTGACTGTGAGACTAAGCAAAGACAGAAGTGAAGGTGTGTAACTTCTGAAAAAGACTGCACTTCATCTTGGGTGCAAATTCTCTCCTGAATCACTCGCTCTGGGGGAAGCCAGCAGCCATGACATGAGCAGCCCCATGGAGAGACTCAGAGAGGGAGGAACTGAGGCCCCTTGCTAACAGCCAAGTGAGTGAAGTTAGATTCAACAAAAGTCATGGAGAGACCCTGAGGCAAAACCACCCAGCTAAGCCACTCCTGGATTCTAGACCATGAGATAATATGTTTTTTCAAGCTATTAAGTTGTGAGATAATGTGTACAACACAGATATTTCAAGTTACCATATCACTCACATGTCGTACTTGCAACTCTGAACTGTCATACACAGAATAGCTCTCCTATAAGTACAGCAAAATTTAAAAAACAAGCAAACAGAAAAAACAAAACGGGAATTCCCTGGCAGTCCAGTGGTTAGGACTTAGCACTCTGACTGTTGGCGCCCCAGGTTCAATCCCTGGTTGGGGAACTAAAATCCCATAAGCCACGCGGCGCAGCCAAAACAAAACAAAACATGGCAAAATTGACATGCCATGAAGCTTGTAGTCAAATCAAACTTGTATAGTCAAGCCAAGGACTCAAAGTTGTACCAGCGACAGATAAGTAACTATACAATAGAGCTGTATGCACAAGTTGCTGGGCATAAAAACTTGTTTACTGACATGAAGTGAACGCAGATACCCCGCCCATCCAGTCACATTCAATTACTTCATGAAATAAAACCCTTAAGGAAAAGGGTACAGAAATGAACAAACTAATCCCATGGAATCATGTTAAATCACAACACATTTACTCCGAATGAACCACTTTATTTATTTATTTATTTGGCCGTGCCACGTGGCTTGTGGGATCCCAGTTCCTCCAACAGGGACTGAACCCGGGCTACTGCAGTGAACGTCCAGAATCCTAACCCGGAGGCCACCAGGGGGCTCCCATCACTTTATTATTTTAATACATTAGCTGAAACCTTAGGCCACGTGCATCAGCCCACATTAGCCTCACTGCGTGGTAGAAGTCAGCTTTACACAGCTTAAAAATCCATGGTGCTCTTACTTTTTTCCCTTTCAAAACAGCGGGTGAAAGCCGGCCCCCAGCCCCCTGCCCCTTTTTAAGGCCGCAGCTTAGAGGGCTCCAGAATGAGCTGAACCAATGTGTGCCCTGAAGTCGTCACACATATTCTGGGTTGGCTCCCACCCACGCAGGAGAACGCTCTCTGGGCAGCAACGTGTTTTCCCGGGAGAGAACAAGAAAAACGCTAAGGGTAAAAAAGATACCACTCTGGGGGCTTCTCTGGTGGTGCAGTGGTTAAGAATCCGGTTGCCAATGCAGGAGACACGGGTTCGAGCCCTGATCCAGGAAGATCCCACATGCCACGGAGCAACTATGCCCGTGCGCCACAGCTACTGAGCCCGTGCTCTAGAGCCCGAGAGCCACAGCTACTGAGCCCGTGCGCTGCAACTACTGAAGCCCGTGCACCCTAGAGCCCGTGCTCCACAACGGGAGGCCACCGCAATGAGAAGCCCGCGCACCACAACGAAGAGTAGCCCCCGCTCGCCACAACAAGAGAAAGCCCATGTGCAGCAACAAAGACCCAACACAGCCATAAATAGATAGATAGATAGCACTCTGGTTCTCATTATTAAGACGTCTGTCACCTTACCTCAGGCGCGCACTGAAAACCTGGGGGCTTGAGATTTTCCAGGCAGGAGCAGGTCGCATCCTAGACACCAGCAGAGAAAAGGGTCTGTGAGCCACGTGTTACGGGAACATCCTATCCCCCAGGCCCTAGCTGGTCCTGCCCTGAGCATGTTTACCAGGCGTCTCACACTGAACCAGAGAACAGAATCTCGAACAAGCCTCTTCCTCCAGCATCCCCTCTCTCAGTAAAAACCACCTCATCTGCCACCTGCCCAAACCAAAAGCCTGGACCTCGGGCGCCCAGGGGGGCTCCCACAGGGGGCGGGGGCGGGCCGAGGCCCAGTCAACAAGAAAATAGCCCAGGCGCAGCGGCAGGGGAGAAGCCACTAGATCGATTTGTTTTTCGGGTTTTTTTTTTAGCTGCGCCCTCCTGACAGCGCCTGGGCCCACGGCTCTCCAGAACCCCGCCGGGCCTGCGTCACAGAACTGCCCTGACATTGTGTTGTAATGTATTAGGAGACCTCGGCGGGGGCCGGGGGCCTGATACGCCCTTCCCCCGAGGCCAGCTCGGCCCACCCCTGGGGGAGGGAGGCTGACGGAGAGCGGCGCCCGCCCAGATTGGGGAAGGGAGAGGGTGAAAGGGATGCCAGGGCCTGGGCCTCACCCTCCCTCCTGAGGGCCCGCGGCCCCACACAGGCCGCCAGGGCCGTGCCAGGCCCGGCGCTCGTGAGGACCCGAGAAACCCTCCCCTCGGCCCTCAGGGACCGCTCCGGCCGCGCCACGGTCCCCGTCGATGGCGGGGCCAGAACGTCCGGCGGCTCACCGGCCCCGAGGCGCTCCCCTGGCGAAGCCTGAGGCGACTACGCCTCCTCAGGCCCCGGGCGCCGCAGACGCCGCCAACGCCCACGCCCCAGCTCGCGCGCCCGCTGTCACCTGTGATTGGCTGCCAGGTGCCGGCGCGAGGTCGGGCGCTGTGGTCTGATTGGCAGCGAGTCCGGGTGGGCGCATGCGTGCTCTCTAGCGCCCCAGCAGTTGCAACCGTTGGGAGCGGGGTCAGGCTGAACCTGTGTCTCAAAGGTCTTGGGCTGGCAAGACGCCAGAGTTCGCCAGGGCTCAGGGTAAAGAGCGGGCTCCCAGTCCCTCAGGGGAGTCCAGCTCTTGCAATCCTCAGGTGCGATCCCTCTCCCATAAAAGCACTATCTGCCGGCCCCTTGCTTAAGGAACTTTGCAACTGGGTGTTGAAGCCCGTCCTCTTGGACTTGCATTTGGGGCCAATCCAGTGCAGCCTGCCACCTGTTTTTGTACAGCCTGCAGCAAGCTAAAAAAAGAGCTTTACAATAAAAAATAGTTCTTTTTATTTTAGAGCTTTACATTTTTTAATGGCTGGGGAAAACCACATAGAGAATATTATTTTGTGACAAGTGAAAATTATATGAAATTCAATTATCAGAGTCCTTAAAGTTGGAACAGGGACTTGCTTGTTCCTTTAGTTATCATCTATGGCTGCAAAGTAGATTAATTGCCAGAGATCATATTCGCAAGCCTAAAGTATTATTTGGTCCTTTACAGAATCTTTTTTTTTTTTAATTAATTTATCTATGGCTGTATTGGGTCTTCGTTTCTGTGCGAGGGCTTTCTCTAGTTGTGGCAAGCGGGGGCCAGTCTTCATCGCGGTGCGCGGGCCTCTCACTATCGCGGCCTCTCTTGTTGCGGAGCACAGGCTCCAGACGTGCAGGCTCAGTAATTGTGGCTCACGGGCCCAGTTGCTCCGCGGCATATGGGATCTTCCCAGACCAGGGCTCGAACCCGTGTCCACTGCATTGGCAGAGCAGATTCTCAACTGTGCCACCAGGGGAGCCCCTACAGAATCTTTTTTAAGTGCCCTGTTCTGCTGGAATCTCCTAGTAATCGTTTGAAAAAAAAAAAGTTTTTGGTTTAATCTATAATGCTATTTTCTTCTCTATTATATTCATTTTCCATTCTTTATTATTTCCTTCCTTCTTATTACTATAGGTTTGTTCTGTTGCTCTCCTTTACAACTTTTTGAGATAAATGCTTAACTCATTTATTTGTAACTCTGATTTCTCTTGTATGTAATGCTATAAATTTATCTTAATTTACTAAAGTACAGATTTAACTGTGTCCCACAATTTTTGCTTAATAATGTGTTCATTATCATTCACTTCCAAGTGTATCCTAATTTCCATGTATATCCTAATATCCTAATATTCTCTTCTTAAAACAAGGGTTATGTATTATATACTAATATATTTATTTTCCAAATCTATGGGATTTTAAAAGCTGTTTCTTTATGAATTTCTCATTTTGTTGCAGTATGGTCAGATCACACAGTCTAAATATTATTGATCCTTTGAAGATTTCCATTCAGTGAAGTATACCATAGTCAAAATGAAGAGGATGTAATGTAGAGAAAATATTTGCAATGTCTAAAATGTGTATATGTGAAATGACCTCCTTTAGGCCTCACAATTACTCCAATACCTTTCAGTAAGCTACTTTCAACTAAGCTCCAGGCTTTATTCAAATTTCACTAGTTTTCCCACAAATGTCCTTTTTCTGTTCCAGATTGCCATATAGGATACCGAATCACATTTAATTGTAGCACCTCCTTAGCTTACTCTGGTCTATGGCAGTTTCTTAAACTTTCCTTGCTTTTCATGACTTTTGACAATTTTCAGGAATCCTTAAGTGTCGGGTATTTTGCCAAATGACTCTCGGTTTGAGTTTGATGTGTTTCTCCTGGTTACACGGGTTTATAGGTTTTTAGAACTATACCGCAGAGGTGAGGTATCCTTCTCATCACTTCCCATCAGGAATACATACTATCAATATGACTTACCACTAGTTTCTCCACTGTAAAGTTACTTTTCTCCCCCAGCCATATTCTATTCATTAGAAACAAGTCACTAAATCCAAACTACACTTAGGGAGGGGCAAGGAATCTCATTGAGGGGAAACATCTATGAGAAACACAAACCATCAAGTACACAAATTAATTGGAACTCATTTTTAAGGAAGATCTGTTTCTTCTAGCTTTACCTTTTAATTTTAAATTAAATTAAATAAAATTAAAAATTTAATATCTCAGTCACACTAGCTACATTTCACCAGCTCCGTAGTCACATGTGGCATATTGGACAGAGCAGATACAGAACATTTCCATCTGAAATTTCCAGTGGTTAGGACTCCACACTTCCACTGCAGGAAGTACAGATTTGATCCCTGGTCAGGGAGCTAAGATTCCACAAGCCTCGCAGCATGGCCAAAAAGAAAATTCTACAAGATGAATACTCCAACCAAAAAATGGGCAAATGATATGAACAGGTCACCTCACAGAAGAGAAAAATACACATTTATACATGTGAAAAGCTGATCATCCTTATTAGGAAATAAATGTTACATTACATTTTAGGAAATAAATGTAACAATAACATTAAAAAAAAATTCCATCACTGCAGAAACTTCTGTGGACAGCACTGACTTAGATCATTCTTCTTTTAAAACATAATGCACTTAAACATATGAATTTCTTCTAAGAACTGCTTTAGCTCTGTCCCATAAATTTTGCTGTTTTCAATATCATTCAATTCAAATATTTTCATTTTTTCCATAGTGATTTCTCATAGGAGCTACAAGTTATTTAGAATCAGAACCAGGACTAGGGTGAGCCTCAGACCACAACATTAAAGAGGCTTGTGAAACACAGGCATGGCACGTTTGCGCTTTGGGCTCCTGGCAACACTTACTCTGGCCCCAGCCCTGTTTGCTTCATTATATTGCTTCATTTCAAAATTTGGGGTTTTTTTTCCTTAATTATCTTTCTGGTTGGTTTTTTTGTTTGTTGTTTTGTTTTGGTTTTGGCCATGCCTCAAGACTTGTGGGATCTTAGTTCCCTGACCAGGGATTGAACCCTAGCCCTCAGCAGTGAAAGAGCCAAGTCCTAACCACTGGACTGCCAGGAATTCCCATATCTTTCTGTTATTGATTTGCAGCTCAATCTTCCTGCAATCAGTGGGTAGTTACAAAAAGCCCTATAACTCATGTCACAATTGATGAACTACAGTACACGATGAACTACAGTGTCTTGAGAACAAGATAAGAATGTTCACTATAACCACTGCAGTACAACAAAACACCTGGAATAGCCAAGATAATTTCAACACCAAAGCTGGAGAACTTAAACTCCCAGATATCTGTGTTAGGGTTCTCCAGAGAAATGCAACCAATAGGATATATACATGAGGAGGTATGTTATGGGACTTGGCTTATGTTAAGTCCCACCATATGCTACCTGCAAACTGGAGAACCAGGAAAGCCAGTGATATAACTCAGTCCCAATCTGAAAGCCCAAGAACCAGGAGCCTTGATGTCCAAAGGAGAGATGGATGTCCCTTCCTTCCCCTTTGTTCTCTTAGCAATGAACCCACATCCCATCTTAGAGATCATCCACATTCTCCTGGATGATGCCAACCCACATTGCTGAGGATTTATATGTTTACTCATTCTACTGATTCAAATGCTAATCTCTTCTGAAAACACCTCACAGATATACCCAGAAATAATGTTTCACTAGCTATCTGAGCATCCCTTAGCCCAATCAAGTCGATAAAAAAAATTAACCATCACACAAACTTAGGCAGAACCCCAGTAATTAAGAGCTATAATAATTGTGGCATTAGCACAAGACCAGAGCACTGGACAAATGGAATGGAGTCCAGAAATACATATACAGCCATCTCCCTGATTTACACAGAGCTTCCACTGCAATACAGTGGCATGGTCTTTTTAGTAAATGGTGGTTGATTTGAATACACATATGAAAAAACTAACGTTGATACCTTGATTTATCACACCATAAATAAAAAAAAAATACATTTGAGCTAGATCAGACCTAACTGTGAAAAGCTATACCGTAAAATTTCCAGAATAAAACATGAGAGGAATATGTCCTTGGCAGAAAATTTCTTAAACAGAACATTCCATGAAGCACCACTCTTTGTACATATGTACACCCATGAAATCACCATCGAGGCCAAAATAAGGGACGTTTTCAGGGTCCCAGAAGTTCCCTAATGCCCTTCCCAGTTGACTGTCTATAGTTTTGTTTTGTTTTTTAAGAGGAGGAGCAAGACTTGAATAGGCACTTAATAAAAGAGAGTAATATTCGAGTGGCCAATAAGCATGTGAAAAAAATTCTCAAAATCATTACTCATCAGGGAAATGCAGATGAAACTACAATGCGATACCACTACAACGTCAAGAGAACAGCACTAATTGTTACTGAACAAAACTTGAGTCTGCTAGCCCGAGCACAGTAAAGCAAATCTACTAACACCATGTTGTGATGAAGGAAAGTACTGTGTTTATTGCAAGCCATCCAAAATGGGACCCAGCAAGAACAGGCAGCTCATGCTCAAAAGACCCATACTCTGGGATGGCTTTCAGGGAAGGGTTTTTAAATACAACGTGAGGGAGAGGGTGGCAGGGTGTGTGATCGGCTCATGCACAATTATTATGACCATTGGTTGGTGGTGAGGTGACCAAGGTTGTATTTCAGGAGTCAACATCATCAACCTTCTGGTTCCAGCTGGTCTGGGGTCTACATGCTGGTGGGCAGCATACAGTTAACTTTTTCTGTCTTCTGGGGGTTTTAGTTTCTGCAAAACAACTCAAGGATATGGCTCAGGATATTATCTGTAGCCCCTGAGGAGAAATTAAAGATCCTTGACTTTGTTTTATGGCTAAACTATTGTTTTGTCTTGCTTGCTTGATTGTTTTCTTTTGTTTCTGCATTTTCTCACTTCTCTAGTTAAATTCGCTCTTTGGAACATGGGGAAGGCCTAGGACCTAAAGCTTTTCTACAAATAAGAGGCAGGGACATGGGGGTGGGGGGGTCTGTCCCTGGGAAGGCCCTGCAGGGTCCTGCTCAGTTATATACTGAAAAGGACTGACAGTACCAAGTGTTGGAGCTGTAGAAATGGAATTCACAGTATTGTTGGTGGAAATACACATTGTTTCAATCACTTTGAAAAAGTGTTTGGCCAGAAAGCTAAATCTATGCAGTTTCAAAACTTCTCATATCTATATTTAGATGTATAGATATAGATATCCTAAAGAAATTACTATGAAAGACAGACACACGCTCATAGCAGCTTTATGCAAAATAGCAAAATTATGAGCCTCAAAGTTCAGGAACAATAAAATGGATACATAAACTGTGCCATATTCATTCAAGGGAATTCTACTCGGCAATGAAAAAGAATGTGCCACAGCAACACACAACAAGAATGTATCTCACTTATTTAAAAGAAAACAAAGACCAGACCAAAAAGAATCTATTGTGTGATTCTATTTACTTAAAATTTAGAAACAGGAAAAACTAATCCCTGGTGGTTGAAGTCAGAAAAGTGGTTACTTTGGGAAGGAGAGGGTGGCTGGGAAGGAGCATGGAGACTTCGAGTTACTTGACAGTGGAGAGATGAAGCAGGTACAACCTCAGTCACTGTAAAGCCAGACAGGCGCTGACACTGCTTGCTGGCATCTACGAGCCACTACGTACAGCTGGCCTAGCCTCAATTCAGCTTTTTGGGATTTCTGGAGGTGGGTAGAACTTAATTTTTAGCCAGAACCCCTGATGCAATACGTCTGGAATATCTCGTGTTCATAGCCATCCTCTTGGTAGTTTTTTCAGGTGACACTCGGGATTCAGTGCTGGTCACAATCATGGATGCTGCCTCTCTTGGTCCTGGTTGAACTGAAGTTTGGATCTTGACCTCTGTTTCAGGAGGCAGCCCTTCCAGTTGCTCTGGTTTTTTAAATGGTTGATGATTCTTGGTTTGGTGCTCCATTTTCTGCTTCAAAGTCAAAAACTGTAGCCGGCACTTGGAACATTGAAAGACCCTCTTGTTCCAGTGCCTCCAAGCATGATTTACGTAGGATGTCGCCACTTTGAAAATTTTGAGGCAAAACAGACAAAGCAAACTGTTCGTGTTTTCATGCCATGTTCTGAAATGTGCTTCCACATCAGCAAAGGCTGACGATCTGTAATTGCAAACCTGGCACACGTAGGGCATTTCGCCAGGTTTATGATTGACCTTCATGTGCTGTAAGAGAACCTGATCTGTTTCGAAGGACAATTCACAGATTTTACAGACCACAGAGGGCTCCTGGGAAGTGTGGACACTTTCAATGTGACACTGCAGCTGGAAGGGGGTGGGAAACTGGCGGTGGCAGTGCCGACAGGTGGTGTGGATTTCCCAGCCGTCATCCCTCTGCTTCTCAAATTCCAAATGGTTCTTCACGTGGGTCATAAACTTGATATTTTTTAGGACTTTCAAGCAGCTGAGGCATTTGAAGGCTGTGTGGGTCTTCCATTCTGGCTGCCTGTCTCCTGGATGCCGTCCGTAGTAAAAATCATCAAGCAACATGATCACATTTCCTTTCTTGGGATCAACAGTCTTGTTTTGAGTTGCTAGACTCGAATAGTATGTTTTTGCCAGCCTTTCCAAGCTACATGCTCCATCTGGATCCATAACATGGTAACGTGCCTGGTTATATGCATGAGCCCATGGAAATGATGCCCCATTGTGAACATGGCTTGACGAGGTCGGGACACCTTCCGGGGTCATACTCATGTTCTTTGTAGGAAGGATACCTGGAGAGGCCACAGCTAAGGCCTGTCCCCCTGGGATTCCATGGCTGACTTTAGGTCTTTTGGGATTCCCACTGTATATATCCATATCTGAAGTGGGACGTCGCTTTGAATCACGAGGACTTTTATCCTTGCCTCCTACCGAGAATGCAGCTCCAGGGAGACAATGAGGCCATGGAGAGAGCAACTCTGAGGAATTGTGAAGCACGACTTGCAGGGAGCTCATTTTATAATCAGGTTTAGACGAAGGCTCAAAAATAATAGGACTATCTGTGTCTTCCCATTCAGATTGAAAAGCCGGTGAAATGGCTGCTGCCTTTGACATCAGGGTCCTGCAATTTGCAGGCTGCAATGTGTAAGTCGTATCTTGACTCACGTGACCCTTCTTTCTTGTTGAGGATGAGTCCCTGGTCACTCTGTTCAAAATGTTAGAAATGACCGGCTTTGAATTTGAAATCACTCTGACAAAGAGGGTTTCAGCATCTTCATTGACATGCTCCACTCCAACAAAGATCACCTCAGCACTGTCATCGTCCTCGTCTCTGGGTCTGGACCCTCCCATCTTCTTCTCTGGTCGTTCGGGTGCTTGTGCTTCCTCACACAGAAAGGCGTGTGCCATTTTACAACCGCTTTTTGCTTGAAGTGGTCCCTTCTTCTACTGCTTTCTTTTGGCAAACTCCCACCTAAAGGCAACCACATGACATGGTCAGTACAGTTGTCCCCCCCAGATCCGAGTTTTCGCTCTCTGGGGTTTCAGTGAACTCTCGGTTGTTAACTGAAAATATTAAATGGAAAATTCCAGAAATAAATAACTCATAAGTTTTAAATTGCACACCATTCTGAGGAGTGTGATGGGAGTCTCGCACCGTCCTGCTTCCTCCCACCTGGGACACTCGGTTATCAGATTGATTGTCAAGGTATCACAGTGCTCGTGTCCAAGTCATGCTTATTTTACTTAATAATGGCCCCAAAGCACAAGCAGAGTGATGCTGGCAATTCAAATATGACAGAGAGAATCCATAAAATGCTACCTTTAGGTAAAAAGGCAAAAGTTCTCAGTTTGATTAAAAAAAAAGAAGAAAAAATTGTACGCTGATGTTGCTAAGGTCTATGGTAAGAATGAATCTTCTATCTGTGAAATTGTGAAGAAGGAAACGAATCTATGCTCGTATTGCTGTCACATTTCAAACTGCAAAAGTTATGGCCTCAGTGCATGGTAAGTGCTTAGCTGAGATGGAAGAAACATCAAACTAGTACAATAATATTTTTGACACAGAGACCACATTCACAAAACTTTTATAACAGTGTATTGTTATAATTGTTCTATTTTATTCTTAGTTACTGTTGTCAATCTCTTACTGTGCTTTATTTATTTATTTTTTTTGCAGTACGCGGGCCTCTCACTGCTGTGGCCTCTCCCTCCGTGGAGCACAGGCTCCGGACGTGCAGGCTCAGCGGCCATGGCTCACACGGGCCCAGCCGCTCGGCGGGCACGTGGGATCCTCCCGGACCGGGGCACGAACCCGTGTCCCCTGCATCGGCAGGCGGACTCCCAACCACCGCGCCACCAGGGAAGCCCTCTTACTGTGCTTTTATAAATTAAACTGCATCGTCGGTACGTTTGCATAGGAAAAAACATTGTGTATATAGGGTTTGATACTATCCATGGTAGCAGACATCCACTGAGGGTCTTGGAATGCATCCCCCCCTCCCCATCATGGATAAGGGGGGACTATTGTATTTATTTCAAAAGACAAAATTGGTGCCTTATTTAATCATCAGCTGAAACATTGAGATAACTATTAACACCCTTATTTTATACGTGAGGAAACAGGCTCAAACCCAGTTAAGTAACATGATAATTTTAAACTTACCTCTCTGGCCCCCAGCCCCCACTTTTGCCTTATCTCCCCAGGGCGGCCCCAATGCTCCCATTAAACTCTGCAGGAGAGCTGGCATGCACCCTTTTGCTTATAGATCTCCAACCTCACTCAGAAATGCCAACCAATGTGAAAGGTCCAAAAGAGCCCTAGGCTATCACCCGGGATGCCCCTCCCTCCCTCCACTCTGTGAGTCTGGAAGGCACCAGATCCTGTACACCGATCAAAAAAAAATTTTTATTTTGGTTGCACTGCGTGGCATGCCGGATCTTAGTTCACCGACCAGGGATGGAACCCTCGTCTCCTGCAGTGGAAGTCTTAACCATTGGACCGTCAGAGAAGGCCCCGGATCAAATTTTTTTTTTAAATTCCAGAAAGATCTTAAAAGCAAAACTTGAAGTTGCCTTGTGCTGGCAACTATATATATAGCATTACACTGTACTTAGAACTATTTACACAGCATCAACATTGTATTAGGTATTATAATGAATCCAGAGAAGATTTAAAGCATATGGGAGGATCTACTCAGTTTATATGCAAATACTACACCATTTTATATAAGGGACTCGGGCATCCATGGCTTTTGGTATCTTCGGGGTGGGGAGTCCTGGATCCAATCTCCCACGGATACCGAGGAAGGATGGTACTTTCTCAGGACTTCTGTTGCTCCCCCTGCTTTGGATGCTCTTTCTCAGGTACCCACATCCCAGCTTCTGACCTGCTTCAGGTCCACAGCTTCTCTGCAAGACTTCCCTGACCACACTTTCAAAAATCACAAACTCCCCCAACTCACATGCTATATTCAACTCTGAAGCTATTTTCCAACAGCGTTTATCACCTGCCTAACACAAAAGTATAAAATACATCTTGCTTCTTTTCTGTCTCCACCCACTAGACTATGAGCTACATACACAAGGGCAGGGAGTTGTGTTTTGTTCACTGCTGTATTCTTTGTTTCTAGAGCAACATCTGGCATGCTGTCAATGCTACATGTTTGCTACATAAATATAAAGTAACTGTTAGTAATATGATCATTTACCTGTACAACACGCCCAAACCCACTAATTCCAGGCTCCCCAAGCACTTACACTTGATCTTAGCCAAAAGGCTGAGAAGTGATTTTCCAAGCATTTAATTAAATCCAAATCCTAATGATTTAACAGCATCATACAAGGGAGGAAATCAGCCTGTATGTAGTCGGGTTTGGGGAGGGGTGACTATTGAAATAAAAGTTTTGTAACGTAGTTCTCTCCCTACAATAGATTTGCTGATAGCTTCCATGCCATTAACACGTTCATTGACACTAAGGGACATTCTAATGTTGACATTTGACCATTTCTGTTACCTTGCATTTCATCAGTAGCACTTCATAAGTTTGTTTGGCTGTATATATATACATATATATATATATTTTATAGTGGTATCAGAAATAATGTTGTATCTTACAGTTGATGGCATCTTAGATTCAATGAAAAATTCTATTTCTTTTCATAAGCTGAATCCAGCCTACTAAATTGACTTCACAAGTCACTAATGGGATGCTAGCTGCATTCTATAGGCAAATGGTTTAAACAGGGATTGGCAAATTGGCTTGCCCCCTGTTTTTGTTTTTGTTTTTTTATTGCCCAGCCACCAAGCTAAGAATGTTTTTTATATTTTTTAAGGTTTTTTTTTAACTTTTAAGACTATATTTAATTTTTTTTTTAATTTGGGGGAAAAAACCAAAGGAATATTTTGTGACATGTGAAAATTACATGATATTCAAATTTCAGTGTCCACAAATAAAGTTTACTGGAACACAGCCACGATCACTTGCTGTTGCTGGAGGCTGTTTTGCACTACTAGGGCAGAGTCAAGCCACTGCAAGAGACCACATGGCCCTTAATGCCTAGTTACTATCTAGCCCTTTACAGAGAAAGTTTGCAGACTGATGGCTTCAGAGAACAAAATGGAGCATACCAAACTCCGTAGCTCACCAGCTCCTGAAGTCCAGATGATTCAGTGAACTCTGAGCCCCAGCGAAGGGTGAAGCTGGAACGTCCCGGTCTCCATATCCAGGAGAGATTTGTCTCAAGTTCAGCAGCGCTACTTCCTGAGTCCTCTGTCCGTGGAACTCCTACCTGGCTCTCCTCAGTGACGCTGAATCAGAAGATTCCATGCCTTTTAAAGCCCTTTATAATCCAATCCCTAGCATCCAAACAGGGCTCCAATCATGTTCCTGAACCAGTTTATCCCGATTGGATATTCAGCTAGAAACCTTTCATCCAAATTGCCAGTGAAAGGAAAGAATGTGGGTGGGGCTTCAGGGCCAGGCCCAGAAGCTGCCTTCCTGATCCCCATGGCAGGAGTCCCCACTCCTCTCTTTGGCGTCCACAGGGTCACCACCTCATCTCTAATTTACCTGCATTTTAAGCTATTGGGGGTCAGCAGGGGCAGGGGAATGTGGTCCACACAGATATTCCAACAGAACCCAGGCTGAGGTCAGGAACCTGAAAGGACAGAGGTCCTTTTCCAACGCCAGAAAATTCTCCATCTGCAGAGAGCAAAACCCTGCTCTCCTCCTGTCCCTGGGGGATCCAGGGGGCAGGGCTCACTCCCAAGTGGTCTGCACTTGAAGACTCAGCACCCATGGGACTCCCGGGGTCCTCACTGTAGGTCTTCAGGCTGAAGCCCAGGAGCTTTTTCTAAGCAAGGGCTCATTCTTTCTTAAACCAGTTCCAGGGGTGACAGCTCATACCCTGGTCTCCCTCTCTCTCCCCTCCTCCCTCCCTCCTCCTCCTTCACTCTCCCTTCCCTCCTCACCACCTAGATTATATATGAAAATTTCCCTCCCACTGCCCTTACAGCCCTCTGCATACAGATTCTTGGAGATAGGGAGGGCTTCTAACAACTCCTCACTGGCAAGAATTATTTGTATTTCCACTCGTAATGCAACAGAGTCACTGAATTAGAACAAAAATGTTCACTAATGAAAGCATACTAAAGTGCCATAACCTGATATAACATCAAAAATACCTTTCTGGGACTTCTGGCAGTCCAGTGGTTAAGACCTCGTGCTTCCACTTCAGGGGGTGCGTGTTTGATCCCTGGTTGGGGAACTAAGATCCCACATGTCATGCAGAGCAGCAAAACAAACAAACAAAAACCACACACAAAACAAAACAAAACAAAAAAAACCTTTCTTATCAAATCAACATGCTGTTCACCTTAAATTCACACCATATATGTCAATTATATCTCTCTGAAGCTGGAAAAATAAGTATAAATGATCTGACCATTAGAAAGAGCTCATTTTATACTTTTTAAAACGGATGGTGGTGAGTATCAAAACCCTATGCTATTTACATTCTTTTGGATACGTTTAAAAGCATGATAGTAACAGTTTTATTTCCTTTTTTTTTGGCCACGCTGCGCGGCTTCCCGTAGGATCTTATTTCCCTGACCAGGGATTGAACCCCGGCCCTTGGCAGTGAAATCGCCACCAGTTTTATTTACTTAAAGGGCCTATTTTTATTATACGCCAGAAGCTACATCCTTTGCAGAGTTTACACTTATGATGAAAACATTGTTGTTGTTTTTTTTCCCGGTACGCGGGCCTCTCACTGCTGTGGCCTCTCCCGTTGCGGAGCACAGGATCCGGACGCGCAGGCTCAGCGGCCATGGCTCACGGGCCCAGCCGCTCCACGGCATGTGGGATCCTCCGGGACCGGGGCACGAACCCGTGTCCCCTGCACCGGCAGGCAGACTCTCAACAACTGCACCACCAGGGAAGCCTTGATGAAAACATTTTGATGTCAACTTTAAAACTTAAGGGAAAAGAAGGAAAACTTTGACTATTTGATACGTTTATAAAGATTGCTCAAACCTCAGAATCACCTGGGACATTGCGAAACATACAGATTCCAGGGCTGCATCTCACACCTGGGAAACTCAAATTACCAGGGCAGGGGCCTGGGAATCTGAATGTTCAATATTTGCCCCATTTGATTCTGAAGTGAAGGGTGGCCCAAGGTGTAAAACCCTCCAATACTTTGGGAAACACTGGTCTCTCCTATGATTAAAATGCCCACGAGTCCACTCCTTCAAGGGAGCCTGAGGATGGGTTGAGGGTCAGGAATTCATTTCTCTTTCATTTGACACACTGAGCAACTGCCTAGGGATGAGCATTTTATTGGTGACTCAACAAACCAATCAGGGACTTCCGTGGTGGCCCAGCAGTTAAGACTCCACACTCCGAATGCAGGGGGCCCGGGTTCGATCCCTGGTCAGGCAACTAGATCCCGCATGCCGAAACTAAAAAATAAAATAAAATAAGAAACATCCCGCATGCTGCAACTAAGACCCGGCACAGCCAAGTAAATGAATGAATGAATGAATGAATATTAAAAATATATAAAAAATAAATCAATCAGAGGCTGGAGCTTGAGCTGGGTGCCTCCCCCCCCCTCAGAGATTCTAGGACCCCCACCTGGGATATGTAAGCAAAGC
>NW_021703765.1:62886662-62894903 GCF_005190385.1 Monodon monoceros | reverse complement strand
TCCCGTTGCGGAGCACAGGCTCCGGACGCGCAGGCTCAGAGGCCATGGCTCACGGGCCCAGCCCCTCCACGGCATGTGGGTTCCTCCTGGACCTGGCCACGAACCCGTGTCCCCTGCAACGGCAGGCGGACTCTCAACCGCTGCGCCACCACGGAAGCCCAGTAAAGCTATTTTTTTTAGTACACTGTGATTTTAAGCACTGAGAAAAAGTGTTTTGTTTCTTTGCGAAAAACTCATCAAGAATCCTGTCAACACTGCTTCCCTGCTTCTCATCACATAACTTTCAGTCGGGGCTGAGTGTCCTTCCTACGCCCGGGCAACCTGTCACTCTGCCTTTTGTTGTTTTTTTTTTAATTTATTTATTTACTTTTGGCTGCATTGGGTTTTCGTTGCTGCATGCGGGCTTTCTCTAGTTGCATCGAGCGGGGGCTACTTTTCGTTGTGGTGCTTGGGCTTCTCATTGCGGTGTCACTCTGCTTTCTAAGCCTGGATCTGCTTCCAACATTTCACCCTTTGTGTTTTCAGGGCCTGACATTATCTCCAGGTTCCTTTACTGTGAAGATGTTTGCTGGCATCACTGCCTCTGGGACATCTTCATTTTTTTGTCACAACCATGTTCTTCATTGAAGCTTCTCCAGGAGATGGGGACAAGGAGGCTGAAGCTGGATTCTGAATCAGAATGATGAGTCAGTCAACCATTCCTCGTGTTTGGTAGAGCTTAAATCACCAAAGCGTTTCACTCTCCTAGCCTCGGGTTCTCCCTCAAGATCTGAAATGTCGGCAGGGGCCTTAAATTGCGTTTTCCTTTCCCTGTGCAGTGGCTGAGGCTCAAAAGGGCGAGTCCTTTGCACCTGTGTCACAGAGCCAGCCACGAGAGGGTGACACGGGAACGAGGCCCCTGGCTCCTGGACAAGGGCTCGCTAAGCCATCAACGTGCCAGCCCAGTGGGACTGTGCCCGGGGAAGTCGCCTGTGGATGGGCACAGCCCACTCTGTTCGTGGACAGTGGACAAGGTCACGGACGAGAGCGGAGGACAGGAGCCTCCATTCAGGGGACATCACCCACCACAGTCTAGGCACTCAGCAGGTCTGTGGGTCCTGCCAGGTCTTCCAGGAAGATGGGGGGAGGGGCGATATATCGGGGAGAAATCCAGAAAGGCCTGCACTCACTGGTACCTCGGCTCAGCAGCCGTACCCCGGGAGCTCAGGCTCCAGGAAACCTCCCAGCACTGCTTGCCCTCGGCAGGAGGAAGTAAGCAGATTCGCTGATACGGTGTCGCCTGAAGAATTTGGGAAGCAGCTGTGCACAGAGGTCCCTCCCACACGTGAGGCAGGGGCTAAGAAAGGTGTGGGGAGCCCAGCCTGGCGCCATGGCTGCAGAAGAGCTTGTGGGGGTCTCCGCCAT
This sequence comes from Monodon monoceros, assembly GCF_005190385.1. Lineage (NCBI taxonomy): Eukaryota > Metazoa > Chordata > Mammalia > Artiodactyla > Monodontidae > Monodon > Monodon monoceros. The sequence continues at coordinate 62,893,499 of NW_021703765.1, read as the reverse complement.
GGCCTGGGGTCTGTTCATGGTCTGTCTGCACAGCTGAGAGGCACTAAGGAGGGGACCGTCTGGCAGCCCAGGGCTGACCCCCTTTTCTTCCTTCACCCTGAACATCTCTGGAGTGATGACCTTGACCTCTCCCCTTTGCACATCCTGCTCCTCTCTGGGTCCTGAGCGCAGTCTGTCCTGAAACAGCCACTCAGTTTCTGTGGTTCTGGGACAGAGAGGCCACATTTCCTGCTCTGGAGGCAGCAGTGATACTGGGGGTTACAGCCCAGTGTGCTGGTATCAACAGCACCCATATGCTGCCCAGCACCCCCAGGGCACGAGGTCGTCCTCGCTCCTGGGGTCCCTCTCCATCCTCCAGCTCCAGGTCCGCCTCCCTGGCCTCCTTGGGCTGCAGCTGGAGGACTCGTTGTGCCCTCTGGGTGCTTTCTTTCCGGGACCGCCCCTAGGCCCAGGGGTCCCAGCCCACCGCTTAGGGAGACCAAAACCTCCCTGGGCTCACCCACCCTGCCCCTGCTCAACACCACACAGGAGTCAAGTCTCTGGGGGCTGATGCCAGCCCTGCTCCTTCGTCCCAAGCACAGGTTCTGAACGTAACCGTGGCTTCGGGAATGGGACCCCAACACATTGCAGCTGCTTCTTCTAAGAAGGCAGCAGGATGAAAGCTCTCTTGGGAAAATGACTTGGAAAAATAAAGGCTGCTCATCCTCCTCCCGCTGTGAGGGCTTCAGGATGCAGATTGCATGCAGCTCCACGATTAACAGCACTGAGGGGGCAACAGGACATCCTGGGACATGATGAGGTGCAGAAGACCAGTTTACCTGAAGATGTCTTCCACCGCGCTCGTCCAGCTCACGCTGGCCTCAGGTCCTCCGACACCTGGTCTCCCTGGTTTCCTACCGTCTCAGTCACCCGTCTCCACCCAAGTTTGAGAATAAGAACCCAAATTCTCGGGTTTCCCTGGTGGCGCAGTGGTTGAGAGTCCGCCTGCCGATGTAGGGGACATCGGCAGGGTTCGTGCCCCGGTCCGGGAAGAGCCCACATGCCGCGGAGCGGCTGGGCCCGTGAGCCATGGCCGTTGAGCCTGCGCGTTCAGAGCCTGTGCTCTGCAACGGGAGAGGCCACAACAGTGAGAGGCCCACATACCGCAAAAAACAACAACAAAAAAACAACAAAAAAACAAGAACCCAAATTCTCCAAAAAACAAACACACGGTGTGTTCACACGTGTAGTTATGAAGCCACAGTGAGAACTCTGCTGGGTGAACTGAAAACCGGAGCCCCGACCCTGCCGTTTCAGTGAGAATCTGTTTGTATCTCCAAACCCGAGAAATTTCTCATCGGCTGAAGCAGCAGACAATCGAAGGAAAGACCTGATGCTCGGGTCTAAGGGACCTTCCTCTAAGGGCACTAACCGCCGTCCTGCAGCCCCAGTTCTGCCCCTTTCTCTGGCCCCCACACCCTGGCACCTCCCGAGGGGACCCCATTTCCAGCGCAAAGCAGCACCCAATGAGCTCTGGCCATCCCCGCAGACCCGGGTTCCCTGGATTATTACGTCCCCCACGCAGCGCTGCGGCCTCTTCACGGGGCACGTGGCCCGGGTAGGCCCAAGGCGGCCCCCCACCGCGTGTGGCCTCCGCTCCAGCCCCAGGTCGTGAGAGCTCGTTTTCCGCTGGAGAACAGGAGCGGGGGCCCGCAGGGGGGCCCGGGGACTAGCTCAAGGTCACCCCACGGGAACGCGGGGGCACCAGGACGGGAACTTACCCTTCGGGCCACAGCGCCACGCCACACGATCCCCCGCTTGCGCTCTGCGGACAAAGAACCGCGAACTCAGCAGCGCCCCGCCCGGAAACCACGCGGCCCGACCAATCCTGGTTTCTGTTTCCTCCTGGGGCAAATCTCACGAGATCCTGGGATCGCGAGTGGGGTCTTCCAGGGAGTCTAGAAGGGGTTCCGTTTAGTAGGCGGGGAGGGAGTCGGGAGAGGGGGAGGGGTGGCGTCTGTGGCCATGCCCACTGGACGGCCGGGTGGTGAGAGTGGGGATGGGGTGGGTCAGGGGTGGGATGGGGGAAAGGTAGGGTTGGGGGGATGGGGAGGAGATGGGGGGATGGGTGAAGTGGGGGTAGGAGATGGGATGGAATGGAAGTGAGGTGGGGGAGGGAGGAATCCTGGAATGGGGGAAGGGAATGGGGGAATGGGGTAGGATGGAGAACGGGGTGAGGTGGGGATGGGGTGGCGGTAGGTGGGGGGGGTGGGGAGGGGTGGGCGTGGGCTGGGATGAAGGGGCTCTTGAGATCCGGAGGGAGGGGTCGAGGCTTAGAACCCCCCACCTCCAACTCCTCCCCCAGCCCCACCTCTGGGCCTGTTCTTCCGCAACCCCTTCCTCTGTGCGGGGCGTGGGGTGCCAGGGCCGGCTCCGGGGCCCTCGCCCCACTCCCACCTCCCTCTTGTAGATAAGATGTCCCTGCCCTTGGCCAGTCCAGTGCCCCCTACTCTCTCGACTTTACCACTTATGTGACCCCTGGGGCGGCGGAGACCCCAGCCAGGGTTTGACTAGATCGTCCTCCCTCCAGATTGTGCTTCCCACTCCCCCAGCCCCCCATTTGGTTTTCTAGTTTTTTTCAGAAGCCAAACAGTTGCTGCGTCTGGTCTCTTCCCCTCCGTCTGACCTCCGCAGCCCCTCTGATGGCCTCAGCTTGTGCTGGTCCTAAGTGCAGGTTTCACCTCTTTCCACCAACGGACCCCTTCGGACAAAGTCAGGAAGGGGCCTGGAAAAGGAAGTGGGGGCGGGGCGGGGCGGGGCGGGACCCTTCCAAGCGGTGCCCCTCAACCCTGGGGATGTCGCGTCCGGGCCACCAGGGGGCACTGGAGACATGGAATCCAGGACGGTTTTGGTGCCTCCTTCCTCCCAGCCCCTCTAGGGTAGAAAGTCGGGCTTCTGGAGAGATGGTGAGAGCCAGGTGGGTGAGGATTCTTGCCTGGAGGGGTTAAGAGCAAAGCGGAACTCCAGCCCTGTCACTAACGCTGGCCTGGGGGACCTCTTTTGGGTCCTTTGAATTCAGCTTCCTCACTCAAGCCCAGTAAGTGTGAGGCTGTGTCCTTGTCATCCAGGTGACCCTAAATCTTTAACCACAGGCCACCAGAAGGTAGTGGTGGCCAAGAATAACAGGCAGGGCAGTAGTGATGGCTATCTTTCGTGGCTCAACCCTGCCATTCCCCCACACATCCCCCGTGCCTGTGAGCTAACAGAGCTTAAGGTGTGCAGCTACACCCATGGTTGGATGGATGGATGAATGAATACATAGGTACATACGAATGAGGGAATTGTGTTGATCCCCCTGGACCTGGGATTGTTACCTGGAACAGGGCTGGTAAAACCTCAGTTTTTTCACTTTGGAACTGGAGACTCAGCCTCCCCCTCCTTCCTCTTGTCCAGACTCATTCAACAAACATTTGTCCTTGAGAGGCTGCTGATGCAACACTCAAGGAGATAGTGCTCATAAGTTTTAGGATGGAACCAGAAAAAAGCCAAAACAAAACCAAAACAAGAAGACCATTGTTTTAAAGTGGCAGGTTGTATCTAATTCTCTGAGAGGGCAAAGGATGCATCTGTGGGACTTGAAATGGAAAGGGGAGCCCTTTGAAGATTGCCGAACGTTATTTTCATGATTCGATGGCTGATTTAAGGCCTGATTTCAGGTTGACACACTGAAAAGATGACGTCGGAGATATTTGAAAGCAAAGGTCACAGCATTGCTTATATTGTATGATATAGTCCTATTCATGTACAAGTGAACATGAAAGTAACATTGATTCATTTCATTGCTTCAAGCAATGCTCACAGTGTTTACCATGTTCCTGGGGCTAGACTAGGCCTAGAGTAGAAGAAGCAGTGAAAGTTACAGGGACCGGCCCCCACCTCCTGGGATACATGTAATGCTTTTTCCTGAACATTGTACTTAAGCATGTCAAGATGTCCAGAAGATGGTCACTAAAATGATAACGCTGGCCATGGTAAAATAATTTTCTATATTTTGGGGTGTGTTTTTGCTTGTTTTTTGTGGTTTTGTTTTGTTTTGTTTTTTGGCCTTGCCGCACAGCACATGGGATCTTAGTTCCCCGCCACCCAGGGATCGAACCACGCCCCCTGCAGTGGAAGCATGGAGTTCTAACCACTAGACCCCCAGGGAATTCCCAACTTTTCTATATTTGGGAGTAAACTTTTCCATCATAAATGTTTTCCTTGACCAGTGATTTATTTTGGAGATATGAAGAAATTCAGTCACCCCACACAGCCTCTAGTCCCCCAGTCTGCTGCAACATTAAGCTGACAAGGAAGGTCTTGGAGAGAATCCAGCATGGCTGGTCTGCGTACCTAAGGCCGCATGTCCTGATTTGGGGGAACCACCACTTTTGAAAATCCTTTTGGGGGACTCTCCTGGCGGTTCAGTAGTTAAGACTTTGCCTTCCAATGCAGGGGGTGTGGGTTTGATCCCTGGTTGGGGAGCTAAGATCCCACATGCCTCGTGGCCAAAAAACCAAAACATAAAACAGAAGCAATATTGTAACAAATTCAATAAAGACTTTAAAAATGGTCCACATCAAAAACAAAAGAAAGAAAGAAAATCCTTTTGGGGTAGCTATGAATGAACTCAGAGGGAAAGGCAGGAGCCTTCAGGTAGAGGGCAGCATCCTTCCATCCCAGACTCAAACTCAGGCCTCCTGAAGTCAAGGGCCTTGCAGATGCAGAGGGCAGGAAGCCCCTCGCCAGGTGTGTGTGTGGTGGAAGGGGGAGATCAGGTGTGTGGGGAGGGGAACTCATCAGAAGGCCAGGTGCTCCGTGTCCCTCAGAACCAGCTTCAGAACAACTTCTTGGGAAGAAGACATCCTCCCCCCTGCCCCTTCCTGGCTGGGCCAGGGCATCTAACCACTCCCCTGCATGCCAAGCCTCAGGACTTGGCGCAAAGGAGGAACTGAGAAGCATCCAGTCCTTTGAGGGTCTGGATAGAACACGAGCAGAGGAAGGAGGAGTTTGCCCCTTTCCTGTCTCGCTGCTGAGTGGGGACATCTCATCTCATCTTCCTCCGTCCTCAGCAACTTCGGTATCAGGTCTTAGGACTTGGTCTGAATCACACCAACAGCTTTCCTGAGTCTGCAACTTGCAGACTGTGGGACTTAGTCTTATCTTTAATAACAGACATTATTATTTTAACCAGTGTGTAAAATAAAAAAGCGCAAACATGTTCAAAACACACTTAAGCAATAGTCATGAATCAAAACTGATTGCTTCGCCCAAACATCTTTCTCCTTTTCCCTCAATCCCCAAGGCAAGCCTTTAGCTTTCCCCACCATTGGCCATAGAGTCACCTCTCTTGGGCTCCTGAAATGTCTGTCACTTGGTATGAAGAGCTGCCTCACAGGCATAACCTGGCACCAAGGCTGTGGTGGGTGGGCTATATAGTCCTGGGGTGAGGGTCCAGGCCACCTGGTGCGGCAGGTGACACATCCCATCGTGGAGGGAGTTAATGGACAAAGGGAAATGAGGTTAGAGGGGATGGAAGGGATCGGGGGCCTGGTGCTGAGCTTGATGGGGAAGGAGGGAGGAGGGGAGGGCGATGCAAGAGGGATTTCCAGCCCCCCCTCAGCTGCCTCCCAGGGGCTTGGTTGGCACCGTCTGCAGCCACCAGGGGGCAGCAAGGGCCAGGATTTCGGGAAGGTGCTTGAGGGTTACACTGTCCTGCATGAAGTTTCAAGAGGGGCTGCCCACGGAACACTTCTTATGTCCCAAAGCATTTGTACCCCAACAAATCATCTTAAAAAGTGCTAATAAATGGCCCAGGGCTCAGGCTCGGGCCTCAGACTCAGAGCACTGCAGAGACAGAGGCTGGAGGGGAATGTGAGGACCCTCCAAACTGAGGGGGATAAGAAGGGGTTGAGGGGTCAGGGAGGGATGGATTGGGAGCTTGGGACCAGCAGATGCAAACTGTTATATATAAGATGCATAAGCATCCAGGCCCTATGGTATAGCACAGGGGACTGTATTCAATATCCTCTGATAAACCATAATGGAGAAGAATATGAGACAATGTATATAGAGTATAACTGAATCACTTTATTGAACAGCAGGAATGCACACAGCATTGTAAATCAAGCACACTTCAATATAAATTTTCAGTGTCTTTGTTCTTTTCTTTCTTTTCTTTCTTTTTTTCATTTTTCACTGCACTATGCGGCATGCAGGATTGGAGCTCCCCGACCAGGGATCAAACCTGCACCCCCTGCAGTGGAAGCACAGAGTGTTAACCACTGGACGGCCATGGAAGTCCCTTCAATAAAATGTTTTTAAAAAAGAGGGAGTTGAGGGGTTACTGGTCCCCAGCTCTGCCTCTGACTCCTGGAAAGCGGGGCAGTTGGATCTTTCAGCCGCCTGGGCTCATGGCCTCTCCTTTGTCCCAAGAGCACAGAGGGGACCTTCTGGGATTCCTCCCCCAGGAGCCATGATGACTCTCACACCAGGAGAGACAGGAAATCCTGGCTGGATTCCTTTCCCACATCCAGTCATGGACTCGTTCCGTCCTTACAAACCATGTGAAGGAGTTAATTCTCCAGTATTGTCTGCTGTCCAGGGATGTAGAAGAATCTAGAACAAACCATGTCAGAGGGGGTGAGAAGAAGGGATGAGGACAGGCAGGTGCAGGAAGCAGATTTGCATGGAAGCCCCTCCCTCCTCTGTGGGGAGGGGATAAGAGAGGTCTGGGGGAGCAGGCCGAGGGCTGGGGGCTCAGAAGGCAGCATCTGGGGCGTCTCCACCATGGCCTGGGCTCTGCTCCTTGTCACCCTC
>NW_021703765.1:62883710-62886562 GCF_005190385.1 Monodon monoceros | reverse complement strand
GGGAGATGGCCATTCCAGAGAGGTGGGCAGAGGCTACAAAACTCTGGAGGCACACAGGCTTCTCCTCCTGACCCCCACAGAGTCAGCTCTGCCATGCCCCCTTATCCAGGACATGTGGCTCACCCTCTCCCTAGAGCAAATCTGTCAGTGGGGTTAGTGGGCAGTGGTCTACCAGCCTCACGACTAAAAGGAGAGAGAATCTGCATATCCACCTGCATCTGTAAGGACTCACACTCATTATAATTGTAAAGTTACCTCAGCTCATCACGACCATACTCACCACCCATCACGACCTAAGGAATGACAGGTCTACTTAGCACTACTGCAGACCTGGGACTGGCCTTTCTCAGGAAAAAGTCAGTAAACACTTGTCGACATGCATCTTGGCTTCCATATTTGTGCTTTTCTGTACTCTTATGTTCTTTGGGCTCTTCCTAAACTCTGATATATGACTCTGACTATCAGTATTGTTTGACTTGGGTTTAAAAGAAACAATCATAGTTGTGCATGTGCTCCACGCACCCAGAGTGAAGAGCTCTGGGACAGGCGTTTGTGTTGTGAGTTTGGGGAGAGGGAGAGAGAGGAGGAAACATTGTGGTAGAATCTGCAGGGACCTGGGTTTTCTTTTTTTTTTTTGACCCCACCAAGTGGCATGTGGGATCTTAGCTCCCCAAACAAGGATGGAAACCGTGCCCCCTGCATTGGAAGCACTGCGTCTTAACCACTGGACCACCAGGGAAGTCCGGGAACTAGTTCTTTAGCTGACATTTTCCTAACATACCAATAGTCAACCAACCTGAAGAGGGGTCTCAAAACTTGTACACACCTCAAGATTTCATTACAATGAAACTTGGTGTGGTTGCCCTCTCGTTTCTACACCCTGAGGCGTGTCAAGATTCTGGATGTGAGGGTTTCTCTGTGTCTCTCTGTCTCCTCTCCTTTGGGAACTCCAATTATTTGTGTATTAGGTCAATTGAAGTTCCATAATTTGTGGATACTACTTCATTCTTTTAAATTCATATTCCCCCCTTATGTTGAACAAGGGACTGTTTCCATTGCATGACTTCAAGTCAGAAATCTTTCATTATCCAGTGCTCTGCCTGTCGTTAATCCCATCTGCTGGAATTTTCTCTGTAGTAGATTCACTGTGGTTTTTTCCACCTTCTATTGCATACCTGAGACTTTCTTTTTTAAAAAAGTTTTATTGGAATATAGTAGATTTACACTGTTGTGTTAGTTTCTGCTGTACAGCAAATTGAATCAGTTATACATATACACACAGCACTCTTTTTTAGATTTTTCTCCCATATATTGGCTGACACTCTGTATCTCTCTATTGGCTTCAGTAGGTTCTGTCCTTATTTCTTGCATCATTTTTAACAAACTGGATGAATATCTTTGTGATATAATTCCAGCAGATCTGTGAGACACGCTCTGTTAACTTTCCCTTCCATACAGTTGAGATGTTCTGGTTTTCCATATGCCAAGTGATTTCATTGTATCCTGATGTGGCCAATATTATGTGGTGAAACTATAGGTCTTTAAATCCTATGTTGACATTTTGGTTTAATCAGACTGTCAGCCCGGTTGAGTCCAGGTGGTTAATTCCATCCAGCTTTTTGTGAACTGTGCTTTCCATGTCAGTTCATTTACACAAACTTGGACCTGCTCTTCGGAAACGTCCTACAAGGAGCTGCACAGCAGCCAGTCTGGGGACCGGGTTGTTTTCTGTCCCTCAGGCTCCAGGGTGTTGGTTGGCACCATCTGAAGCCACCAGGGGGCAGCAAGGGCCAGGATTTGGGGAAGGTACCTGTGGCTTATACTGTCCTGTGTGAAGTTTCAAGAGCTGCTTCCTGAGTAACCCCTCTTAGTCCCAAAGCATTTGTGCCCCAAGAAATCATCTTCAAAAGTGCTCATAAATGGCCCAGGGCTCAGGCTTGGGCCTCAGACTCAGAGCACTTTGGAGACAGAGGCTGGAGGGGAATCTGAGGACCCTCCCAACTGAGGGGGATGAGAGGGAGTTGGGAGTGGGGGAGGGATGGATTGGGAGTTTCGGACCAGCAGATACAAACTACTATATACAGGATGGATAGACAACAAGGTTCTACGGTATAGTACAGGGAACTGTTTTCAATATCCTATGATAAACCCTAATGGAAAAGAATAAGAAAGAGAATGTATATATAAATGAATAAGTGAGTCACTTTGCTGTACAGCAGACATTCACACAACATTGTAATTCAACTATACTTCAATAGAATATTTTTTGTTTCTTTTTTCTCTTTTTTTTAATTTTTAAAAGTTCTTTAGTTGCGCCACACGACATGCAGCCCCTTAGTCCTCCAACCATTGATCAAACCCACACCGCCTGCAGTGGAAGTGTGGAGCCTTAACCACTGGACCGCCACGGAAGTCCCTTCAATAAATTTCTTTTTTTTTTTTTTTTTTTTTTTGCGGTACGCGGGCCACTCACTGTCGTGGCCTCTCCCGTTGCGGAGCACAGGCTCCAGACCGCAGGCTAAGCGGCCATGGCTCACGGACCCAACCGCTCCGCGGCATGTGGGATTCTCCCAGACCGGGGCACGAACCTGTGTGCCTTGCCTTGGAGGGCGGACTCTCAACCACTGCGCCACCAGGGAAGCCCTTCAATAAATATTTTTAAAACAGAAGTAGTTGAGGGGATACTGGTACACAGCTCTGCCTTTAAGTCTCAGAAAGCGGGGCAGTTGGATTTTTCAGCCGCCTGGGCTCAGGGCCTCTCCTTTGTCCCAAGAGCACAGAGAGGACCTTCTGGGATTCCTCCCTCAGGAAGCACCATGACTCTCACACCAGGAGGGACAGGAAATCCCGGG
>NW_021703765.1:62878482-62883610 GCF_005190385.1 Monodon monoceros | reverse complement strand
ATCCTGTCATGGACTCGTTCTGTCCTCACACACCATGTGAAGGAGTTTAGTCTCCAATAATCTCTGCTGTCCTGGGATGCAGAAGAATCTGGAACAAACCATGTCAGAGGGGGTGAGCAGATGGGGAGAGGAGGGGCAGGTGCAGGAAGCAGATTTGCATGGAGGCCCCTCCCTCCTCTGAGGGAGAGGGGATAAGAGAGGTTTGGGGGAGCAGACTGAGGGCTGGGGGCTCAGAAGGCAGCGTCTGGAGCGTCTCCACCATGGCCTGGGCTCTGCTCCTTGTCACCCTCCTCACTCAGGACACAGGTGAAGCCTCTAGGAAAGGGACCCCAGGGACATCTGGCTGATCCTTTGTGTCTTTGTCCTCAGGGTGACAGAACTGACCAGAGTGTGTTTCTCCTCTTTCCAGGATCCTGGGCCCAGTCTGGCCTGACTCAGCCTCCCTCAGTGTCCGGGAATCTGGGACAGACGGTCACCATCTCTTGTGCTGGAACCAGCAGTGACATAGGGAAATATAACTATGTCAGCTGGTACCAACAGCTCCCAGGCATGGCCCCCAAAACCCTGATTTATGATGTCAATAAACGGCCCTCAGGGATCCCTGATCGCTTCTCTGGCTCCAAGTCTGGCAACACGGCCTCCCTGACCATCTCTGGGCTCCAGGCTGAGGACGAGGCCGATTATTACTGTAGCTCAGCTAGAAGTGGTAACACTGTGCACAGTGGTCCAAGTTCATTGGGAAGTGAGACCAAATCCTGCCCTGGCTCACAGGCTCCCCGTTGCTGTGACTCTGCTGGTTGCTCATTTGCATCTGTGGTTGAAGCATTTACAGCTGAGAGGAGATGTGAGGACCCTGCAGAGGGATGAGGACAAAGGACAATGTGTGATTTTCCTGTTTGTTGTCCCTGCTCTTTGACCTGCATCTGAGTGGGCTGAACCAGGGAGGGTTGGGAACACACTCTGGGTCTCAGAATTGTCTCTGCCCTGGCATCTGTGAACCCTGTCCAGGGACAGCCCTACAGGAAGACAGTCTCCCAATACGATGGGCTCTTTGCAACATGGCTCCAGTATGGAGGGTGGGTTGGAGGGTATGTCCTCCCTTCCTCAGTGATATCAAGGTCACATGTTTCCATGAAGAGCCAATGCAGCTTCCAGGTGGAATCCCAGCACATCTAACACCTGTGAGAATTCATTGAAAAACAGGTGTGAGTGTTGTGGCTTCAATATTAAATTTTTCTTGAACCTGAAAGACAGTTTTCAAATGGAAACATTACTAAAATGTAAATTATGTGAATTCAGTAGTTAAAAAAAAATTTTTTTTTTATGTTTTGTTTTGGTGGTTGTTGTGTTTTCTGCGGCCATGCCACGCAGCTTGTGGGATCTATGTTCCCTGACCAGGGATCGAAACTTCACCCCCTGCAATGTAAGTGCTAAGTCTCAACCTCTGGACCGCCAGGGATATCCCAAATTCAATAGTTTAGACGAAAAAGTACGTTGGTTGGATTCCTCAGGACACATCATCCCCACAGTAACAAGTGAAGAGGAACATTTGATAACTGTGTTTTCAGGCATCCAGGACTGGACAGCAGCTCTCTATTGTGCTCCTGGCTCCTGGCTCTCATAAAGTTGGAGTCACGTGTCAATCGAGCTGTTTTCAAGTGTCAATCGGTCCTCTATCTTTGGAAGGCTCGTCATATATGGCTCACTCTATGCCGGTCCTGGGCACGCTTTTCTTGTCTAAATCATCTTCCTGAGAAACCTGATTTTTTTTAACCCAACCAATTAGGCCCCTTATTTTCCACGTCTATGTTAGTCTCAATCTGTGTATTCATTTGTCTTTATCACAGCATTTTACAAATGACCAGAATCTTTGGTCTGTCTATCTATATCATCAGAGCTCAAGTAGAGTGTAGAAAATACTGACCAACTTCATTTTGAAGTTCTACTTTCATTGGGATTATAGCTGCTAATAAAGGTGCAGTGCGGGAATCAGTGTTTTTACTCTCCTGAAATAGCCTCTGTGATGATTTCTACCCTCCACCATTATTATGGAAACAGCCGTTGCTCCTTTGCATCTGTCCTGTTATTTCTTTCTTCTTTTTTTCTGTTAAACATATAGCTGCATTTATAATCAGTGTTACATTTTTCAAAGCAAGACTTTTTCTTTTAATGAGAATGACCTGAATATGGCTTTCCACATGTTCAGAAGTCACATTCTACAAAGTAGAGTGAGCTGTGATATCAAATATTCCCCTGAATATAGTAACCGTGAGCTTGCAGTTTAAACAATCCAGTGTGGGTACCTGTAGGCAGATGTGTGTGTTCGTGCCTAACAATCAGAGCAAAGGTCACCTTGTGTCCACACACGGACCCCTCCCCACTGCCGTCCTCACTGCAGGTACTAACAGCTCTGTCACTGTGAGCAGGATATGGATGAGTTTTCAAAAGAGCACGATGGGATACACACTGAATCTAGAGGATCATTGATACCCTTCTGCCTGATGAGAAAACTCCTGGAGAAGTTTTGACCCAATATTTTAGGTGGGTTTGGAAACATATAGTTGAGTAAGAAAAAAGGTACTTTCTATCATAGATGATATTTTGATTCTCGGAATCTCAATGAAATGAAAATCTCGGGAAACAAAGCAACAGACTCAAGTCAAGAGCATCTCTTGCCATTTTGTGCCCCGTCCAATGTGATGCCCAAACATTATTCCAGACAGCATGTGGGACCCTGCTCTGGACTGAAGGTGTGTCTTGTTTTTTATCCACATCCCGGAAGTGGGAACAGGAGCGCTTGCTCAGGTTTGGGGGCGGGGTGGACAGAGAGGAAATTTCCTAAGAGTTCACAGTGAATGAAGGGTCAAGGGATATCCGATGGGTTACGTTTTCTGGAGCAGAGATGAAGAATCTCTGAAAATTCGATTAAATTTTTAAAAAATCTCCATACTCTTTGCTCTTGTAATATGTTCAAGGCAGAATACGACTCATGGGAAATCCAATAAGGATTCACCATCAAAAGTGGGTAGACAATAACTTTTCTGCAGGTGGTTTGCTTTGGTTATTTTCCCACTGCAAACGTATGGCATACTTAAAGGATAAACCAAGAAGGAAGCAGTGGACATTAGCCTGTGTTGTGGAGAAAGAAGATCTGGACTATTTGTGCATTTTCTCCCTAATGAGGACAAAACACGTGCTAACTGGTAAAGGATTCCCTCCTGCTATATGGGCTCCCTCCTCATGGAGGCTGGGTGGCAGCCTGAGGCTCCCTCAGAGTGGGAGCTCTGGCAGCTCTTAAAATCCACAAGGCAGAGGCTCCAGACCAGCTTCCTGGTGTGTGTGTGTGGGGGGAGTGTGGCCGCATCTGGGGTCCCTGCCTTCGGATCAAGGAGCCACAGAGAGAAACCAACAGGGGTGTAGACAGGAGCTCACACTGAAAGTCTGGAGAGCAGGAGTTCCGAGTGTGGACCTGATAATCCTCTCACTGGAGCTTGTTCCAAGGGTAGTGGGGAGGTGTGGGGAGTTTCCAGTGCTCCTGACTTACGGCTTCTCTGGGTGGTCCTGGGCTGCCCACGGAGGGGTGGAGTTTAGTGCAGACCCTGATTCCCATGATGACTTTTACCCCCCGGGTGCAGACGGCAGGAGACGGAGGGAAACCCTAGACCCTGGGTTTGCTGCTTGTTTTCTCAGATCGTCCTGTGTCGAGTGTCCCCAAGACCACAGGCAACTACTTTAGTCCTTAAGAAGACCCACAAGACTCAGTAGAGAGGTGTCCTAATGGCTGTGAGTTCCTTCAGTGAAGGGAGACCAAGAAAAACCAGCAAAGGGCTTGGTGGATGAGGTGAAATCTGAGGAAACGAACATAAACTTCCAGGAAACCTTTTCCAAGGTCGGGCTTCATCACCACAGTTAAATGGCGACAACGTGTGTGAATTGTCCCCCAGGGAGCCTCCTCAGACCCACAAGACTCTTACTGGAGGCTGGTCTCCTAGGCACCCTGTGCCTGGCATCGACCGAAATTCCAGATTCCCGCTGGGGAGCAGGTCAGGGCTTCAGAATAAACCATAAGGTTGCAGGAGAGTGGAGACTCAGGGGGTCATTCTTCGTGGGGAATAGCCTAAACCTTCCTGAAATCTAATCACAAGACGCAAACCAAGGGCGAGTCCTGTGGGCAGGTCTCTCTAAGGACATTAGTCTCAGGCTGTGGGGTAACTCTGATGCGCACAGATCCTACATGTATTCCTGCGCCTGAGTTCAGGCCCTGGATCCAAGGGAAACCCAACATCTCACCATCAGGTCCGGGTTATGTTCTGTCGCAGGATGTGCTCTGTCTCTGTGAAGAAACACACACACAGCCCCACACAAATGCAGACAGACACACACACACACACACACCAAGCGCCATCACACCTGGGTCCCCTCCACAGTACCCAGGAAAGAAGCAGGAATCTGTTCTGTGGGGACCTGGAGCTCCTTCTGCATCACCCCCGGGGCCCTGTGCCCAGAGGCAGGAGCATAAACCGTGGAATGCAAAGAACAACTACACCAATTGTCAACTTTCCTCGTAATCAGGAACTAGACATTTCAGATACTGAGAAAGTGACAATCTTGGGAAACACCAGTCAGCCCTGATTCTCTGTCTAGAAAACACAATGTGTCCAGCATCTGGACACAGGTGTCTGACCTCAGGGAGGGGCCAGCTCTGGGGGGAGGACCTCCCGCTGAGGACAGAGGACAATCCTCCCTTGCACCACGTGGCAGACAGACCTGCCTGAGGAGAGGTCCCTGCGGCTGGGCCCTGAGGTGAACTCAGACCCAGCCCCCCCTCCCAGCCCTGCACACCCTGGCATCTTCCTTCATTTTCCAATAGGGCTCCCTCCATCCTGGCGGGCTCTAACTCCTTCTTACATTATTCCTTTTTTCGAACGCTTTTGAGAATTCAGCTTCATCTCATGGGCCCATATTTCCCATCAGTGTACCTATGGGGGTGGGGTCATTCATCGTGTAGGTTCCCCTGCCCTGGGCTGAGATCTCCTCAAGGTCACAGTCCCTGAGACAAGGTCATGCTGAGACAAGATTACAGACCCTGCAGGGGTGGGTCTGAGTCACCTGGGGAGGCAGGTGACAA
>NW_021703765.1:62874166-62878382 GCF_005190385.1 Monodon monoceros | reverse complement strand
CCACCACGGAAGTCCCTGATTGCTTTGTTGAGTCACCAATAAAATGCTCATCCCAAGGCAGGTGTTCAGTGTGTCAAATGAAAGAGAAATGAATTCCTGACCCTCAACCCATCCTCAGGCTCCCTTGAAGGAGTGGACTCGTGGGTATTTTAATCATAGGAGAGACCAGTGTTTCCCAAAGTATTGGAGGATTTTACACCTTGGGCCACCCTTCACTTCAGAATCAAATGGGGCAAACATTGAACATTCAGATTCCCAGGCCCCTGCCCTGGTAATTTGAGTTTCCCAGTTATGAGATGCAGCCCTGGAATCCGTATGTTTCACAATGTCCCAGGTGATTCTGAGATTTGAGCAATCTTTATAAACGTATCAAATGGTCGAAGTTTTCCTTCTTTTCCCTTAAGTTTTTGCAAACATTTTAAAGTTGACATCAAAAATGTTTTCATCAAGGCTTCCCTGGTGGTGCAGTGGTTGAGAGTCTAGCTGCCGATGCAGGGGACACAGGTTCATGCCCCGGTCCGGGAGGATCCCAAACGCCGTGGACCGGCTGGGCCTGTGAGCCATTGCCACCGAGCCTGCGCATCCAGAGCCTGTGCTCCGCAACGGGAGAGCCCACAGCAGTGAGAGGCCCGCGTACTGCAAAACAAAACAAAAAAAACATTTTTTTGCCACACCTGCTCGCCACACCTACCATGGGTTTTTTTTGGGAATTATCCCCGTTGTAAAAAACAGTAACTAATTTCGCATCAGGAGATTGTATCCCACCTTTACAGCAGACACTCAGAGAGGCCATGGTGGCTCCCGACCCCCTTTGCACAGCTGACCCTTGGTAAAGATCCAGCTGGTGCCCTTACACTCAGGGAGCAAGTCTCCCCACAGGTGCCACAGAGGATCCCGGAACAGTGGCCTCTGTGCCACCTCTGTCGTCTCCACCAGGACACACACCTGTCGGGCAGCTGCAGCGTCTCACCAGCCTTACACACGAGGGACCCTGACTCAGGACACGGTTCAGTGTCTAGTAACTGAGAACCCTTCCCCCTGTGCTGTGACCCAGTGCTGCTGCGGGTCCCTGTATGACCCTGTTCAAGCCAAGGTGATTCAAGCATGATGATACTGACCTATGTGTTTATAAGTAAAGAAAGACGGTAACAGGTAAAAGCTTAGAAAAAATAGTGATGACGAGAACGTTAGGAGAAGATTGAGCTTCCTGGTAAGAGGATTGTATTAGTCAGGGTTCTCTAGGGAAACAAAACAAAGGAAATATATACATATAGATAGCGAAGAATTTTATGTAAGTAATATATATATACTGAGAGAGAGAGATTATTATTGATTATTGAGCACGGAACTCCCAGGAGCTGATCTCTTCAGCCTGATAGCTGGGAACGCTGCTGATGTAATTCAGTTTGTGTCCAAAGATTTGGGAACCAGGGGAGCCAGTGATGTAAATTCCAGTCTGAGGGCTGGAGAAGTTGAGGTGAAACGTCCCAGCTCGTACAGTGAGAAGAGAACACAGACGTGAAATCTCCTGCCTTTTCCTTTTGCTCTACACAGACCCTCAACCGATTGGGCGATGCCCACACACACTGGGGAGGGAAATGTATTTACTGAGTCCCCAGGTTCAAATGCTCATCTCATCCAGGAACACCTGCCCGGACCCATCCAGAAATGATGCTTCATCTGAGTGCCCTGTGACCAGTCAAAGGGACACATAAATTTAACCATCTCAGTGACCATCCACGCTGATTTGCCCCACAATGAGGTCCCAGCCAGGACAGGACAGTTTCAGTGGTAAAACTGGGAAATTTCTGGCAATCAGGAGGCTTGGTCATGGCCCAGTTCTGGTTCTTATGCTTGGGTCCACCCAGATGTTCAAACCAGGAGGTCGATGTTGACGATGCAGTATTATTCGGCCATAAGAAGGAATCAAGTACTCATATGTGCTTCAAGGGGAAAGAACAGTGAAAACATTTTAAAGAATGAGAGAAGCCAGACACCAAGGTCCACATAGGGTATCATGGCATTTGCGTGAAAAATCTGGGACAGGCAGGAAGTACATTAATGTTTGGAGGGCTGGAGTGACAGGGAAAGGGGATTGCCTGGTGAGAGATAAGGAGTTCCTTTTCCGGGGATGAAAATATCCTGGAAGATTGAGTGTTAGTGGATGTGCAAACTTGTGAATACATTAAACACCACTGGATCCATCACCTTAAAATGATGTATGTGATGGATTGTGAAGCCTATGGTAGAAAGAATATGAAGGCTTGGTTACTGATAGATACAAATTACACTCAAATGATTCAGAAAATAAACGTTTTGTGTTCCTGAGTGTGTGCTATGTGTGCATATGGATGTGTGTGCGTATAGACATACAAAGGCAGAGAGAGAATGAGAGACAACGGGATATGAGAAAGGTGAATCTTGCAAAATATTAAAAACTAGTGAATCTGGGAAAAGGTTCTGCAAGACTTCCTTATAGACCTTTAAATTTTTATTTAAGTTTTTAATTACTACAAAATAATAACAAAAACAAATGAAAGCCTCAGTTTAGGAGTGAAGGGATGAATGAGCTCAGAGGACGTGTCAGTCCCACTTCTCCATGAACTGGGAGCACTGTGCACAGCGCTACTACTTGTAGATGAGCTGCAGGAATAATCAGCCTCGTCCCCAGCCTGGAGCTCAGGGATGGTCAGGGAGGCCGTGTTCGCAGACTTGGAGCCAGAGAAGCGGTCAGGGATCCCTGAGGGCCCTTTATTCACCTCATAAATCAGGGTTTTGGAGGCCGTGCCTGGGCGCAGTTGGTACCAGCCACCAGCGTTATATTTCCCGATGTCATTGCTGGTTCCAGCAACAGGAGATGGTGACCGTCTGTCCCGGATTCCCGGACAATGAGGGAGGCTGAGTCAGGCCAGTCTGGGCCCAATACCCTGGAAAGGGGACAAACACACTCTGGTAAATCCCGTTCTGGGGCCCAGGTCACCTTGAGAACAAAGACACAAAGGATCAGCCAGATGTCCCTGGGGTCGATTCCCTGGAGGCCTCACCTGTGCCCTGAGTGAGGAGGGTGACAAGGATCAGAGCCCAGGCCATGGTGGAGACACCCCAGACGCTGCCCTCTGAGCCCCCAGCCCTGAGCCTGCTCCCCCAGACCTCTCTTATCCCCTCCCCCTCACAGAGGAGGGAGGGGCCTCCATGCAGATCAGCTTCCTGCACCTGATGCTCCTCACCCCTCTGCCCTGGCCCTGGACACTAGATTTTCTGCATCCTGGCGGGAGAATACAGCTCAGGGATTTAAACGTTTTGACACATAGATGACATGTATATACAGGAGCATGAATGCTTTGTAGCTGGTTTGCAGGGAGAGAAAGACCAGCTGAAGTCCCTCAGGTAATGAGCTCCTGGACCTTCAGGGTCTCTGCTGGGGCAGGACTCTGTCTCTGGGAACCATAGTGCAGGGGACATTCTGCAGCGCCCTCTGCTGGATGCCTATCTCCAAGGTCTCTCTGGGAAAGAGACAGGCCCACCAGGGGAAACACCTGCTGTTTGCTGGGTGGCTGTGGGGAGCCCCAGCTGCAGCCTTGTCCCATCCCCGCCCCCACTCTTCGTTCTGAAGCATCTGCACATCGAATCCACGAGCAGGTCCTTGACCCCCAGCCCCCCACCCCAGGTCCCAGACTGGCCCTGGACCCTAGAGTCTCTGCGTCCCTGTACAGCAGGGCTCTTCTGAGAAGACGAAAACTCTGTGACACGTTGTCCTTAGTCAGGACACTGACCATTACAGGGCCCAGGAAATGGGGCCATCCTGGGATGTCCCTGTCACGCACTATTTGAGTCAAGACGTCATTGGCCAATAATCCCGATAACCACTCTTTGGGTTTTGCGGGTGGAAGGTGAGGACAGGGGCCCGAGGGGCTGGGGTGACTTGGAGGTTCCATCCCGTCTCCTCCCGGCACCACACGGGAGCTGGGGGTGTGCATCCCCCTCCCTCACCTGTACCGTCAGCAGGACGGGGCCCCTGCCCCCCGTCCCCTGCCTCTGCAGGGCTCAGAGGAGGAGCCCTCGGACCCCCCCACTTGTTCCTCCTCCTCCTCCTCCCAGCTCAGCACCAGCCACCCTGTCCCTCCTCATCCCCTCCATGCCCCTGTCCTTTGTCCTGCAGCCTCATCAGGATGGAATTGTCACCTGCCTCCCCAGGTGACTCAGACCCACCCCTGCA
>NW_021703765.1:62869608-62874066 GCF_005190385.1 Monodon monoceros | reverse complement strand
ATGGAATTGTCACCTGCCTCCCCAGGTGACTCAGACCCACCCCTGCAAGGTCTCTAATCTTGTCTCAGCATGACCTTGTCTCAGGGACAGTGACCTTGAGGAGGTCTCACATCAGGACAGGGGAAGTACAGGATAAATGACTCCACCCCCATAGGTACACTGATGGGAAATATGGGCCCATGAGGTGAAGCTGAATTCTCAAAAGCGTTCGAAAATAGGAATAATGTAAGAAGGAGTTAGAGCCCATCAGGATGGAGGGAGTCCTATTGGAAATGAGGGAAGATGCCAGGGTTTAAGGGGCTGGGAGGAGGGGCTGGGTCAGAGTCGGCCTCAGGGCCCAGCCACAGGGACCTCTCCTCAGGTAAGTCTGTCTGCCACATGGTGCAAGGGAGGATTCTCCTCTGTCCTCAGCGGGAGGTCCTCCCCCCAGAGCTGGTGTCTCGCTGAGGTCAGGCTCCTCTGTCTACAGAGACGCTGGACCCAGTGTGTTTTGTGTGTTTTCTAGACAGAGAATCAGGGCGGACTGACTGGTCTTTCCCAAGATTATCACTGTCTCAGTATCTGAAATGTCTAGTTCCTGATTATGAGGAAAGCTGACAGTTGGCATAATTTCCCTCTGCATCCCAGGGTTTATGCTCCTGCCTCTGGGTACAGGGCCCCGCGGGTGATGCAGATGGAGTACCCGGTCCCCACAGAGCAGACCCCCGCATCCTTCCCGGGTACAATGGGGCGGGGCTACCCAGGAGTGATGGTGCTGGGTGTGTGTGTGTGTGTGTGTGTGTGTGTGTGTAACTGAACAAGACCCCTATGGAGCCTTCCAGGGACAGGCCATCCCCAATATCGTCTGCTTTAGCTCTTCTCTGAAGTACCTGGATAACAGTATTTGATGCAAATTCCCTGAGTTGTTTTGCAGATGTGAAATCCCCACAGCGTCCACCAGATGGAAGAACTACTTGGTGACCATGAGCACATAGCCCCAGGCCCCCAGGATCCTAAGGATGGATAATGTTAAGCCCTGTGACTCCACCGTGCTCCTTCACCATCAGCCAATCAGAGAACTGTGCACAAGCTGATCATGTACCCTGTGACCACCTCTGTCCTGGCCTTTAAAAACGCTTTGCTAAAACCCTCAAGGGTCTGGAATGTCGGCAGGTGCCAGACAGGAAATGCCTAGGAAACCAGCCTCTGGTAAGAGCCTTGCTGGTCTGATGAGTCTCGCCGTGATCCAATTCTTCACACACATTGTCACCATTTGACGCTGGGGATGAAGCCCGTCCCTCGGAAAGGCGTCCGGAAAGATTCTCCTGGTGTCCTCGGACTTGACCTCATCCACCATAGCCCTTTGCTGATTTTCCTTTGTCTCCTCTCACTGAAGGAAATCACAGCCATGAGGTTGACTCCCTACTGAGTCCCGAGAGTCTTCTCTGTGGGCCTAAAATGAGCATTTGGGGGGAATTTTTATAATTTGAAAAAATTTTTATAATTTTTTCACTTGACCTAGAATTTTTTTTGACAAAGGAGGAATTTAGCAGGCTTCTACCTTTTTCAGTTCCGGAAATACCACGATTAAGAAGCCAATGACAGAGATCTGCACATATCAGACTCTTCTCATTGCTGCTTTGACTCCACTGGCCATGACTGTAGTCTTGCCCTTGGTAGGGGAGGGCCACCCCTTGACCCTGGCCACCCAGGATCCAGCTCCTCCCGTTGCCTTTAGGATTTGCAGCTGAGTGGCTGCGGTTCCCACTCTGAGTTCTGGCTTGGAGAAGAGTGAGCACAGAGCCATTCAAGGATGCTCCAATCTCATTACCTTTTGAATCCCTTTGTCTACAGGCAGGTGTGGCTTCTCTAGATCGCTCCCTAGAGGCCATCTTGGATTTTGCTTCCGCCAACCGACCCGCAAAGTGCTGAGGCTCTTTCTACCTCCCCGAGGTGCAGGGAACATGAAACGCAGAGTCTCTGTGGAGTGAGCCCAGATCACAAATCCAGCTGACCCAGCTTGATGTTTCTCCCACCACTGCCCCCCACCCTCGAATCCCTTCCCAACGTGTTCTGGGGATTTCTGTCTGTGTGAATTAGGAGAACCAAGCAGTTCTTGGAGTGCAGTGCCCCTCTCGAGGCTCACACTCTATTCTCACCTTAGGAGACTGCTGGGACCCGAGTCTAATTGTGGGTCCAGAAGCAAAGAGGGGCAATGGGGGCGGGGGGTCCTGAGGAGAATCAGCACAGCCTCACGTGGCAGCTTCCTCAGGGCAGCCGTGACCTTTTCCTTAGGCAATGCAGGGTCAATCGCCCCAGACAGATGTGGAAAAACCTGTAACTCTGGGGGTGGGGAGGCGCCTTCCACAGGCAAAGAAGACACATGAGAATTGAGGGGCTCAATGTCCCCAGGTCCCTCAGGTCCTCCCACGCATCCCCACCCAAGCTGCAGGATCCGGTTCTTTCCCAACCACCTTCTTCACTACAAGGCTGGGACTCAACTTTGCTGGAATGTAGCCAATTGAAGGAGGAGGGTCTGGGTTGGATTTTCAGCTAGTTCAGTCCAGGTGCTGCACGAGATGAGGCTCTCCTCCAGGGCACTCCGGAAAGCTCGCATGTCACTTGTGCGGCCCTTGGGATGGGATCTTGAATCACTAAGCTCATCTTTTTCTCTCCCTACTCTATCCAGCAACATTCCGAGCAGATACCAATGTCATGATATTCTGTAGGGTTCCCAGAACGTTCCAAAATATTATATACAGGGTCACTCAGCTCCTCGATTCTTACAAGTGGTTGCTTAGAAGAATCCGAGGCAGGGATTTTTCTCATTCCAATGAACAGTTCATGACATACACTAGCTGTGCTGTCTGTTCTAATGGAAATAACCATTAGCACCATTCAGTAGAACCAGATTAGACAGCCAATTCCAGAAACCTCAGAATCAGTTGAGAAAAATCATCCTTAAAATTCTTTTGTTCTCGAAGCACTCCGGGTATCAAAATCGGGATTAGTCACATGGCTGCGGACAAACAGGAAAAAATATATATAATTTATTATAGGAATTGATTCACACCATAATGGAAGTTGAAGGTGTCTCACAATCTATCACCAAGCTGAGGGACCAGGAAAGCCAGTGATATAATTCAGTCTGAGTCCAGAGGCCTGTGAATCGGGGTGGAGGACGTAAGTCCTGGTCCAAGATTGAAAGCTGAAGAAGCAGCAGTGCCAATGACCAGGGTCAGGAGAAGTTGATGCCTCTGATGACGAGGAGAGAGCAAACGTCCCCTTCCTCTCCCTTTTTGTTCTATTCAGGCCCTCAACTCAAGGACAGTGCCCACTGCACCATATCAGTGATCTTCTCTACTCAGTCTGTGGACTCAAATGCCAATATCCTCCTGAGACATCCTCACAGACACCAAGAAATAATGTTTTAACCGCAGTATGGGCATCTCTTATCTCAGGCAAATGGACACATGAAATTAACCATCACACTGCTGTGGAAGAGCTGGCAAGAGTGGCACATCACACAGGATGAGGAAGTGGTTACCATCCCAAGACAATAACCCCAAGATCATATTTCCCACCACCTCCACTGTAGGCAGAGGGAGGAGCTCAGAGACCACTGACCTCTCACGGCCAAGCAGCATGAGGCTGGCGGCTCAAGGAGGAGAAGCATATTCAGAGCACTAGGGAGACTGTGGCTCAGGGACGTTTTGGTCTCACTTCCCCATGACCTTGGACCACTGTGCAAATTGCCACTACTTCTATATGAGCTACAGTAATAATCGGCCTCGTCCCCAGCCTGGAGCCCAGAGATGGTCAGGGAGGCCGTGTTGCCAGACTTGGAGCCAGAGAAGCGATCAGGGATTCCTGAGGGCCGTGTATTGACATTATAAATCAAGAGTTTGGGGGCCGTGCCTGGGAGCTGTTGGTACCAGCTGACATAGTTATAACCCCCGATGTCACTGCTGGTTCCAGCACAAGAGATGGTGACTGTCTGTCCTGGATTCCCAGACACTGAGGGAGGCTGAGTCAGGCCAGACTGGGCCCAGGACCCTGGGAATAGGAGAAACACACTCTGGTTAGTTCAGTGCTGGAGCCCAGGTGACCCTAGGGACAAAGACACAAAGGATCAGCCAGATGTCCCTGGGGTCCCTTCCCTGGAGGTCTCACCTGTGTCCTGAGTGAGGAGAGTGACAAGGAGCAGAGCCCAGGCCATGGTGGAGACACCCCAGACACTGCCTTCTGAGACCCCAGCCCTGGGCCTGCTCCCCCAGACCTCTCTTATCCCCTCCCCCTCAGAGGAGGGAGGGGCCTCCATGCAAACCTGCTTCCTGCACCTGCCCCTCCTCCCCCCTTCTGCTCACCCCCTCTGACATGGTTTGTTCCACATTTTTCTGCATCCCAGGACAGCAGAGATTATTGGAGACTTAACTCCTTCACATGGTGTGTGAGGACAGAACGAGTCCATGACAGGAT
>NW_021703765.1:62867121-62869508 GCF_005190385.1 Monodon monoceros | reverse complement strand
AGAGAGAGAAAATGAGAGATAAGCTGATATAATGAAAAGCGAAGATGGCAATAGTGAAAAATGATGGATCTGGGAAAAAGGTATGAAGCAGTTCTTTATGAAATCTTCAAATTCATTTAAGTTTGTAATTATTGGCAAATAAAATAATAACAAAAAAGCAACAAATGAAAGCCTGTATTTAAGAGTGAAGGGGCTGGAGGGAGCTAAAGGGAGGTTTTGGTCTCAGTTCCCCATGGTCTTGGACCACTGTGCCAAGTGTTACTACTTCTATATGAGCTACAGTAATAAACGGCCTCGTCCTCAGCCTGGAGCCCAGAGATGGTCAGGGAGGCCGTGTTGCCAGACTGGGAGCCAGAGAAGCGATCAGGGATTCCTGAGGGCCGTGTATTGACATTATAAATCAGGGTTTTGGGGGCCATGCCTGGGAGCTGTTGGTACCAGCCGACAGCGTTATAACCCCCGATGTCACTGCTGGTTCCAGCACAGGAGATGGTGACCGTCTGTCCCAGATTCCCGGACACTGAGGGAGGCTGAGTCAGGCCAGACTGGGCCCAGGACCCTGGAAAGAGGAGAAACACACTCTAGTCAGTTCTGTCACCTAGTGGACAAAGACGCAAAGGATCAGTCAGATGTCCCTCGGGTCCCTTCCCTGGAGGCCTCACCTGTGTCCTGAGTGAGGAGGGTGACAAGGAGCAGAGCCCAGGCCATGGTGGAGATGCCCCAGACGCTGCCTTCTGAGACCCCAGCCCTGGGCCTGCTCCCCCAAACCTCTCTTATCCCCTCCCCACCGAGGAGGGAGGGGCCTCCATGCAAATCTGCTCCCTGCACTGCCTGTCCTCACCACCTCTGCTCTAGCCCTTGATTCTGGTAACGTCTGCCTCTCTGGACAGCAGAGCTGCCTGAGAAATTAAAACAGGTTATCATGTATTGTCTGATTCAGGACAGACTGAGAAGGTGACAGAGGCCGGGACCCGGAGCCCAGCTGGCTGTGTCCTCTCCTCCTGTGGGGGATCATGGTGGATGCAGAGGGATCCTAGGACTCCCCTCCTTTTGCTAGGAGGAGGGGAGCAGGGCATCTATGCTGGGGAGGAGAGGACATCCCGTGACCCCTCTTCCAGGCACTCAGGGAGAGCCGGAGACCCTCTCCT
The DNA here is from genome assembly GCF_005190385.1 of Monodon monoceros. NCBI lineage: Eukaryota > Metazoa > Chordata > Mammalia > Artiodactyla > Monodontidae > Monodon > Monodon monoceros. The sequence goes on along the minus strand of NW_021703765.1, from coordinate 62,868,360 downwards.
TGTCCCTCATGCCCTCCCCAGTCCCCTAGGCTCAGGTGCTCAGGCATCACTCTCTCTTCGCTGCTCTGTGGTGGTGTGAGATGGGAGGTGCTCCCTGGCATGTCCACTGCAGGAATTATGGGATATGGTAGGTACTGGACACCCCCCCCTCGTGACCTCCTTAGGCCTGGCTCAGGAGCAGCTGCTGAGATTGTGGACAGGACAGAATGACAACACAGACAACCTCCCCCAAGTCCGGGCCCTGCTGCCCCCCAGTGGCCTCAGTGGTGACAGCTGAGCCCAGGGAGACAGCCGAGTTGGGCTGGACACCCAGGTCTCCCCCTCCCCAGCTCAGTGCTAGGCCCCCATCCCTGCAGACAAGCCTCACCTTCCCTCCACTTCCTCCAGAATGAAGTACGTCACCTGCAAAATCAGGAGGCCCAGATGCCCCCCTCGGGGTCACCTTGCTCGTCCCAGGAGGGCCTTGTCACAGGGTTGGTGATGGGGGATGGAAGTGGGCTCAGGACCGAGAGAACCTGAGATATAAGTTAATCCTATCTCGTTAAGGATGCTGAGTAGAGAAACAGGCCCCCGAGAAATGCCTGAATCCTCAAATATAGAAAAAAGGATAATGTGAGACACAGAGAGAGCTCTGTCCAGACAGAGAATGACCCAGGGAATAAAGGGGCAGATTCCGGGGCTGAGGCTCTGGAGGAGGGACCGGGTCAGGAGGGGCCTGGGGGTCCAGCTCTGGTCCTATCCTTAGGGGTGGGGGTCATGGGGACATAGAATTTCCCTGTCTTCCCCTTTGTGCCTTTGAGACGCCCTCACCTCAGAGCCTGGCACCTTCCTGAGGTCAAGGCTCTTCATCACAGACACACTTCCCCAAGGGTGTTTTTCCAGAAAGAGCTGAGTTTGCAGTAAATATTACATTCAGGATGACAGGTCCTTTCTGGATGGAAACGGACATGACCCCTCAGGCAATGGATTAGGAGTTTATGAAACACAAATACTTTGATGAAGGTTTTCAGTGCCACTGTTCATATCACACGACCACATTCCATGAGCTAAGGGGGTGAGGCCCTGGCCAAGCTTGGGGTGGGTGAAGGGGAGCCTCTGGGGGCGGGAAAGGAAACGTGTGCGAGGAGGTGTTAGCCCTGGATTTGAGACAATTGTTGGCGTGTGTTTCACAGAGGTATGTGCTGTAGTATGTAGACATTCACTTAACGATGTCTTTTTTTGAGATTGTAATGAAGCGGG
>NW_021703765.1:62852324-62867021 GCF_005190385.1 Monodon monoceros | reverse complement strand
TGAGCCCCACGGAATCCGGAAGTGGCTCAGCTGGGTAACTCATGTTGCGTGTTTCGTAAACGGTTCGGGACAGTAGGCCACTCAGTAGCCTCAGGGCTCAGCTGCCTTTTGGAATCTCAGATCTGGTCAGGACTGAGGCCTTCAGGGCCTCTGCCCCCCGCCTCACCTCTTCTGAGCCCCGTCCCTGTCCCTCTGCTGGGCTCCGGGCCTCGGGACACTCTGGCCAACCAGCCGGCCTCACTGCATGCGGCACAGAAAACCGTCCCCCCTGGAGAACTCCCGACCCACCACCCCCCAGTCCCTCCCTGGGCCTGCTCCCCGCACCCTCTGCTCGTCCCTTTCTGCCCGGCGTCCAGTCTGTGTCTGATTCCTCTTCCTCCCCAGGGCAGGGCCCTGCCGTGTGACACCGAATGCAAGGGCTTGCTGGGCGGTGAGCAGGGTGGTGGGCCAGGCGGTGCGGGAGACAGGAGTCTGGAGTCTCCGAGGTGGAGGGGTCAGGGTGCTTCACTGGGGACCTGTGTGCGCCAGCCGCGGGCTGCTGCGGCCCCCCCACTCTGTGTCTTTGCTCATGCTGACCCCCCGGGAGGCCCTTCCTCCCTCTGCCCCTCAGCGCTGGGGGTCCAGCTCCCAGGCCCTGTTTTGAGGTGGCTGAAGTTGCTGCTGCTCCCCTTGGCTGACCCCCCAGGACCCCGGGATCCGCCGTCCTTGTCTTCCCCGCTAATGTTTACTGGTGGGGGAGGATCTCTTGGCGCCACGGGCTCTGGGCTGGGCAGGGGCGAGTTTCCCTGTCTTAGCTTCACCTCCAGGACGCGACCTGGGCCCACAGGGGCGGTGAGGGCCGATGGGAGTGAGCACTGGCTGATGAGCTGATTGGTCAGTGCTGGGGTGAGGACCACACTCCCCCAGAATCTCGGGTGGGGGCATTCGCCCCCCGGGTACTGCACGGCTCATGTGTCAGGTGATGCGATGTTATGGCTGTGGCCTGTGGCCTGGCTCCCGGCTTCCCTGGGCTGGGGGACCTACTGGCAGTGTTTCCTGAGAACGAGCTGGTGGAGTTAACCCTGTGGAAGTGATCTGCTGTCTTTGGGGGTGAACTCAGGAAACTGTGGCTGGGTGCTTGTCCCCCATCTCCCCTCCCATCAGGACCTTGGAGCCCTGGAATGTCCTGGGAAACTCTCTGATTGGAGAAGGACAGGGGAGGAGAGGAGAGAATGGGAGGGTCAGCCTGGAGGGTAGATCGGGGAGGCCTGTAACTGGGGGTGAGGTGGGGAGTCAGGTCACCCACAGGGCAGGAGGCAGCTGGCCTCACCACGCTGGCCCATCTGTCACACCTCTTGCCCTCTCTTTGACCTCAGTGTATCGACCAAGCACAGGGCAGACTGGGCAGGGAACAGGGCACCCAGTGTCCAAAGGCCCCTCCTTCCATGGTGAAGCAGGCACGTTCCAGGTCTGACTTTGGCCTTGACTGGGCCAGTCTTGCCTTGCCTGGGACATGAGTAGCTGAGAGCCCCACACAGGCCAGGCCCCCAGGAGGCCCGAGGGAGGCTTTTTGGATGGATGGATTGATGGATGATGGGTAGATGGATGGATGGGTGGATGGATGGGTGGACAGACAGATGGACAGATAGATGGACAGACAGATGGATGAGTGACTGACCAATCTGAGGTCCTGTCCATTGGGGAAGGACCGCATGAGGCCTCTTGGGGGACATCTGTGCTCTGGGCTCCTCATTATTACCCCAGACCCAGGGCTCCCAGTGCAGTGATTGTGAGGGTCCCCATTTCTCCCCCTTCCCCGTCCTTGGCCCAGTCCCTCCCCCAGAAGAATCCCAGGTGTGGGGACAGCAGGGAAGGTGTGACTGCAGTGCCTCATGTCCAGCCCTGCCCCCCGGGCTCCTCTGAGCCCCAAGTGTCTGGCTGTGTCCCACGTCAGCCGCAGCTGCGCGCCCAGCGTTTAGAGAGGTCCCTGGGGACCCTGAGGAGGGGGTACGACCTGCACAGACACAAGATTCTGGAACAGAAGATGCCCCTTCTGATGGTTGATTGACGTGATCTCTGCCCGGCTCAGGCCTGGGTGCAGGGGCTTGGGCAGCCTGGGTGCTGTGACACAGGTCTCTTCTCCAAGGGAGTTGGTGGAAGCTTCCAGAACTGGAGCCACTCCTCCCCCCAGCCTGGGGAGAGGGAGGCACCTGCTTCCCCGGGCTGGGCCGGTCGGCGTTTCCTGGCTATTTCGGGCGTCAGGGCCTCTTAGTTTCACCAGGCCAGCTGTGCAGGGGTGAGGGTGGGGCCCATGGGGAGCCCAGGGGTGCTGGCCTGAGGCCGGCTGGGCCCGAACAGGCCGATGCTAATGGCAGCAACAGTCAACCTCAGAGACCAGTAAACGTCCAGTTTCCATCTGACCGTCCCTCCTGGACCCCAGGGAGCGAGTTTCCACTATCACCAGCCCGGCTGCATGGCGGGGACACAGGTCCCAAGCCGCCAACCCAGAGTCAGGGCTGTCCTGCCCCCTGGCCACCTCCAGGCTCGGCCATGGCCCCTTGTGAGGCCCAGTCGGGCACCCTCAGCCCTCACCCTGGTTGGTTTCTCCAGGGCACGAGCCCGTCCTGCACGACACCACTCCCTCTCTATAGGCTGCTTCCCTGTGCCCACAGGAGCCCCAGCAGAGCTGTGTTGCCACCGCCGAGGTCCCCACACATCGTAGGTGCTCAGGAAAGGGCTGCTGAGTGGTGGCTTTGCCCCGGGCAGTGACCACAGCGGGCCTCATCCACGAAGGGCCTTGGTCCACACTAGCGCTGAGCTGGAGGCCCTGTGTGACCAGAGACCCTGCGGGTGGGCTCACCAGGCTGCTCTGGGGTCCCACCTTCCCTCAGAGAGCTGCTCTCGGCTGGCCCATAGCAGCCTTTCCATCCTCCTTAGGGATCCCGTTTGGGGTCTGACCAAGGCTTCCTCCCTCCTCCTGGGACGGTCAGGAGACCCCAGCATGTTCCCAGGAGGCCGGGCCCTGGGCGGGCAGGGATTGCCCATCCTGGTGAGGACCGGAAGGGGATCCAGACTCTGGTGCCCAGCACAGCCCCGGGCACAGAGGATGCTCAGTGGATGCCAGCTGTGACGTGAGATGTCCCCAGGCCGGGTGTGAGGAGCAGAAGGGACCTGGGGGGTTGATGTGGTCACAGGAAGAGAGTGTCACCCCGATCTGTGTGGAAACACACACATGGCAGTGCCCTGGTGGGTCGCGCTGACCATTAGCTACTCTGTCCCTGGAGTGGACACAGGGCATCTGATGACCGAGCCCCTCCCCTGGCCCCTGTCCTGGTTGCCCCAGACATTCTCCCTGATTCCTCCTAGTTTCCCTGGGGACAAGGGCTGCCCAGAGGGTCCGTCCCTTGCAGGTTTCCACACATGCGGATCTATCACTGGGTGGGAAATGGTGTCAGGGTCACACTCAGGGCTCTTATAGGCTGGTATGGTGTGAGCTCACACCAGGGCTCCAGTCAAGGCCCACAGGGCTCAGGAGCCCCATGGTGACCCCCTGGGGGTGGCCCTTGGTGAGGCTGCTGCCCCCATCCTGCACCTCTGTCAGGGGACTCGATGGCGCTGCACAGTCAGCTGACCACAAAGCCTGGTGCTGGCCTTGAGCCCCACATTTTAACTTATTATAAGGAGAGTCATTCAGCCATTCAGCAAACAGTTTCCCTGCACTCAGACGACCAAAATTTATTGTCCACACTGGGACATTTCTGGGAGTGGAAGGAGCGCTATTGATAATCTTGTAGTATAGTCTGAAGTCAGGGAGCCTGATTCTTCCAGTTCCGTTTTTCTTTCTTAAGATTGTTTTGGCTATTCGGGGTCTTTTGTGTTTCCATACAAATTGTAAACTTTTTTGTTCTAATTCTGTGAAAAAACGCCGTTGGTAATTTGATAGGGATTGCATTGAATCTGTAGATTACTTTGGATAGTATAGTCATTTTGACAGTATTGATTCTTCCTATCCAAGAACATGGTATATCTCTCCATCTGTGTCATCTTTGATTTCTTTCATCAGTATCTTACAGTTTTTGGAGTATAGGTCTTTTGCCTCCTTAGGTAGGTTTATTCCTAGGTATTTTATTCTCTTTGATGTGATGGTAAGTGGGATTGTTTCCTTAACTTCTCTTTCTGATCTTTTGTTGTTAGTGTATAGGAATGCAAGAGATTTCTGTGTATTAATTTTGTATCCTGCAACATTACCAAATTCATTGATGAGCTCTAGTAGTTTTCTGGTAGCATCTTTAGGATTCTCTATGTATAGTATCATGTCATCTGCAAACAGTGACAGTTTTACTTCTTTTCCAATTTGGATTCCTTTTATTTCTTTTCCTTCTCTGCCATGGCTAGGACTTCCAACACATTTTAAATAAAAGTGGAGAGAGTGGACATCCTTGTCTTGTTCCTGATCTTAGAGGAAATGCTTTCAGTTTTTCACCATTGAGGATGATGTCTGCTGTGGGTTTGTCACGTATATGTAGAATCTAAAAAAATGGTACCAATGAACCTATTTACAAAACAGAAATAGAGTCACAGATGTAGAAAACAAACTTATGGTTACCAGGGGGTAAGGGAGGGGGAAGGATAAATTGGGAGATTGGGATTGACATATACACACTACTATATATAAAATGGATAACTAATAAGAACCTACTGTAAAGCACAGGGAACTCTACTCAATACTCTGTAATGACCTACACGGGAATAGAATCTGAAAAAGAGTAGATATATGCATATGTATAACTGCTGTAGCAGAAGCTTGTTGAGGTACCCCCATTATGTTAGCCCTTATTCAGCCCTTATTCTTTCTGCCTGTTCAACCTGTCTCCTACAGATATGTTTTTCCCCTCTCTTTCTTGCTTAATTGCACTCTGAAAATGATTGCCCTCTAGCTAAAGTTGTACTATGCACCTGATGTTTACTTCTCCAAGACGACACTCCCTAAGACTCCTCTCCTTTGGGAGCATTCTTTATTCCAGAAAGGTGACGGGATGATAACCTCGAGGACCACCAGAACCTGTTCCGGAACCACCGGCCGCCAGCCCTAATGATCTCAATGTCTCCAGGAGGGAAGAAGAATGCAAGACTACGTCACTCCCGATCCTTTTCTACAGCCCTGTTTTCCACCCTGAAACCGTAAGACCACTTCCTATTTCCCAGGAAGGGGTTCACAGTCTTGAGAGCGTTAGCCCGCTGTGGCCCCCTTTGCCTGGCAAAGTAATAAAGCTGGTCTTTTCTACTCCTCCAAAGCTCTGTCTCCGCGTTTCTATCCAGCACCGGTGAACAGAGGCCAGGGTTTCAGCAACGTAACTGATTCACTTTGCTGTACAGCAGAAACTAACACAACATTGTAAATCAACTGTACTTCAATACAAATTAATTTAAAAAATAATCACACCAAGACATGGGCATGAACTGGGGACGTCAGTGAAATCTAGGAGGCAGGTCACCCCCTGGACCCCTCCCTGGGCCACGTGTTCTGGGGGAGGCTGTCACTGGGGGATTCCTGGTCAAACAGGACTAGGTTTGCTGTGATCCCAGGTGACCAACTGGCTTTTCAGAAAAACTGGTCCAAAGACTGGCCCTGCCAGGACCAACTACCCTCTGTCACATCACTGTGTTTGTGTCCGTGAGACTGGTGTGCAGTCCCTCCAGGTGACCATACAGAAGCGGGGGTTCTCTGGCCACCTCGAGGGAGCGCGTCTCCTCGAAGCCTCACAAAGTCTCCTGCACAGCAGTGTTTAGCCTGGCGCATGGATGCCAGTGGGGGATGCTCCTCTGTGTGCAGCCAGGGACCCTGGCAACCTGGCCCGTTCCTCCCACCCGTCCTGCTCAGGAGCTGCAGGGAGGAGGTTGATGCCCCATCACGGGCACAGGTGGGCTGGGGACGCAGGACCTGACCAGGAGGAGGACAGCACGCTCTGAGAGATGTAGACATCACCTTGCTGTGTCCTGTGTCACTGAACCAGCGGGTGTGGCAGCAGACAGCTGACTGCTCCGCGGACACCCCTGGAAGCTGTATTTTCAAAGCGGCTGGAAACCTGGGTTTAGACCTTTGTGTTGGGAGTGAGGGTCTGTATCCAGAGAGACACAGGCCGGGGCAGAGCCCCTTGCAACCACTGCGGCACTCTGGTGAACACTGTGGGGTGAAGGACAAGGGTGTCCCCCTGCCCAGACCTGGCCCGGCTGCGCTCTCTTGGTGACGTTGCAGGTCTCACAGTGGGCCGGGAGAATCACCCAGCTCAGCTCAGTAGAAGCTCCTGGGCCACCCCCAGGGCCCCAGCAGTCACCTCCCCTCCCCTCCCCCAGGGCTATTCCGGGCTCTGCTGTGAAGGAAGCCACAACCACCCTCCCCCATCAGTCACCTCCCCCAGCCTTGGCCTCCCACAAGGAAGCCCTGGACAGAGGGCACTGCCCAGGGTTGCACAGCAGGCAGGGCAGGGCCAGGCCAAGCCCCCTCCCCTGACCTGACACTCTTTTATTCCACAAAGCGTCAGCCCAGCATGGACACCCGCCCCCCCTGCCGGCGCCCTGGGGCCACCAGTCCGCAGGGGCTGTCCCGGCTCAGAGCTGAGCAGGGCAGGCCGGGTGCCTCCCTCATGGTCAGTGTCGCCTCTGTGAAGTGGGCAATGGCAGCCCTGATGGGGACTTCAAGGCTCCCTGAGGGGCTGTGATGAGCCTGTAGATGTGCCAGTGCCGGCTGCTGGGGGATCCGCCACTTGGGGCCGGGCAGTGGATGAAATCTTATCCCAGGTGTGCAGGGAGATGCTCCCCGGGCGGGGAGCTGACCTGGGTGATTGAGGACACGGTGGGGTCAGCGGTGGGCTCTACGGGTGTCCTCCCAGTGCATGAGCTGTTCCAGGGCAGGTGGTCCTGTCTCCTTGTTCCCAGCACCAGCCCACAGCAGTGCTCGCTGACGGTTTGCTGAATGAATGAGTGAGTGAATGGATGAATGACATGTCTCGCAGGGCTGAGGAGCCATGGAAAGAGCTGGGGGTGGCGGGGGCAGGTCAGCCAGCAGCTCACCCTGTAACCCTGGGCAGGTCCCCCAACCCCCATCCCGCTGACAGAGCCTCAGTTCTCTCCTCTGTGAATTGGGCCCACAATACCCACACTGCTTTGCTGTATGGACTCAGAGGTCCATGAACCCCCTCCTGCCTGCCCCTACCTGCACCGAGTCAGTATAGATTGAGGAGCCAGGGTTCCCCCACCCCACAGAGCCTTAGGATGCCTCTGATGTCCAGAGGCTGCGGGGTCGTGTGCTCAGCACCATCTCCCGGCTGGCACAGCACAGCCTCCTCGGGGGGGAAGGTGACCTCATGAGGGGGGCCCGGGTGCCCACCGTGTGTGTGGCCCTGAGTGCCTGCGGGACCTGGGCAGCTGCCTCAGCTCTGGGAACCTCTGTCTCCTCATCCATGAGGTGAGGGGGTGTTAGCACCCACTTCCTGGGCTGGTATGGGGGAGTTAGAACACGATCCACAGGCAGTACCCACCTGGGGCTCTTTCCTCGTGGCAGACAGATGACAGACACCTGCAGCAGAGCTGGGGACAATCAGTCCATAACCAGGCAGAGCTGGGGATGGTCAGTCCCACAACTGGGCAGAGTTGGGGACAGTTCTGCAGTAAGTTGACAGCAATCATCAAGAGGCTCCCTGATGCCTGTCCAGCACCCAGCTGATCCTCTGAGGCACTGAGGGGGTGGGGGTGCAGCCCCTGCCCTCAGGGCACCTACCTTCTGGAGCGAGGTCAGAGCCCTGGTCGGGCTGGGAGATTGGATGGATAAAGAAACAGGAGCCCCTTTCTTTTTTTAATTAAAAAAATGTTTTTACTTTATATCGGAGTGCAGTTGATTAAAATGTCGTGTTGGTTTCAGGTGTACAGCACAGTGATTCAGTTATCCATATACATGTATCTATTCTTTTTCAAATCCTTTTCCCATTTAGGTTGTTACAGAATACTGAGCAGAATTCCCTGTGCTATACAGTAAGTCCTTGTTGGTGATCTATTTCAAATACAGCAGTGTGTACATGTCAATCCCAAACTCCCAATCTATCCCTCCCGTCCTCGCCCCCCCGCCCCCCGTAACCATTCTCTAAGTCTGTGAGCCTGTGTCTGTTTTGTAAATAAGTTCGTTTGTATCACTGTTTTTAGATTCTGCATATGTGATATCATATGCTATTTATCTTTCTGTCTGACTTAACTTCACTTAGTATGGTAATCTCCAGGTCCAACCATGTTGCTGCAAATGGCATTATTTCATTCTTTTTAATGGCTGAGTCATATTCCACGAGCCCTTTTTAGATGCAGCCAGTTTCTAGCTCCCGTGGACAGAGAAGGAAGGGCATCCAGGCCGCTGGCTCCCCGGGACCTGATGACAACACAGAACAAATGGGGAAGGGGATGAGAGAGGAGAGGAAAGAGGACCCAGGAGAGGGGATTTGGGGGCTGAGGAGTTTCAAGAGAGAAAGAACGGAGTGTGGTTCTTAAATCCACTCAGAGGCCGACAGTGGGGAGGACAGAGAGGGGATAGTTGGATTGGGCCCCTTGGAGGTCACTGGTACCTAGGAGTGCAGGGAAAGATGGGGTGACGGCAGGAAGGGAGGGCAATGTGGAGCCCCCAGAGCTGTGCTGTAAGGGGCTGAAGGGAGGAGGATGTGGCTGGAGAGAACGTGGCCCCAAGTTGGGTCATGGGTGGGAGACAGGTCCAGGGGGACCGGAGGGGGTGACAGGAAAGTGGGTTGGCCTCAATGTGCCATCCTTGAGGATCAGAGCGTGGGTGCATGGCTGCCAAGAGGGGCAGCCTGGGTGAGCCAGATGGCTTACCCTGGAGTGACCGAGTGCCTTGGAAGCCACTGGGGCTGCCTGCTAACTGAGTGAGGTCACAGTCAGAGGCCCTGCCGGGGTGCCCTGTGTCGTGGGCTCAGAGGGGTGGGTTCACACTCGGTGGCCCTACTGCTTTCATATGAGGAAGTACGATCCTCAGGATTTTGTCAGGTCACAGAGGCCATCCTCGAGTCTGGGCATCTCATTACCTCCGGGTTATTTCTTTCCCCAGGATCATGTCTGTGGGGCTATAATGGCCATCGGGAGGGAAACTAGGAGCTGCTGAGGCTTGAAAGCTGGTGCTGGGCCCCAGAGCCGGCCTTCCAGCTCTCTGACCGCTGGCCTGGGTGTCTGGGTCCTCCGTTACTGCCATATCGGGACCAGGCAGGGCCAGGACTGGTCCCAGCTGGGGCAGGGCTTGCTCAGGCACTTGGGAAACAGCAGCTGGCTGGCAGCCAGTGGTCTGAGACCTGGAAGGGGTTGAGTCACTCGTGGGCTGGTAGTGATTCCAGCCCCAGTGTCAACTGCAGGGAAGGGGACTGGAGTGGGATGCGGTTACAGTGACCGCAGGGAAGTGGGGTGTCTCTGAGGACATCCGAGGGGTGAAGCATCCCCACGGCTGACAGCCCAGTGGCTGCTCCGCGGCAGGGCGTCCGTCCATCATGGGGCCTGAGATTCCCCGAATTCAGGGCCCCTCTTCCGTATGCCCCTCTGCATGCCCCCCAGGAGCTGTGGTGAAGTCTCACATCCCGGAGGAAGTGGGGACCCCAAAGGTTCTTGGCAGGAAAAGGCAGAGGCAGACACAGGGGCCTCAGTGGGGGAGAAGGGGAGCCGGCCTGCTGCTCTGGGGGGTTGCGGGAGGGCTGTCCTGGCCTCTGAGTTCCTGCTGTGCTCAGCACTGGGCTCCCTTCCCTGGACCCCAGATCCACAGCTCCTCGGACAGCAGCCCCTGACTGAAGGTGTCGTGACAGTTCCTGCATCTTTAGAGACCAGGGAGTTGGGGGGGGAGGCTGGGCCTGGGAAGCCACCTACTGGGGACTGACCCTCCTGGTGTTGGGGCAACCAAGGGTGAGCCCTGTGGTGACCCTCCCTGGGAGCCTGGACTGAGGTGGGGTCTTCAGAAAGAGGCGACCCTCTCTCGGCCCCTCCCCCAGTGCCCTGACCCTGATTTCTGACCCAGAGCATGAGGAAGCCAGCCACTCTGACCTAAGGCCCCTGTCCCCCGTGGTCCCTCATGGGCCCCAGCAACTCTGTCCCCTTAAGCCGTGGGTCCCAGGGAGGGGGACCTGATTCAGGTGGGCTCGGAGCTCCCCAGGGAGGAGGCTGGATGAGTCAGGAGGGCCTGGCCAGGGTGGGCAAGGCACTGGGGGCGGCTGGGAACCTGGGGGCAGGAGCTGAGCTCTGGGGTCGGGTGGGCGGATGGGGTTCAGTCCTGCCGTGAACGTGGGCAGGTCACTCAGGGTCTCTGGGCCTTGTGTCTCCATCCGTAGGGCGTGTGTCATTATAGGATCTTCCTCCGAGGGAGGTTTGATGACTGACAAGTAAGGCCTGGAGAGCATTTAGCTGGGGCCGGAGGGAAGCAGTGCCCCAGAGCTGAAGCTAACATCAGGCTCCTCCTGTGAGCCCAGGAGGAGAAGGGGCCGCAGGAGGCAAGGGAGGAAGGAGGGGGATCCTGGGCTGGGAGGCCCCCAGGAGTGGCCCAGCCCAGGGACCAGGAAGGACACAGAGGGAGAGGAACGTGGGCAAAGGTCCCCGAGGCCTCGGGGATCTGGGAGCTGGAGCTGTGGTCGGACAAATAAGGCCTCAAGTTGTCCACGTCCTAATCCCCAGACCCTGTGAGTACGTCCCTTATGGGGCGACAGGGCTTTTGCAGATGTGATGGAGTTAAGGGCCTTGAAATGCAGAGATTATCCTAGATTATCTGGGTGGCTCCATGCAGGGGCTTTAGAAGGGAGGGTCAGAGGGAGGGGACGGGGTGTGGCGATGGGGACAGAGGTCAGGGGGCAAGGGAGAGAGGTTAGAAGCTGCTGTGGCTTTGAAGCAGGAGGGAGGGACCCGAGCTGAGGACTGGGGCTCCTTTAGAGGCTGGAAACGGGCTCTGGGAGGAGCTTGGCCCTGAGACACCTCAAATTCAACCTGTAGGACTCATTTTGGATTTCTGCCCCCCGACCTGTAAGAATAAATGTTGTTTAAAACTTCTGAGTTTGGGTGATTCATTATAGCCGCTAATGCAGGAGCCGAGGGACAGAGTCGCCCACCTCTATGGCCCACCCCTCTAACTCCCAAGTGCAGTGGGATCTCCACAGCCCAGGGTCCCTGCATGAAGGGCTTGGGCGGGGCTGGGGCTGGGTCTCTCACCACACCCTTCATCGTCAAAGTGGCTGGAGCCCCCAGACCCCAGGGGCCTTGCAGAGACACCAAGTCCCTCCACGGGACGGGGCTTTCCCACTGACAGCATGACGGAAGGGAGGAGGCGTCCAGTAGACAAGCCCCAGGAAGGTGGCACGTGCCTTTCTGGCACAGACCTGCGAGAGCGCCCCTCACCTCTTTGCTCCCACCTGGCATAGCTGGGCTGTGAGTGGGGGGCAGCTTGGGGGTGCCAGGACACCCAGGAGGGCCTCAGGCAGGGGTGGGAGAGGACTTGGGTGTGTGGTGTGTGCAGGGTGGTGGTCCACTCTGGGTCCAGGGGCAGGGGCTTTCCTGGCTACACCCCCGGGAGCCAAATCAGGGGACTGTTACTATGTAACTACACTATGTACTTAACAGTACTATGTACAGTTACTATGTAACCCCCCAGAGATGGTAACCTGGTTGTACCGGAGACAGGAACACGGAGGGCTCCCCATACAGGGGCAGCTGTCCCACCTGGTGGTCATCACCATGTCATGAGACTGCCAGGTGATCACCTGTGTGTGTGTCAGAGCCCGGTTCCCGTCAACGCTGAGGCCTTGGGTAAAACATGTCCCCACTTCTAACCGTGGTACAAGACACCTGGCTTCAGTGCTGAGATACCAGTTTCCCTCCAGCAAAGGCTTTGTTGAATCTCAGAGATTCTGAGGCACCTATTCCCTCCTCGCATTGGCTCCTGGGGAGCTCAGAGCTGATCTTTGTCACGTGCCCGAGCTTCCAGGCAGGACTTTTGTGGGACAGTTTCCTTCCTAGCTTCCTCCTACTCCTCTTGCAGCCCTGCACCTGCCATCGGGTGAAGAACTGAGGTGGACCCCAGGTTTAAGAGCCCATGAATCCAATGTTGCTGGAGTGTCCTGGCCCCCGTGGGTGGTCCAGCCCTAGGGAGTGACAGGGAGGGTGAGGGGGGGCAGGAGCTGAGCTGGGAAGGCAGGGAGGAGGGCATCCTGGGGGCAGGGCCAGAAGCAGAGGGGGTCCAGGCTATGGCAGGAAAAACAGGATGTGGGTTGGGGGGCGGTCTAGAGCGTCCCCACCAGGGCAGGGAGGGAAGGCTCATCTGGAGGTCACCAGCCATGGGCAGCTCTGGCCAGGAAGGTGGCAGGGGGTGGGCACGGCCTTGTGCTGGAGGAGGAGTGGGAAGAAGGAGAGGGCAGATGGGTGATGTGTCCTGGCCGGTTGCCTGGGAGATGCCCAGGCAACCAGGAGACTGTGAGCCTCTCCCTTTAGTTACTTTCTCACTGGTGCCTAGGATTCCCCACCCCACCCCCAGAATTCTGGAGAGAGTGCAAATTAAACACGAGACAAAAAAAGAAATGAGCAGAGAGCATGATTTCTGAATAACGATGAGGACATTTTATTGCAAGTTGTTTGGTGCAGGAAGAGGGCTGCGGTGGGCCCAGGTTGGGCACGGGGAGACCCTACCGGATCCTGTTGGGAGAATCTCTATGCCCTAATTTCTTTTTTTGGCCATGCTGTGTGACATTCAAGATCTTAGTTCCCCGACCAGGAATGGAACCTGTGCTCCCTGCAGTGGAAGCGCGGAGTCTTAACCACTGGACCCACTTGGAAGTCCTGGATGCCCTAATCATGGGAGCTCTGGGCACCCTCTTTGGCCCCTGACCCTTCAGGTTCACACGTCCTCATAACTTGACCTCCTGCCCTGTGCTCCCTGCTGCTGCCGACATCAGCTGTGACCTCTCATCCTTCCTGGGGCATCTGTCTGCCTGAAGATCCCCTCCCCCCAGACCCTCTCCCCATGTCCTCGTACAGCATGTCCATCCATCCATTTGTATTGGTGTCAGGTCTCCGCCCTTTTGGGGAGGGGGTTTCTTGCCTCATAGTCTCAGATTGTGAAGAATCCAGGGAAGCAGTTCAGATATTATCCTGGGGGCAGGGGAGTGGGGGAGAGGGCCTGAGGGCTGGCGGTGGGAGAGGTCCACACAAGAACAGCAAGTGTAGGGAAGTTGCAGAGGTGGGCTCTCCTGGGTCCTGCTGCCCTGCTCTGGAATATTCTCTGGGCTTTTCTGGGTGAGAGTGAAACTATCCCTCAAGGAAACATGAGGAATCAAGAGGAGAAGGTCCCCGGGAGAGACCTCAGGGTCACAGTACCGGGAGCAAGAGGCTCACTGAGACCATCCCATCCTGTCCCCAACCGGGGTCTAAGAACAGTGAACAGACTAAAGGGTGAGGGTTACAGGCCCCAGAGCAATTCAGACCCCAGCCCCAGACAGGACAGAGAAAACAGAAAAATCTACCCAATTGTCACTCCTGACCCCAAGAAGATGGAAAGGGGGAGACTCACTCAGGATGGTCAGCTGGGTCCACACAGTACACAGTGACACAGCCTCAAGCATAAACCCACCTGTCAGCCACCCAGCCCTTAACCCAGGCCCACCTGCAGCTGCACTGAGGCTCCAGGACCACCCTTTTTGTCATGGGAGCTAGTCTGGCCTTGGGGAGGGAAGGGGAAACCTCTCCAATCCTGCAACTTCACCCCTGGGAAGCGGGGCTCCATCCATCCCCAGTTGTGGGAGGGGCAGGAGGGATGTCTGTGTGTCACATCACATCCCAGGGAACTCCCTTTCTGGAGAGCAGCTTGAGGGGGGTGTCAGTGGTGGGAGGGTGGAGCCTGTTTAGCACCCTGAGGGGATGGAGCTGTTCTCTCTGCAGAGCAAGGCCACGGGGCATTCTGGAGGCCCCATTTCCTTTGAGGCACATCCAACAGGGCCATGTTTCTAGTAACTTGTGTGTGTGTGTGTGCAATGAAAGGTGCAGCTATGAGATCCTATGTTAGCACCTAGGACAGTCATCTGGGAGGGTCTCTAATCCCATTCTGAGCTCCTAAAGAAGTGTACCAGTTCACAGACGAACCCACGGCACCTTCCTAGAACATGATGCCGGACCTCGAGCTCATGGGGCCCATCGACCACCATGGACACTTGGACATGAGGCAGTTGTGGTGGAGTCAGTGCTGGGTTGACTTCTAAGGGTCAGAGAGAGAAAGGCTGACCTCGGCCCTGGGGCCTTGAATGGAGGCAGGACCCACCTGACACAAGCGGGAGGAGGGACACCCCGGGGGAGTGTGGGATGAGTGACAGGCTCAGGGAATGGAGGCTCCTGTGAGTGTGACAGTGAGGGCCTGGGGCGGGGGCAGAATGCAGTGTCCCTGGGGAGGTGGGAGCAGGAGGGAGCTGCGAGGGGGTGCAGTGGGGGTGACTCTAGGACGAGGTCAGGCGGAATAGGCAGGGTGAGTTTTAAACCAAAGGAAACATGGAATCAGTGGGTCTTCATCAATGGACAGAAGGACACTTGAGGGGGAAAGTAAACCAGAATGCGATGCTAAGGATTCCAGGGGAGGGAGCTGAGGTATTGTCCTGGGGACCCTGGCAACCAAACACTGTGTGACCGGGACAATCAGATGTGGAGGTGGTCCACACAGAGGAG
>NW_021703765.1:62849780-62852224 GCF_005190385.1 Monodon monoceros | reverse complement strand
CTCCTCTGTGTGGACCACCTCCACATCTGATTGTCCCGGTCACACAGCGTTTGGTTGCCAGGGTCCCCAGGACAATACCTCAGCTCCCTTCCCTGGAATCGTCAGCATCACATTCTGGGTTGTGTACCCCTCAGGAGTCCGTCGGTCCTGTAGATGATGACCCACCGATTCCACGTGTCCTTTTGCTCAAAACCCACCCCGGTAATTCCGCATGACCTCGTCCTAGAGTTCCCACCCCTCCTCATGGCACCTCCTGCTCGCACCTCCCTAGGGAAACAGCCCTGTGCCCCTCCCCCAGGCCTTCCTGTCACACTGCACAGGACCCACAGTCCCTGACCCTGGTCCCTCATCCCACACTCCCTCTAGACAGCCCTCCTCCCACTTGTGTCAGGAGGGTCCCGGCTGCCTTCAAGGCTCCTGGGACGAGGCCAGCTCTGCTCTCACCAATCTCTCGGCGGCCAGCCCACCACCTACCCACCACAAATGCCAGTAAAAACCATGTGAGTGGTCGATGGGGCCATGAGTCTAACGTCAAGTTTCGGTCTAGGACGGTGCCGTGGACTTGACTGTGTACTGATTCACCATCTTAGATCTGGAATGAGATCTCAGATCAGTGAGATTATTGCTGTAGGAGCTACACAGGACAGGGATCCGAGTGGTTAGAAAGGCAGACACACACGCACATGCACGCACACCGGCACACACACGAGTTACTGCAAACTTGGCCGTGTTGGACATGCCTCTAGGGCACTGGAGCCTCCAGAATCCCTGTGGCCTCGCTCTGCAGAGAGCACAGCTCCATCCCCTCAGGATGCTAAACAGGCTCCTCACCCTCCCACCATGACGCCCCCCATGCTACTGACCAGGGGACCCCACCTCCTCCAGGAAAGGAAGGTCCCTGGGATGTGATGTGACACCCAGATGTCTCTCCTGCACCTCCCATGCCTGGGGATGGATGGAGCCCCGCTTCCCAGGGCTGAAGTTGCTGGTGGGGTGGGGTCCCCCCCTCATCCTCCCCGAGGACAGACCAGCCCCCATGACAAGGAGGGTGGCCCTGGGGCCTCTGTGCAGCTGCAGCTGGGCCTGGGCAGGGTGTGGAGGGGGTGGCAAGAGGGTTTATGTTCAAGGCTGTGTCACTGTGTGATGTGTTCGGCGGAGGGACCAAGCTGACCGTCCTGGGTGAGTCTCCCCCTTCCCCTCCTCTTTGGGGTCCACAGTGAAATTTGGGCAGATTTTCTTGTCTTTTCCCTCCTGTCTGGGGCTGGGGTCTCACTCTCTGGAACCTGTCACCTTCACCCTCGAGGCTGTCCATTGCCTCCAAGCCTGTCAATCTTCAGAGAACCTGGTGGTCATGGTGGGGACAGGCTCAGTGACCCTCCTGCCACGCCTCGCTCTTCCCATCCCGAGCCTTCCCTCCAGGCCCTTCTTCTCTGGATGCTGGGATGTCAGCTCCCTCCTCAGGGTGCCAAGCCCTGGGGTCTGGGGAGAAGGGAGGGGCTGAGGCCCAAGGAATGGGGGGTCTCAGGC
Organism: Monodon monoceros; assembly: GCF_005190385.1. NCBI lineage: Eukaryota > Metazoa > Chordata > Mammalia > Artiodactyla > Monodontidae > Monodon > Monodon monoceros. The sequence continues at coordinate 62,850,697 of NW_021703765.1, read as the reverse complement.
TGGGGCACTGGGTCCACGGATGTGGGATGGACACAGGAAAGAGCTGGACAGAGCATGGGTGTCATCCTGGGATCTTTCTGCTCAGGGACCCAAATGGGGGCTAGTGAGGGACCCCAGAGCCAGGGGCCTTGGAGAGTGGAGGAGGGAACAGTACACGGGGGAAGGGTAGACGAGGGTCCCGTTGAGAAGGTGGCCTCAGGGTGCTAGGTCCCCATCGTCCTCCCAGCAAGCAGGACACCCCAGGCCGCACAGATCTCAGGACACTCGGGCCTTAAGGGTCACCGCACCCAGTTACACACTGGACGTGAGCCCCTAGCTCAGACGCCCAGGGTGGGGACTCCTCATAGGGACAGGTGACAGGAACTGACCCGGCCAGGCAGACAGATGTCCCAGGACAGACAGATCTCCAGCGGGACTTCACAGGTCAGGGGACCCCTCAGAGCAGACACAACCCCAGGCTCAGAACATAACATTCACCCACATGGAAACTCTCATTTGTGGGACCCCCTGGACCCCAGCCCTGGGGCTGACGCTCCCTCCACCCTGGCAGCCCTGGAGGGGTCTCTGTGGTCTCTGTGGCAGCCCTAGAGGGTTGGGGGCTGCAAGGCTGGCATCAGGGGGACTGTGGGCAACAAACCCGCCCCCAAAGGGAAGAGAGCCTGAATGGGGGACAGACAGACGACCTGTATGAGGACACCGGACGAGAACCAGGGGAAGATCTCAGACAGAAAAATGCCCAGGACAGACAGACACCCAGAGGAAAGAGGGGACCGCAGGGTGGACGCCAGGCAGCACCAGGGAGCAGAGGGTGGGATGTGGTTTATGGGACGTGGGAGCCTGAGGAAGAGATGGAGACTTGCAAGGGAGCCCCGAACTCCCAGGACTCGGGCACTGAGGATCCCCCGACAGAAGGTGAG
>NW_021703765.1:62797898-62849680 GCF_005190385.1 Monodon monoceros | reverse complement strand
ACCGCCTGCAGTGGAAGTGTGGAGCCTTAACCACTGGACCGCCACGGGAGTCCCTTGAATAATTTTTATTTTTATTTTTTTTGCGGTATGTGGGTCTCTCACTGCTGTGGCCTCTCCCGTTGCAGAGCACAGGCTCTAGACGCGCAGGCTCAGCGGCCATGGCTCACGCGCCCAGCTGCTCCGCGGCATGTGGGATTCTCCCAGAGCGGGGCACGAACCCGTGTCCCTTGCATCGGCAGGCAGACTCAACCACTGCGACGCCTGGGAAGCCCTTCAATAAATATTTTTAAAACAGAAGTAGTTGAGGGGATACTGGTACGCAGCTCTGCCTTTAACTCTCAGAAAGCGGGGCAGTTGGATTTTTCAGCCGCCTGGGCTCAGGGCCTCTCCTTTGTCCCAAGAGCACAGAGAGGACCTTGTGGGATTCCTCCCCCAGGAAGCACCAGGACTCTCACACCAGAAGAGACAGGAAATCCCAGCTGGATTCCTTTCCCACATCCTGTCATGGACTCGTTCTGTCCTCACACACCATGTGAAGGAGTTAAGTCTCCAATAATCTCTGCTGTCCAGGCATGGAGAAGAATCTGGAACAAACCATGTCAGAGGGGGTGAGCAGAGGGGGGGAGGAGGGGCAGGTGCAGGAAGCAGATTTGCATGGAGGCCCCTCCCTCCTCTGAGGGGGAGGGGATAAGAGAGGTCTGGGGGAGCAGGCCGAGGGCTGGGGGCTCAGAAGGCAGCGTCTGGGGCGTCTCCACCATGGCCTGGGCTCTGCTGCTCGTCACCCTCCTCACTCAGGGCACAGGTGAGGCCTCTAGGAAAGGGATCCCAGGGACATCTGGCTGATCCTTTGAGTCTTTGTCCTCAGGGTGACCTGGGCCCCAGCACTGAACTCACCAGAGTGTGTTTCTCCTCTTTCCAGGGTCCTGGGCGCAGTCTGGCCTGACTCAGCCTCCCTCAGTGTCCGGGAATCTGGGACAGACAGTCACCATCTCCTGTGCTGGAACCAGCAGTGACATCGGGCGTTATAACGCTGTCGGCTGGTACCAACAGCTCCCAGGCATGGCCCCCAAAACCCTGATTTATAATAACAATAAACGACCCTCAGGGATCCCTGATCACTTCTCTGGCTCCAAGTCAGGCAACACGGCCTCCCTGACCATCTCTGGGCTCCAGGCTGAGGACGAGGCCGATTATTACTGTAGCTCAGCTACGAGTGGTTACACTGTGCACAGTGGTCCAAGTTCAGGGGAAGAAGAACAAAACCCTGCCCTGGCTCACAGGCTCCCCGTTGCTGTGACTCTGCTGGTTGCTCATTTGCATCTGTGGTTGAAGCATTTACAGCTGAGAGGAGATCTGAGGACCCTGCAGAGGGATGAGGACAAAGGACAGCGAGCGGTTTTCCTGTTTGTTGTCCTTCCTGTTTGACCTGCATCTGAGCGGGCTGAGCCTGGGAGGGTTGGGGACACAGTCTGGGTCTCAGCTTTGTCCCCTCTCCTGGCATTGGTGAACCCTGTCCGGGGACAGCCCTGCAGGATGGTGGTCTCCCCAGTACGATGGGCTCTTCGAAATGTGGCTCCAGAATGGAAGGTGGGCTGGAGGGCACGTCCCGTATTCCTCAGTGATGTCAAGGTCACGTGTTTCCATGGGGACCAGTGCAGTTTCCAGGTGGAATCCCAGCATATCTAAGACCTGTGGGAATTAATTGAAAAACTGCGCGAGTGTTGTGGGTTCAATGTTATTTTTTCTTGAACAGTTTTGTAACGCAACCATTACTGGAATTAAATTATGTGAATTGAATAGTTTGTTTTTAATTTGTTTTTGTTTGTTTGGGGTTTTTTTTGCCCATGCCACATGGCATGTAGGATATTAGTTCCCTGACTAGGGATGGAACCCCTACCCCCTGCAATAGGAGGTCTAATTCTTAACCACTGGACAGCAAGGTATGTCCCGAATTCAATAGTTTAGATGAAAAACAAAGTACATGGGTTGGATTGCTCAGGAAACATCATCCCCACAGTAACAAGTGAAGAGGAACATTTGATAGCTGTGTGTTCAGGCATCTAGGACTGGAGAGCAGCTCTTTCTTGTGCTCCTGGCTCCTGGCTCTCATGAAGTTGGAGTCACGTGTCAGTTGGGTTGATTTCATTAAGATCCTCTAACTTTGGAAGACCCCTCCTATATGACTAACTCCATACTGGTCCTGTGTACACTTTTCTTATCCAAAACATTTTCCTGATAAATCTGATTTATTTTATTTTAGTTTTATACATTTATTTATTTTTAAAATTTATTTACTTTTGGCTGTGTTGGGTGTTTGTTGCTGCGCGGGGGCTTTCTCTAGTTGCGGCAAGCGGGGGCTACTCTTCGTTGCGGGGGGCGGTTCTCACTGCGGTGGCTTCTCTTGTTGCGGAGCACAGGCTCTAGGCGAGTGGGCTCAGTAGTTGTGGCTTGTGGGCTCTAGAGCGCAGGCTCAGTAGTTGTGGCACACGGGCTTAGCTGCTCTGCCGCAAGTGGGATCTTCCCAGACCAGGGCTCGAACCCGTGTCCCCTGCCTTGGCAGGCGGATTCTTAACCACTGTGCCGCTAAGGAAGTCCCAATCTGATTTATTTTAACCCAGCCAATTAGGCTCCATATTTTCTAAGTGTACGCTAGTCTCAATCTGAAGAATCTTTTGTCTTTATCACAACATTTTACATTTGACCAGAATCATTGGTCTTTCTAACTATATTGTCAGAGATCAGGTATAGTGTAGAAAATATTTACCGACTTCATTTCTAAGATCTACTTTCATTGGGATTACAGCTACTCCTAAAGTGCAGTGTGGGAGTAAGAGTGTTTTTACTCTCCTGAAATAGCCTCTGTTATAATATCTACCCTCCCCCATTATTATGGGGACAGCCATTCTTCCTTTCCTTCTGTACAGTTATCCTGTTATCTCTCTCTTTTTCTCTACTAAACATAGAGCTGCATTTATAATCAGTTTTACATTTTTCTAAGAAAGGCTTTTCTCTTTTTAATGAGAATGACCTGAGTCTGGCTCTCCACTTCCTCAGAAGTCACATCCTATGCATTAGCCCGAGCTGCGATATCAAATATTCCTCTGAATATAGCAATCTTGAGCTTGCAGTTTCAACAATCCAGGCCAGGATATTGTAGGCAGATGTGTGTGTCTGTGCATGAGAATCTGACCAAAGGTCCCCTTAGGTCCACACATGGACCACTCCCGGCTTCTGGTCTCACTTCAGGCTCCAGAGGCTCAGTCACGGAGCAGGACATGCATGAGTTCGCAAGGGCACGATGGTGATACACACGAAATCGAGAGGATGTTTTACGCCCTTCCTGACGAGAAAACTTCTGGACAAGTTTTGACCCAATATTTTAGGTGGATTTGGAAAGATATGTTTGACCAAGAAAATAGCTGCTTTCTGTGATAGATGATATTTTGATTCTCAGTCTCAAGGTAATGAAAATCTCAGAACACAAAGCAACAGACTCAAGTCAAAAGCATCTCTTGCCATATTGTACCACACTCGATGTGATGCCCAAACACTGTTCTAGACAGCATGCCGGTACCCAGCTCTGGAATGAAGGTGTATCTTGTTTTGTCTCCTTATCGCAGAAGTGGGAACAGGAGCCCTCGCTCAGGTCGGGGGTGGGGTGGACAGAGAGGAATTTCCCTCAGAGTCCACAGTGAATGAGGGATCTGCACCACAGATGTCAAGGGATTTCCAATGGATGACCTTTTCTGGATCAGTGATGAAGAATCTCTGAGAATTCCGGGCTTCCCTGGTGGCTCAGTGGTTGAGAGTCCGCCTGCCGATGCAGGGGACACGGGTGCGTGCCCTGGTCCAGGAAGATCCCACATGCCACGGAGCGGCTGGGCCCGTGAGCCATGGCCGCTGAGCCTGTGCATCCGGAGCCTGTGCTCCGCAACGGGAGAGGCCACAGCAGTGAGAGGCCCGAATACCACAAAAAAGAAAAAAAGAAAGAAAAGAAAGAAAAAGAAAAAAAGAATCTCTGAGAATTCATTTACAATTTTTTTAAAAATCTGAATTTCTAGGCATGAATCCATCCATAATCTTTGCTGTTGTAACGTGTGCAATGCAGAATAATACTCCTAGGGAATCCAATAAGAATTACAGTCAAAAGTGGGTAAACAAAGAACTTTCCTGCAGGTGGTTTGCTTTGCTTATTTCCCCACTGCAAACATTTGGAATATTGAAAGGATAAACAAAGAAGGACTAAGTGGACGTTAGCCTGTGTTATGGAGAAAGAAGGGCTGGACTATTTGGGTATTTTCTCCTTAATGAGGACAAAACATGTGCTAACTGGTAAAGGATTCCCTCCTGCTATTGGGGATCGCCCCCACCGTAGAGGCCGGGTGGTGACCTGAGGCTCTTGTGGGAGCTGTGGCAGCCCTTGAGATCCAGGAGGCAGAGGCTCCAGACCATCTTCCAGGGCTGGGGGGAGAATGTGGCTGCATATAGGGCCCCTGCCTTCGGATCAAGGAGCCACAGAAAGAAACCAAGAGTGGTGTAGACAGGAGCCCACACTGAAAATTAGGAGAGCAGGAGTTCCAGTGTGGACCTGATCTTCCTCTCACTGAAGCTTGTTCCGGGGGTGGTGGAGAGCTGTGGTGAGTTCCAGTGCTCGGGGCCTCGTGATTCCCTGGGTGGTCCTGGGCTGTCCACGGAGAGGTGGAGTTTAGTACAAACCCTGAATCTCATGATGACCTTTACGCCCTGGGTGCAGAGGGTAGGAGACGGAGGGAAACCCTAGACCCTGGGTTTGCTGCTTGTTTTCTCAGATCGTCCTGTGTCGAGTGTCCCCAAGGCCACAGGCAACTATTCGTGTCACAAAGAAGACCCCTAGGACTCAGTACAGAGTCGTCCTAATGGCTGTGATTTCCTTCAGTGAATGGAGACCAAGCAAAGCCAGCAAAGGGCCATGGTGGATGCGGTGAAATACAAAGAAACCAGGAGAAGATTCCAGGAGGCCTTTCCCAGATGAGGGACGGGCTTCATCAGCAGAATCAAATGGCGACAACGTGTGTGAATTGTCCCCCAGGGAGCCTCCTCAGACCCACAAGACTCTTACTGGAGGCTGGTCTCCTAGGCACCCTGTGCCTGGCATCGACCGAAATTCCAGATTCCCGCTGGGGAGCAGGTCAGGGCTTCAGAATAAACCATAAGGTTGCAGGAGAGTGGAGACTCAGGGGGTCATTCTTCGTGGGGAATAGCCTAAACCTTCCTGAAATCTAATCACAAGACACAAACCAAGGGCGAGTCCTGTGGGCAGGTCTCTCTAAGGACATTAGTCTCGGGCTGTGGGGTAACTCTGATGCGCACAGATCCTACATGTATTCCTGCGCCTGAGTTCAGGCCCTGGATCCAAGGGAAACCCAACATCTCACCATCAGGTCCAGGTTATGTTCTGTCGCAGGATGTGCTCTGTCTCTGTGAAGAAACACACACACAGCCCCACACAAATGCAGACAGACAGACACACACACACACACCCAGCGCCATCACTCCTGGGTTCCATCCACAGTACCCAGGAAAGAAGCAGGAATCTGTTCTGTGGGGATCTGGAGCTCCTTCTGCATCACCCCCGGGGCCCTGTGCCCAGAGGCAGGAGCATAAACCCTGGGATGCAAAGGACAATTACACCAATTGTCAACTTTCCTCGTAATCAGGAACTAGACATTTCAGATACTGAGAAAGTGACAATCTTGGGAAACACCAGTCAGCCCTGATTCTCTGTCTAGAAAACACAATGTGTCCAGCATCTGGACACAGGTGTCTGACCTCAGGGAGGCGCCAGCTCTGGGGTGAGCCCATGCAGTGGATGAGGAGGGACAGGGTCACTGGTGCTGGGCTGGGAGGAGGAGGAGGAGGAAGAAGTTGGGGGGGTCAGAGCTGGGGGCTCAGCCCCACTCAGCTGCCTCCCTGGGGCTTGGTCATCCCCATCTAAGGCCACCAGGAGGCAGCAAGGGCCTGGGTTTGGGGAGGTTCTGGTCTGGTTTTCTGACCTGTATGAAGCCCCCAGGTGCTGCCTCCTGAGCCCCCTAGAGAAGAGTGTGGTGTCAGTGTCCTCAATCTGTTCTGCTTCATAAGCCCTTTGCTAGGAAGGCCAATAAGGGTTCCAGGGCCCCTCCTCCGAGCCCTGCAGAGGCAGGGGACAGGGGGGCAGGGGGCCCGTCCTGCTGAGGGGACAGGTGAGGGACAGGGATGCACACCCCCAGCTCCCCTGTGGTGCCGGGAGGAGACAGGATGCAATCTCTAAGTCACCCCAGCCCCTCGGGCCCCTGTCCTCACCTTCCACCCACAAAACCCAAAGAGTGGTTATCGGGATTATTAGCCAACAACATCTTGACTCAAATAGTGGATGACAGTGACATCTCAGGATGGCCCCATTTCCTGGGCCCTGTAATGGTCAGTGTCGTGACTAAGGACAACGTGTCACAGAGTTTTCATCCTCTCAGATGAGGCCTGCTGTCCATGGATGCCTCCAGAGCCAGGTCAGAGGGGTGAGGAGAGAGTGAGCAAGGGCAGGTGCAGGAAGCTGATTTGCATGGAGGCCCCTCCCTCCTCTGGCGGGGAGGGGATAAGAGAGGTCTGGGGGTGCAGGCCGAGGGCTGGGGGCTCAGAAGGCAGCGTCTGGGGCGTCTCCACCATGGCCTGGGCTCTGCTCCTTGTCACCCTCCTCACTCAGGACACAGGTGAGGCCTCCAGGGAAGGGACCCCAGGGACATCTGACTGATCCTTTGTGTCTTTGTCCTCAGGGTGACAGAACTGACTAGAGTGTGTTTCTCCTCTTTCCAGGATCCTGGGCCCAGTCTGGCGTGACTCAGCCTCCTTCAGTGTCCGGGAATCTGGGACAGACGGTCACCATCTCTTGTGCTGGAACCAGCAGTTATTTCGGCTGGTACCAACAGCTCCCAGGCATGGCCCCCAAAACCCTGATTTATGATAACAATAAACGGCCTTCAGGGATCCCTGATCGCTTCTCTGGCTCCAAGTCTGGCAACACGGCCTCCCTGACCATCTCTGGGCTCCAGGCTGAGGACGAGGCCGTTTATTACTGTAGCTCAGCTGGAAGTAGTTACACTGTGCACCGTGGTCCAAGTTCATGGGGAACTGAGACCAATACCTCCTCTGAGATCACTCAGCCCTTCACTCCTGAACTGAGGCTTTCATTTGCTTTTGTTATTAGTTTATTTGGAAGCAATTATGAGCTTAAACAAAAATGTATCGTTTACATAGAGAGCTGCTGCAGAACCTTTTTCCAGATTCACAAATTTTAAATACTTTGCCATGATCGCCTTTCTCATATCCCGTTGTCTCTCATTCTCTCTCTGCCTTTGTATGTCTATACGCACACACATCCATATGCACATACAGCACACACTCAGGAACACAAAACATTTATTTTCTGAATCATTTGAGAGTAATTTGTATCTATCAGCAACCAAGCCTTCATATTTTTTCTTACATAGGCTTCACAATCCATCACATACATCCTTTTAAGGTGAATGATCCAGTGGTTTTTAATAGAGTCACAGGTTTGAACATCCACTAACATTCTATCTTCCAGGATATTTTTCATCCTCATAAAAGGAACACCTTACCCGTCACCAGTCAATCCCCTTTCCTTAGTCCCTCCAGCTCTCAAAACCATTTTTTTAATAGATTTATTTATTTTATTTATTTACTTTTGGCTGCATTGGGTCTTCATTGCTGTGCACGGGCTTTCTCTAGTTGTGGCGAGCGGGGGCTACTCTTCGTTGTGGTGTGCAGGCTTCTCATTGCAGTGGCTTCTCTTGTTGCAGAGCACGGGCTGTAGGCGTGTGGGCTTTCATAGTTGTGGCACATGGTCCCTAGAGCACACGGGCTTCAGTAGTTGTGGTACGTGGGCTCAGTAGTTGTGGCTCGCAGGCTCTAGAGCACAGGCTCAGTAGTTGTGGTGCACGGGCTTAGCTGCTCTGCGGCATGTGGGATTTTCCCAGAGCAGGGCTCGAACCCGAGTCTCCTGCACTGGCAGGCGGATTCTTAACCACTGTGCCACCAGGGAAGCCCCTCGAAACCATTAATATACTTCCTGCCTGTTCTAGACTTTTCACATGAATGCAACCATACCGTATGTGGCCCTTTTCGCCTGGCTCCTCTCACTCTTTATAATATTTTCAAGGTTCTTTCCCATTGCAGCACATATGAGTACTTCATTCATTCTTATTGCCAAATAATGCCACATTGTCAGCATCGACGTACCTGCCTGAACATCTGGGTAGACCCAGGCATAAGCACCAGATGGCTTTCCCATCTTGTGAGAACTTTACCAGTTTTAGCTCTGAAAGTGCCCTGTCCTGCCCGGGACTTCAATCTAGGGCAAATCATGGTGGATCGTCGCTGAGATGGTTAATTTTATGTGTCCCTTTGACTGGTCACAGGGGACTCAGATGAAGCATCATTTCTGGATGGGTCCAGGCAAGTGTTCCTGGATGAGATGAGCATTTGAATCTGGGGACTCAATAAATACATTGCCCTCCCCAGTGTGGGTGGGCATCGCCCAATCTGTTGAGGGCCTGTGTAGAGCAAAAGGAAAAGGCAGGAGGATTTCACATCTGTTTCTCTTCTCACTGTACGAGCTGGGACATTTCACCTCAACTTCTCCAGGCCTTAGACTGGAATTTACATCACTGGACCCCTGGTTCCCAAATCTTTGGACACAAACTGAATTACATCACCAGCTTTCTCAGCTTTCTAGGTGTAGAGTGGCTCCTGGGACTTCCCTGCTCAATAATCAATACTAATCTCTCTCTCTCTCTCTCCCTATGTATATATATTCCTTACAAAAAATTCTTCTTTATTTATATGTATATTTTTTTATTTGTTTTGTTTCCCTAGAGAACCCTGACTAATACAATCCTCTTATCAGGAAGCTCAATCTTCTCCTAACGTTCTCATCATCACTATTTTTTCTAAGCTTTTACCTGTTACCGTCTTTCTTTCCCTATAAACACATAGGTCAGTATCAGCATGCTTGAATCACCTTGGCTGGAACAAGGTCATACAGGGACCCCCAGCAGCTGGGTCACAGCACAGGGAGAGGGGCCTCAGCTACTGGACACCAAACAATGTCCTGAGTCAGGTCCCCTTGTGTGTAAGACTGGTGAGAGGCTGCACCTGCCCATCAGGTGTGTGTCCTGGTGGAGACGACAGAGGTGGCACAAAGGCCACTGTCTCAGGATCCTCTGTGGCACCTGCGGGAAGACTTGCTCCCTGACTGTAAGGGCATCAATGGGATCTTTACCAAGAGTCACCTGTGCACAGGCAGCAGGAGCCACCATGGCATCTACGAGTTTCTCCTGTAAAGGTGGGAGCACAATCTCCGCTGAGAAATTAGTCACTGTTTTTACAACATGGAGAATTTCCAACAAAACCACAAGGCAGATGTGGAGAGCAGAGGATGCTCCAATAGGAGATTTCTGGAGCCACGGCCGTCCAGGTGTGCGATGTGTGGAGTCTCAGGCTGTAGTGGCAGCTTCCTGTGAAGCTTCAAATAATTATACTATATTTGAATATATGAATATATTTATACAATGATGAGAGGAATGTCACTTTGGGTGGAGGTAACATGAAATGGTTTAGCTGTCCCTATGGTCAGGGTATCCACCAGGGTTGTTATTATTCACAGCGACGAGGGATCAGCATCGCTGGCCTGGTACCTTCCTGTGTCCATTGAATTTGGGTCAGGTGTCATTAAACTTTTCTGGCTGTTATGATGTTCTTTTCTTAAACTGTTGGTATTTAATGAATCCCATATTTAATTTTTTCCAGAAAGATAAGAATCCAGTAATTGATTTTAGTGATTCTTAATAGGTATATGCTTTTACTTTATTGCCTATTACTCCTATTATGTGTTAGTAGTAATTTCCCTCCTTTAGTGGCAGTCATTCTTATTATATTTCCGTCATGTTTTATTGAGTGGGCGCAAACATCTCAGGAATTTTTAATTCAACCTTGACGCCCGAATCATGAGGGGCCCTGAGTTGCTGCTTGTATGAACAAACGTGCAGCAGAGGCAAGACAGCTCCCGTGACCGCGGGGTTTGCTTCTTGCAGGAAGCACTGGACACCTGGAGTGATCACAGGAGGCCTGTCCACAGCAGTCCCCAGATATAAAGATCCAAACCGCTGGGTTCTGACCTGGTGTCAGAAACCTGACTGATTGACTTGTGAGAAGGTCCTGAACCAGTCCCCGCTTTATTATAATCTCAAAAAAAGTCATCGTTAAACGAATGTCTACAAAGTACAGCACATACCTCTGTGAAACACACACCAACGATTGTCTCAAATCCAGAGCTAACACTTCCCCGCACACCTTTCCTTTCCCTTCCCCAGAGGCTCCCCTTCACCCACCCCAAGCTCAGCCAGGGCCTCAACCCCTTAGCTCATGGAATGTGGTCGTGTGATATGAACAGTGACACTAAAATCCTTCATCACAATATTCGTGTTCCATAAACTCCTAGTCCATTGCCTGAGGGGTCATGTCCATTTCCAACCAGAAAGGACCCGTCATCCTGAGTGTAATATATACTGCAAACTCATCTCTTTCTGGAAAAACACCCTTGGGGAAGCGTGTCTGTGATGATGAGCCTTTACTTCAGGAAGGTGCCAGGCTCTGAGGTGAGGGCATCTCAAGGGCACAAAGGGAAGACAGAATGTCCGTGTCCCCAAGAACTGACCCCTCCTGCGGAGAAGACCCAGAGCTGGACCCCCAGGCCCCTCCTGATCTGGTCCCTCTTTCAGAGCCTCAGCCCCAGAATCTCCCCCTTGATTCCCTGGGTCATTCTCTAGCTGGACGGAGCTCTCCCTCTGTCTCACGTTATCCTTATTTTGTCTATATTTAAGGATTCTGGCATCTTCTCGGGGGCCCGTTTCTCTCATCTGCATCCCTAACAGGATTGGATTAATTTATGTCTCAGGTTCCCTCATCCCTGAGCCCACGTCCACCTCCCATGTGACAAGGCCATCCTGGGACGAGCAAGGTGACCCCAAGGGGGGCATTTTGGCTTCCTGATTTTGCAGGTGATGTACCTCATTCTGGAGGAAGTTGAGGGAAGGTGAGGCTTGTCTGCAGGCATGGGGGCCTGGCACTGAGCTGGGGAGGGGGAGGGGAGGCCTGGGTGTCCAGCCCTCACTCATCTGTCTCCCTGGGCTCAGCTCTCACCACTGAGGCCAACGGGAGGCAGCAGGGCCCAGATTTAGGGGAGGTTGTCTGTGCTGTCATCCTGTCCTGTCCAAAGGCCCAGCAGCTTCTTCCAAGCCAGTCCTAAGGGGGTCATGAGGAAGGGGTGTCCAATATCTCCCGTATCCCATAATCACTCTACTGGACATGCCAGGGAGCATCTCCAACCTCAACTACCACAGAGCAGCGGAGAAGGTGATGCATTAGCACCTTAGACTAGGGGACTGGGGAGGGCATGAGGGACAAGGCAAGTATCCCTGACACTGCCTGGGTCCCTGGAAGAGGGGTCACTGGATGTCCCCTCCTCCGCAGCATAGATGCCCTGCTCCCCTTGTCCAGCAGAAGGAGGGGAGTTCTAGCTTCCCTCTGTATCCACCACGACCCCCCACAGGAGGAGAGGACACAGCCAGCTGGGCTCCATGTTCTGGGCTCTGTCACCTTCTCAGTCTGTCTTGAATCAGAAAATACATGACAGTCCATTTTAATCTCTCAGGCAGCTCTGCTGTCCGGGGACTCAGACGTTCCCAGAATCAAGGGCCACAGCAGAGGCGGTGCGGAAGGGCAGGTGCAGGAAGCTGATTTGCATGGAGGCACCGCCCTCCTCTGTGGGGGAGGGGATAAGAGAGGTCTGGGGGACCAGGCCCAGGGCTGGGGGCTCAGAAGGCAGCGTCTGGGGCATCTCTGCCATGGCCTGGGCTCTGCTTCTTGTCACCCTCCTCACTCAGGACACAGGTGAGGCCTCCAGGGAAGGGACCCCAAGGACATCTGACTGATTTTTTGGGTCTTTGTCCTCAGGGTGACCTGGGTCTAGTACGGAACTGACCAGAGTGTGTTTCTCCTCTTTCCAGGGTACTGGGCGCATTGCGCCTTGACTCAGCCTCCCTCAGTGTCTGGGAATCCGGGAGAGATGGTCACCCATCTCTTATGCTGGAACCAGCAGTGATAGCAGGGGTAGCAGTTATGTTAGCTCTTAACAACAGCGCCCGGGCACGGCCCCCAAAACCTTGATTTATCAGGTCAATAAACGGCCTTCAGGGATCCCTGATCACTTCTCTGGCTCCAAGTCTGGCAACACGGTCTCCCTGACCATCTCTGGGCTCCAGGCTGGGGACGAGGCCGATTATTACTGTAGCTCAGGTACAAGTAGTAACAGTTTGTACAGTGGTCCAAGGTCATGGGGAAGTGAGACCAAAACGTCCCTGAGTCCACAGTCTCCCTATTGCTCTGGAGATGCTTCTCGTCCCTGAGCTGCCAGCCTCATGCAGCTCGACCGTGAGAGGTCAGTGGTCTCTGAGCTCCTCCCTCTGCCTACAGTGAAGGTGGTGGGAAATATGATCTTGGCGCTATTGTCTTGGGATGGTAACCACTTCCTCATGCTGTGTGATGTGCCACTCTTTCCAGCTCTTCCACAGCAGTGTGAGGGTTAATTTTATGTGTCTATTTGCATGTTATAAGAGATGCCTAAACTGTGGTTAAAACATTATTTCTTGGTGTCTATGAAGATGTCTCATGAGGAGGACATTGGCATTTGAGTCCACAGACTGAGTAGAGAAGATCACTGCTACAGTGCACTGGGCATCATTTTTGAGTTGAGAGCTTGAATAGAAAAAAAGGGGGAGGAAGGGAACGTTTGCTCTCTCCTTGTCATCAGAGGCTTCACCTTCTTCTGACCCTGGACATTGGCACTGCTTCTTCAGCTTTCAAACTTAGCCCAGGACTTACATCCTAGGCCCCCGAATCACAGGCATCTGACTCAGATTGAATTATATCACTGGCTTTCCTGGTTCTGAAGCTTGCTGATAGATTATGAGACACCTTCAGCATCCATAATGGTGTGAATCAATTCCTACAATAAATTATTTTTTTTTTCCTGTTTCTCTGGAACAACCTGACTAATCATGATTTTGGTACCCGGAGTGGTTCATGAGGAGTAGATTTTTGAGGATGATTTTTCTTAATTGATTCTAAGGTTTCTGGAATTGGCTGTCTAATCTGATTTGATTGAATGGCGCTAATGGATATTTCCATTAGTACAGAGAGCACAGCTAGTGTATGTCATGAACTGTTCATTGGAATGAGAAAAATGCCTGCCTTGGATTCTTCTAAGCAACCACTTGTAAGAATCGAGGAGCTAAGTGACCCTGTATATGATATTTTGGAACGTTTTGGGAACCCTACAGAATATCATGACGTCGGTATCTGCTCAGAATGTTGCTGGATAGAGTAGGGAGAGAAAAAGATGAGCTTAGTGATTCAAGATCCCATACCAAGGGCCGCACAAGTGACATGCGAGCTTTCCGGAGTGCCCTGGAGGAGAGCCTCATCTCGTGCAGCACCTGGACTGAACTAGCTGAAAATCCAACCCAGACCCTCCTCCTTCAATTGGCTACATTCCAGCAAAGTTGAGTCCCAGCCTTGTAGTGAAAAAGGTGGTTGGGAAAGAACCGGATCCTGCAGCTTGGGTGGGGATGTGTGGGAGGACCTGAGGCACCTGGGGACATTGAGCCCCTCAATTCTCATGTGTCTTCTTTGCCTGTGGAAGGCACCTCCCCACCCTCAGCGGTACAGGTCTTTCCACATCTGTCTGGGGCGATTGACCCTGCATTGCCCAAGGAAAAGGTCACGGCTGCCCTGAGGAAGCTGCCACGTGAGGCTGTGCTGATTCTCCTCAGGACCCCTCGCCCCCATTGCCCCTCTTTGCTTCTGGACCCACAATTGGACTCAGGTCCCAGCAGTCTTCTAAGATGAGAATAGAGTGTGAGCCTCGAGAGGGGCACTGCACTCCAAGAACTGCTTGGTTCTCCTAATTCACACAGACAGAAATCCCCAGAACACGTTGGGAAGGGATTCGAGGGTGGGGGGCAGTGGTGGGAGAAACATCAAGCTGGGTCAGCTGGATTTGTGATCTGGGCTCACTCCACAGAGACTCTGCGTTTCATGTTCCCTGCAGCTCGGGGAGGTAGAAAGAGCCTCAGCAGTTTGAGGGTCGGTTGGTGGAAGCAAAATCCAAGATGGCCTCTAGTGAGTGAACTAGAGAAGCCAGACCTGCCTGGAGACAAAAGGTAGGGAGTTTGTAATGTTAGAGTGGATTTGTGTTTTAAGACCTGCTACCCACTCCGGGAGGGTCTAGAAGACGCGCTTCTCACCAACACTTTAAGAAACAAATCTGTGAGGGGAACCCCAGCATCCTTGAAGAACTCTGTGCTCACCCTTGTCTAGGCCAGACCTTATAATGGGAACTGCAGCCCCTTAGCTGGAAATCCTAAACACAATGAGAGGAATTGGATCCTGGGTGGCAGGGGCCTAGGGGCAGCCCTCGCCTGCCAAGGGCAAGGCTACTGTCACAGCGGAGTCACAGCAGCCATGAGAAGAGTGTGACGCGTACAGATCTATGTCATGGCTTGTTCATCGTGGTGTTTCTAAAAGTGAAAAAGGTGGGAAGACTGCTAAATTCCTACTTGGTCAGAAAACCTTCTGGGTCAAGTGAACAAAAGTCTAACTAAAATCATAAAAATAGAGAGTCACGGCCCCTCGGTTAATTCCTAGCCTTGAGCAGTTTACAGACCCAGAACCCCATGAATGAAGCAGAGGCTGAGTGCCCTTGAGGAAGGACCCTAGCACACTATCAAAAAGGTACACTGTGATCTTTCTCCCAGTCTTCCCCAAAGGGACCAATAGCCTACTATCAGGGTAACTGTGTACGGGGAAAAACAAAAGGATCAGATTTTCAGGGACTGGGGGATGCTGGCCCTGAACTGATATTGATTCTGGGACCCCCAAACACCACTGTGGCCTCCAGAGAAGGGGCTTGTGGAGATGGGGTGATCAATGGAATTTCTTCTCAGGTCTGTCTCACAGTGGCTCCCATGGGATCCCGAATCCATTCTGTGGTTATTTCTCCAGATCCCGAATATAGTTACCGTGTGGCCTGAACTGCCCACCATGAACTGGGTGGTGTCTGACCCACCAAGGCACATACATCAAAGTGCACAGAAGTGGACAGCTGCAGCATGACAGCCCCTCTCCGGGACGTCCTTGAAGGACACGGTGAAAGGAAACCCTCCCCACAGGCAGACCCTCCAACAGTGCACCTGGCTGTGCATTCTGGAGGGAGAAATGGCCCGACGTGCGATTATATATCGAGTCATTGGTTTGGCTGGATGGTCACGGACTTGGAAGGAATGTGATGGAAAGTTGGTGAAAAAATAAATTTGCAACATTGATGGATCTAGAGATTGTCATACTGAGTGAAATAAGTCAGACCAAGAAAGACAAACATCATATGATATCGCTTATATGTGGAATCTAGAAAATATGGTACAAATGAACATATTTACAAAACAGAAATTAAGTCACAGATGTATTAATAGAAAACAAACTTACGGTTACCAAGAAGGAAAGGGGGGGATAAACCGGGAGACTGAGATTGACATATACACACTACTATATATAAAAGATAACTAATAAGAACCTACTGTATAACACAGGGAACTCTATTTGGTGCTCTGTAATGACCTATATGCAAAAATAATCTAAAAAAGAGTGGATATATGTATACGTATGGCTGATTTACTTTGCTGTACAGCAGAAACTATCAATAACGCAACATTGTAAATCAACTATACTCCAATAAAATATTAATTTAAATAAATAAATTTGGGAAGAGGTACGTGGATAGATCTCTCTGAAAGGGCAAAAATTACGTGAAGATATTTGCGTCCAATGTGAATGTTCACCAATGTGTGACCTCAGCAGAGGAGAATTTTAATAATCAAGTGGATAGGATGGCCCATTCTGTGGATTCCAGGCAGCATCCTTCCCCAGCCACCTCTGTCTTCATCCAATGGTCTCACAAACCAAGTGGCAATGTTGACAGTGACAGAGATATGCATGGACTCAGCAACATGGGCCAAGGCCACGACAAACCAAGGTCGACCCGGCAGTCCAAACAGTTCCGCTAATAGCCCAGAATAGCCTCTGGGAATGAAATTTTGCATCACCCCATCGAGTCAAGAACCACGACCAGCTGAGGTGCCTGCTGAAGGCAGAGGAAATACAGAATGGATAGTAGAAGAAGGTAGTTATAAATACCACCTATGACTGTGTGACCAGTCACAGAAATGAGGACTGAATGGTCATGAGTGTTTCCTCTTCATTTGGTTATGAGTACGTGTGTGTGTGTGTGTGTGTGTGTGCGCGCACATGCGCACATGCGCGTATTAAGCAAACAGCTTTGTTTTCTTTCCTCTCTTGTTCCCTTTCACTGTCACTTCTCTGGGGGTGCTTGGGCTCCATTTAGGGTTCAAATCTCCAGGAGGCAAATAATCTTCAGAGACTTATTGCTGCCTCAGCTTCCCAAATCCCTGCACCATGCTGAGCCGTCTTACAATGTGGGGGCCACCATCTGATAGAATCGACATGCCTAAAATATCCAACCGAGTCCAGAAGAGTAGGGTCACATCCCCCACTCCATCCTCCCTCAGCTGCCCCCATGAGGCTTGGAAAAAGATTTAGTTAATAGACACCCCACCCGGAGCAACGAGTCCCAGGTGCCCTTACTCCTCACGTCCATAAACAACCAGACTTTGTGGGGAATCAAAAAGGGTGTCTCCAAAAGTCCACATACATTCTCTTCATGTCAGAATGTAATAGAAGACACAAACAGTATTTGATACAGAGCTACTGGCAGGATTCTAGGACTTCTAAGCTCAGATAGAGCTTGGATTTGAGACAGAGAAGTTTTATTTAGAGGCTTTCAAGAAAAGACTGAGGTTCATTTTAGAGTGAATCAACCAGAGACCCAAAGTCAAGTCTATCAGGCCTGAAGTCTCTTTTGGGAAAGGAGATTTTCAGACATTTGAGAAGTAGGGGACACTGTGAGTCCATATCTCTGTTTGTGGGGAACTGGCCCAGCTGTGCATCTTTTCAAATGACACCATTTTCATTCTCCCGTAAGTGGTCCCCAAGCATGCCTCAGCAGCTGTGACGACCCTCACGCCCAGAGAGGGTGGGCGACTGCTGAAGGAAAACAGACACGAAGCCCTCACCACCCCTCCACCCACTCTTCATCTGCAGGTGTTTACCCAGCTGGGATGCAGCCCTGGTGCAAGCAGGAAGCTGGGTGGGGGATTTGCATGAGGGCTGCCCTTCACTGAAAAGATGGAGAAGAGGAGATTTAAGTTGAAGGAGTCCAGCTCCAGCTGTGAGGTCCTCAAGAAGCAGTGCATGTAGAAGCATCACCAACATGTCCTGGACCACTGTCCCCTTCATGGGCTTTTGCACAGGTCAGGGCAGACTCCCTGGGCTCTGGGGAAGGGGCCTGGGCAAGGGGCCCTGTGGAGGAGTCGCCCTAACTGTGGTGCCCATGGGCGTCTCCTTCTGTTCTCGTCAGCTGTCAGCTCCCAGCCTGAGGTGACCCAGGAGCTCTCCCTCACGGTGTTGCCCAGACTGACAGTCACCCTCACCGGCTCTATGAGTACAGGATCCAGCACAACTGCGAATGCTCAAGGATGGCTCCTGAAGAAACCTGGCCAAACTCCTGTATAGCCCATACACCACACGGACAAATGCCCAGCATCCATCCCCAGCTGCTTTTCAGGCTCCATCCTTGGGGGCAGAGCTGCGCTCACCATCGCTGGGGTGCAGCCAAAGGAAGAGACTTAGGACTTCTGTATAGTCTGGTCTAATGTACCTGTTTCATAGTGACAGCTTCTAAGGGGGAGCTGAATCAGCCTGGAGTAGCCAGCTCCACCTTCCTCCCCGCATGGTCCTTCCAGGGCACGGAACCTGGATCAGCACAACGGACAGGGCTTCCCTTCCCCGTAGGAAGGGCAGCTCCTTTCTCCGCTGACCATGGGCAGAGCAGACGAGCGACAAAGACCAGACTGGAGGCTGAGCTAGTGATGACCATCACAAGGCAAGTCACGTTGATCCAGCATTTTCAAGCAAGATCTCTTTAACCTAAGACTTCAGGAGAATGTTTTTAACGTTCCACCAGAAAAACCATCTTCCTCCCCAAGTGAACTTGGCATTATTATTCCGTGTCTCAGCCCCTGCCTTTCCCTGTCAAGTGTGCTCCCCAAGTCCTCTGCTCCCAATCACAGCAGCAAATCTACAGACATTTGGGGAAGGCGGTGACCAGTAGCCACCCTGTCTACTGTCCTACAGCCCAGGACAGTAGACAGGGCTCAGGACCAGAGGCACATGCAGCAGCTAAAGCCCCAGCACTGCTTCATGGTGAGTACCGGGCAGAGGAGAAGGAGGAGTAACCCCTTCCCTGAAGGTCTTCAGACCCCAGGTGAAATAGGGAAGGCCGAGGGGCTTGTCTCAACCCGCCTGTGTCAATCCTGTTCCTGCTCCCTGGGCTCCAGCCTGTGCTAAGCAGCGGCAAAGACCCGGATTTATTACGTGTGAGTCCCCTTTGCTCCACCTGAACACGTGTCACTTCTACCCCTCAAATTCTTAACTCAAGGAAAATATCACTCTGGCCCTGAGCTGGGTTTAATCCCAGATCCCTCAGGATCTGCCCATGTGTAGGTGTTGTATATGGGGACCATTTTAAAGTGAAAAGTGAGTAAATGACAAATGCCAGGGGGATTAAATATCTGATTTTATCCCAAAAAATAGATATATAGACAGAAGACTCTGACATAAATTGTAGTAATATTTTCCCATCTGTCTCTTCAGGCAAAGAAAACAAAACCAAAAATAAACAAATGGGTCCTAATGAAACTTAAAACTTTTGCACAGGGCTTCCTTGGTGGTGCAGTGGTTAAGAATCTACCTGCCAATGCAGGGGACATGGGTTCGAGCCCTGGTCTGGGAAGATCCCACATGCCACAGAGCAACAAAGCCTGTGTGCCACAACTACTGAGCCTGCGCTCTAGAGCCCACGAGCCACAACTACTGAGCCTGTGTGCCACAACTACTGAAGCCCGCATGCCTAGAGCCCGTGCTCCACAAGAGAAGCCACTGCAAAGGGAAGCCTGTGCACCACAACGAAGAGTAGCCCCTGCTCACCACCACCAGAGAAAAGCACACATGCAGCAACGAAGACCCAACGCAGCCAAAAAAATAAAATAAATAAAATAAAATAAATTAATTAAAAAAAAAACCTTTTCAGAAGACAGGAAGCCATCAAGAAAATGATAAAGGGAACCTACTGAATCGGTGAAAATATTCAAATGATATGAAAGATAAGGGGCTTATAGATCCAAAATATATATAAACAGGTCATACAACTCAATATCAAAAAAACAAACAACCCAAAAACAAATGTGTAGAAGACCTGAATAAACATTTTTCCAAAGAGGACATGCAGATGGCCAACTGGCTCATGAAAAGGTGCTCAACCTGGCCAATCATAAGAGAAATGCAAACCAAAACCACAATGAGGTATCACTTCACACCTGTCAGAATGGCCATCATCAAAAAGAACACAAATAACAAATGTTGGCGAGGATGTGGAGAAAGGGGAGCCCGACTACACTGATGGTGGGGATGCAGCGACTATGGAAAACAGTAGGGAGTTTCCTCAAAAAATGAAAAATAGAATTACCATAAGATGCAGCATTTCCACTCCTGGGTATATATCCAAAGAAAATGAAAACAATAATTCAAAGCAACACATGCACTCCTATGTTCATAGGAGCATTATTTACAAGAGCCAATACATGGAAGCAACCTATGTGTCTATCAACAGATGAATGGATAAACATGTGGTATATGTATACAATGGAATATTAAATGCCAAATGAAATTTTGCCATTTCTAACAACACAGATGGACCCGGAAGGCATTATTCTTAGTGAAATCAGTGAGACAGAGAAAGACAAATACTGTATGTAATCACTTATATATGGAATCTTAAAAAAAAAGAAAACAAATGGATGTATGTAACTAAACTGAAACAGACTCATAGATATAGAGAACAAACAAGTGGTTATTATCAGTGGGGAGAAAAAGGGCGGAGGGGCTAGATACGGTAAAGATTTAGAAGTACACACTATTATGTATAAAATAAATAATCTACAAGACATACTTTATAGCACAGGGGATATAGCCAATATTTTATATTAACTTTAAATGAAATATAATCTATATAAATATTGAATCACTGTTGTACACCCAAAACTAATATAGTATTGTAAATCAACTACAATTCAATATAAAAATATTTAATTTTATAGAATAATTATGTAATGTTATAGAGGTGTTAATCATGGCTACAGTGGACAATATACAAATGTAACATATTACCATGTTGTACACTTTAAATTGACACAGTGTTATACGGCAAATATATTTCAATTTTAAAAGTCAGCTACAAAATAAATGATGGGGACCGACCAGCAAGAACACCTGTTCTGTTTCAAAGTGCTACCCCAGCCTTCACAGTGGACACCTCAGTTATACCAAAACCTTTGTCTTCATCTGAAACAGGGTCCGGGGAGGAACTGGGCTGGTACCTGGACAGCTATTAACCCATCATTTGTTGGCTGGATGTGTTTCTCCTTCATGTAAAAAAAGAAAATCCTGACAACCTCAGTGGTTTGCTAGCCAAACCACTGTCCAAACTCTTAGAGGCGCAAGAGGAAATTTCTGGATGACCTACAAAAATAGTGAACTTTTCACAAGAAGACCATTTCCCTGGAGAATATTTAAATAACCATGTGACAACCTGGACAAGGGGCACATAAATCTCCTACTTGACACAGAATTCCAGAGGTTGCAGGGGAAATGTCCACATTGGAAATATAAACATGTCACCTGTGGATTGTTTTGAAAAGAAAAGCCAGAAATTTCCTCCAGGTACATCCCTTTCTAGCATGAGAGCTGATGTCTAACTTGGAGGATGGAGACCACATGGGGAACAATTATGTTCAAAAAGTATTGACAGGGCTTCCCTGGTGGCGCAGTGGTTGAGAATCTGCCTGCCAATGCAGGGGACACGGGTTCGAGCCCTGGTCTGGGAAGATCCCACATGCCACGGAGCAACTAGGCCTGTGAGCCATAACTACTGAGCCTGCGTGTCTGGAACTTGTGGTCCGCAACAAGAGAGGCCGCGACAGTGAGAGGCCCGCGCACCGCGATGAAGAGTGGCCCCCGCCCGCCGCAAATAGAGAAAGCTCACGCACAGAAACAAAGACCCAACACAGCCATAAATAAATAGATAAATAAATAAATAAATAATTTTTAAAAATGGTCCACATCAAAAAAATCTTTAAAAAAAAAAGAAAAAGTATTGACAGGACTTTCCTGGTGGTGCAGTGGTTAAGAATCCACCTGCCAATGCAGGGGACACGGGTTTGAGCCCTGGTCCGGGAAGATCCCACATGCTGCGGAGCAACTAAGCCCGTGTGCCACAGCTACTGAGCCTGCTCTCTAGAGCTCGCGAGCCACAACTACTGAGCCTGCAAGCTATAACTACTGAAGCCCACGTGCCTAGAGCCTGTGCTCCGCAACAAGAGAAGCTACCGCAATGAGAAGCCCGCGCACTGCAATGAAGAGAGGCCCCTGCTCACCGCAGCAAGAGAAAGCCCACGCACAGCAACAAAGACCTAACGCAGCCAAAAATAAATAAATAAAATAACTAAATTTATTTTTAAAATGTATTGACAATTACAGGTTATTTAAAATGTATTGACAATTGACAATTGTATTAAATATACAATTAACTTGTCACACTAATGGACCATGAACCAGCAACAGATGATACTTTATGCACCGAATCCCTAAGACCTAAGCAGTAATTCCAGAGAAAAGATCATGAAAATGCTGCACTAGTCGCTTTGAATCTGGAGTGTGTTGTCCTTGGGTTTTCTGTTCAGCTCCACGGGGAGCAGGGCATTGTCAGCCTCCCAGGTGTCAGACTCCCACCCCAGGGCAGGTGCAGCAGCGCCGCCCTCAGGCAGCAGGGAGAACTGACAGGAAGAATCTACAATTTAGGCTGAGAATTTCCCACACCCCCTCCTAACCCAGACATGTTCTAGAACACTCAGAAGAGGCTATTATTTAGGGATTAAGACCTCTGTCGCTGAGGAACTGTGATCCAGGGCAGGACCTTACCCCTATCTAAGTCCCAGCTTGTCACCCACAGAATGGGTTCAGAGAATACAGACCCACTTCTGAGCTCTCAGTGGCCAGGCCCGTCCAGGAGTGAGGCCAGGACTCAGACTGGGGTGGAGATGTCACCCCCAGACTATGGGACAGCAGGTGGAGGAGGATCCCCCGGGCCGAAGCGGGGTCTGCAGGGGCCACCCCTCCCTCTCCGTGTCCCTGGGGGCTGAGCCCTTCTCTGAAACCACAGAGCTCTCCAGGCAGACCCCCTGGGCTCCGGCTGATTTGCATCCCCAGCAGCTCTCTCTCCAGCAAGGGGATAAGAGAGGCCTGGGAGCCACCCTGCCCAGCCTAGGCCTTGGGGAGCAGATTCGGGGTGCCTCCACCATGGCCTGGACCCCCCTCCTCCTCGGCCTCCTGGCTCACTGCACAGGTGCTGCCCCCAGGGTCCACCCACCCCCTGGCCCAGGGCTCGGGGACAGACCTGGCCCTGACTCTGAGCTCAGCAGGGCGCTGCCCGTGGGGACAGGAGACTCCTGGCCCTGCTGCAGGATGGGGGGCTGGAGGGGCTGAAATCTCCCCACTGTGCTCACTGCTGTGTGTGAGCCCCGAGTGGCTGCGCCTGGCAGAGAAAGTGAGGGGCGTTCTCATTTGTTCAGAGGCTCCATCCACCAGCCAGGCCCATGGGCCCCTGGGGCTGAGACTGACAGGAGGGGGCGCCCTCGGGGCCCAGAGAATCTTTGGAGCTTAGTCCAGGCCAGGCAGGTGGGGGTCTCTGGACATGGGTTCTTCACCTCCAGCCCACCTGTCCTTTTCTCTCCTGCAGGCATTGTGTCCTCCTATGAACTGACTCAGTCGCCCTCGGTGTCGGTGTCCCTGGGACAGACGACCAGGATCACGTGTGGGGGGAACAACATTGGAAGTAAATATGTTCAACGGTACCAGCAGAAGCCGGGCCCTGTGCTGGTCGTCTATGGTGATGGCAACCGTCCCTCGGGGATCCCTGACTGGATATCTGGCTCCAAATCGGGGAACATGGTCACCCTAACCATTAGCGGAGTCCGGGCTGAGGACGAGGGTGACTATTACTATCAGTCATATGACAGCAGTTATAATCCTCATGGTGACACAGGCAGATGGAGAAGTGAGACACTAACCTCCCTGCCTGGCCGGGCGCTCACTCCACCCGCCTCGGAGCAGCTGGAGGGCAGGCCTGAGGCTTGGGCATCCTCTCTGGTCCTGGCCCGGCTCCTCCAGGGCTGGACACTCTGTCCTCTTGGGGCCCTGGTTCGTCCTGATGAAAATGGAGAAAGGTGTCTGCTCTGAGCTACAAAGACTGCTGTCAGGGTTGAGAGGAAAGGAAAGTTTTAGGGGTAATGATGTGGTCCAGGGCCCGAGTGTGATCCCGTGTCTCAGGAGAGCCCACACTCTCTGAGCCGGCGGAGCTCTGTGGGGATCCGTCTCCTCCTGGTGGGACCCGCTGCAGGAGTCCTGGGGCTGGGTCCCCTGCTCTCCTGGATGAGGCGCCCCATGTCCTGCGGGGCTACCTGCAGCCTGGAGAGGCCTGAGACCTGGTCCTGTCCCCTGGGACCCTTCCTCTCCTGAGATTTCACAGAAACCGCAGAGGAAGTGCTGAGTCCGCCTGGCTTCTCCTGGGGACACTCTCCTGGACACACTGTCCTCTGGTTGGACCCCAGGTCCCAAGTGCCCAAAAGTACTGTCTGATGGGGGCAGAGTTTCTGTTTGGGGTGATGAAAAAGCTCTAAAAATAGATCGTGGTGCTGGGTGCACAACGCAGTGAATGTGTTTTAGTACCACTGGATTTTCACTCAAAAATGATGGTATTATCCAGGTTTCCCCAGACACAAAACAAATAGGATAGGTATGAATAGACAGAGATTTAATGTGAGCAATTTTTAAATGAGGATTTATTATGAGGAATCTTCCCCTGAGGTTTTGGAGGTTGAGAAGTCCCAGGAAGCACTGTCTGCAAGTGGACACCGGCAGAGCCAGGGGTG
Source organism: Monodon monoceros (assembly GCF_005190385.1). Lineage (NCBI taxonomy): Eukaryota > Metazoa > Chordata > Mammalia > Artiodactyla > Monodontidae > Monodon > Monodon monoceros. Next base: position 62,825,354 of record NW_021703765.1, on the reverse strand, counting down.
AGATTCAGTCCGAAGGCCTGAGAAGCAGGGAAGCTGATGTATGACTCTCAGTCCCAGGGTGGGAGACCGATGTCCCAGCGCCCCCGTCAGGGAGAAGGGGGACTCTACCTTCCTTGGCCTTTTGTTCCTCCCAGACCAACACGGGGAGGGCCGCCTGCTTCACTGAGCCCACAGGTTCAAATGCTCATGTCCTCCAGAAACACCCCCGGACACCCGCAGAAATAAATGTAAGTGGGACCTCGGTTTCCGAGTCAAATGGACACACAAAATGAACCATCACGGTAATTAAAGTAATAACTCTTATGTATGTATATTTTACAATATTTTTTAAATTGCTCAGTCTGAAATAAAGCACAGGAATTTGAATTTTGAAGTCATTTGACCAACAAAGCAGAAGAAGAATTGTGTAGTGATCACCCATATACCCTCTCCCTGGTCATAACATGGGTTACATGGTGCCCTGGACAGTTACAGCCTTTCTCTCTCTCCATATATATGTACGTATGTATGTATTTCAGAGAATTCACATTCTTCGGTCCAGTCCACAGCCGCCACATTCCCAGGTGCCCAGAAGTTTATTTTAGCTGTTAGTTTTGTTACCGGATAAGATCCTCAAGGTTCCCACCCTCACATTTGGTTATCACTTCTCTCTGATCCAGCATTTATCAGCTAAGAGTCCTTATGCTTCTAGGCTATGGGATCTTTTGCAAAAGTTCCACAGAGAGGAGTGTGTTCACTGTGCACAGGAGGACAATGGTTCTCTATTGTGAGAAATGCTAACAGAGCCCTTCACACAGACATGAAAGGATCAGAGATAGTAATTACAGTCATTCTAAGAAATAAGAACTATAATAAAGGCAACACATAGGTTAATTTTAAAAGGGCTGGTCTTAAGGTACTTTTGGTAAACCTGCAGGCCCTACAGACCCCTGAAGACTCAGCTGTCAACCAATAGATTGGCCATGAGACACCAGTCACTCCCACCTGCTCAGGAGAATGAGGACGAAGCATCACGGCAGCAGAGGCAGCAGGACCCAGCCAGGCCCCTGAATGGCCAGGCAGCCCTGCATCCCCACAGATTCTCCAGCTTAATCTGGGGTACAGCCCCGCTGACCACCCCCACATGCAGGCTGAGGGGGCTTCTACTGACAGAAATGATGTGGTGGGGACGACAGTGATCCTGGGGACCCTGTCTCTCCTCCCAGCCTGGCCCTCATGCTCCCCTCCCTCCCTGATGAAGTTCTGCCCCAAAGGGCCAGGGTCTGAATCCAGGACCCCTGGGCTCCATCCTGGGCTCACCCCACATTTCTCTATTAATCTGGGGACTTACTCTCTCTGGGCCACAGCTTAACCTGCTATAAAATGGGGAGGTATGTACTGACCTTAAGAAATTTTTTTCCAAGTTAAATTATAAAAAGGCCACCAAAGTGTATTGTTAACTAAAGAGGGAATCAGTGAGTTATGAGGTCCTAGAGTTTCCTGTCGTCACCCTGCAGGAATCCGAGGAGAGGGGTTCAGCCATCTGTATGATTTCTGGATAGAATCCCAGTGGAATAAGCAGGAGATCCCCAGTTTCCTTAAAAAGGCAGACTATGCTAAGGTAGAAATGCTAGCACCACAAACTCTGAGAGGTGTGAAGTGACATAAAAAAATAAAAATAAAAAAAGGAGGAGAGATGGTGGAGATCCTGATGGTGATGATGGAGATGATGGTGATAATGATGATGGTGATGATGTAAGGGCTTAGATGACCTCAAGTGCCAGGAACATCATCACTCAGCTGACCTCCTGGGCAGGGGATAGTATCAATCTTGGTTCCCAGATACAAGGATCCTTGGGTCCTGAGGGGATTACACACGTTGCTATGGAACTTGACACTTTGCAGCTACAGTTCATCCTGCACACTCTACTCTACTAACAAAACCAAAGGGACAGGAAGGGCATTTCTACCCTGAGACATGGTTACAGGAAAAACAATTGCACTGTGTAGGTGACCTCTCCGTGCTGGGCCGGGCAAGGCAGGGGTCACAGCTGCTCACAGTCAGCTGGTCCATACTCTCTCAGGTGGTTTTTGGGGTGACCTGAGGGAGGGGAGCCCCGGTCTGATTCTACTCCACAGCAGGGGGAAGCAGAGCGCAGCCAGGAGCATCAGGACAGAGGGTAGGGCTGCCCAAGTGGAGCCCCAGAGGGAACCAGCCCTCAGGGTCCACAGGTGTCCAAGGGTCAGTGCTCGGCAGGAAGTTGGGACTGACTGTGCCATCCGCTCAGGACACAGTAACCATATTAAAGGGTCTCATTCACAGTGAACCCCAGGACACCCAGTGAAAGGGGCACAGTGGCCACGGCCAGGATGCTGCCCAGCTGACAGCCCCACTGGGCCAGCCCAGGAGAGACCACTGGATGGTTTCCAACAGCGGTCATGTGGTCAGACATAAGGAAGGTGACTGTGACCTCAGACCTTGGAGGCCAAGTCTGATTTTTTGGACATGCGAAGCCGTGGAGGAAGCTGGGTGACAGTCACCTGGGCTGATGGTTTGGGTGACTCCCATCTCAGTGAGGAGCCCCAGGGGGTTGTAAATTTGCATAAACCCAAACCCTCACTGCCCCCCTCAAAGCTCTGAGAGGGAATAAAAGGATATGAGTAGAACCCAGAGCTGCTGTGGAGTCTCGGAGGCAGAACTCAGGGCGTCCACACCATGGCCTGGACCCCTCTCCTGTTCCCCCTCTTCATCCTCTGCACAGGTGCTGCCTTCCGGCCCTGCCCGCAGGCTCAGGCCCCCCAGGACCCTGGGCTGGCCTGCCTCAAACCCAGAGTTCAGCCCAGGCACAGCCTCAGAGTGGGACCCCTCCCTGCGAATGGGTCCTTCATTCTCAACCCCTCTCCCATCCTCTCTTACAGGCTCTGTGGCCTCCTATGAGCTGACCCAGCCGCCTTTAGTGTCCGTGGCCTTGGGACAGACGTCCAAGATCACCTGCTCTGGAGACCTACTGGACAAAAAATATACATCTTGGTACCAGCAGAAGCCAGGCCAGGCCCCTGTGCTGGTCATTTATAAGGATAGCAACCTGGCCTCAGGGATCCCTGACCGATTCTCTGGTTCCAGCTCAGGCAAAATTGCCACCCTGACCATCAGCAGGGCCCAGGCCGAGGACGAGGCTGACTATTACTGTGGGTCAGCTGACAGCAGTGATTATCTTCACAGTGACACAGGCAGACGGGGAAGTGAGACACAAACCCCCTCCCTGTCTGGCTCACACTCTCCTCCAGCCCCAGGAGGACTATGAACAAAACAGTTACAGGTCTGGCCTGGTCCCTCACGTTCTGAGACCCCCAGGGTGCCCCTCCTCCCAGCCCTCCAGCCAGGCTCTGCACAGGGAGCTCAGGAGTGATTATGGACTGGCAGGACCAGGCTGGCTCAGTGTCTGGGCTGTGGTGTTGACTTGAGGAAATAAGGCCTGAATGAAGGACAGACAGCGAGGGCAGAGACCCAGTGCTAGTGGACCCTGGATGTCCACATGGTGCTGACTGGCCATTCATCAGCCCAAATCTCTTGGATGGATGCCCAGAACCACCCAGCTCATCAGAGCTCTGGAACCTCCAGGATCCCGTGGCAACCTGGGACTCCAAACGAGGCAAAGCAGCACAGTGGACAGAGTGGGGGCCGCCACGTCCCTCCTCCGGGCTCACCCGCCTCACACCCATGTTGGAGCCCCTGTCAGCTCCCAGCTGTGCCCTCCCTGGGGAGGGCTGTCGTTGTAGAGACAGTCCCCCAAGGTCGTGTCCCCTGGTGCCATCTAAAAAAGTGTAAAAGCGAGTACAGAAAGGATTTAACTGTGCCCAAGTACCTTTGCTGAAACTAAAAACAATAAGAAAGAAAGAACATAGGGAGAAACAAAATATCCCATACCCAGCAAGGAAAGATTCACAATACCTGAATATCAAAAGTTTCCTGTAAGGAATCAGAAAAATAAGAGTCAGAATAAGTACAAAAGTCAGTTAATCCAAACTTGCCCTGAATGGCCCAGATGATGTATTTCATAGACAAGGACACAAAAGCAACTGCTATAGTTATAGGCCATTTGTTCCTGAGGTTGAGGAAAGATTGAACATGTTAAATGGAGACACAGGGTGTAAAAACATGATCCACATTGAATTTCTGCAAGTGAAAACTACACATCTGAGATTAAAGTAAACGGGATGAGACTGGGAGCACATAGATGCTGCAGAGGAAGCCCGCTGAACTTGATGAAATAGCAGCAGAAACTACTCAAAATAAAACACAGACCCCCCACAAAAATGATGAGAGGTGTCATCCCCTGCCCCAAACCCACCCGTGTGGCCCGAGAAAAAGTCTCCTCTTAACAAATTTTGCCCATCGTTCCAGGGTCTAGAGTCTGACACAAGCTCAGTTTGATGAGTTTAGGACAGTTAAGCTCCAGACCCAAGTGGCCTTAGAAAGACTAAGGAGGCCAGCAGGAGGGGCTGAGGGTGTCCGTGGTGACCTGGAACAGAGCTCCTGAGACCTGGTGGGCGCACCGAATGGGTTTAGGGGCCCCTCAATCCAGTATGAACTCACCTTAAGTAATTACATCTGAATGGACCCTATTTCCATATAAGGTCCCACTCTTGGGCACTGGTGGTTAGGACTTCAACGGTCAATTGTTAGAGGTCCTACAATATGTTTGTGTATTTTGGTGTGGCCAGAAAATGTTGTCAGTGGCAAATCCCAAACCCAACACTTTTCCCTTCCATCCCATTCCTACATCCACTATTCCACCGTCTCTGATTTCTATTAAGTGTGTGGGTAAGGCTTAAGGATATTCACAGATGGAAAAGGAGTAAATATTCATGTGTGCTTAATACATATCGAGACCCATCCGCGTTCTTCCTGCTTATTAACTTGTTTAATCACAAATAATCAATGAACAAGCATCCCCATTATATCCCATCTTACAGATGCGGAAGCTGAGGCACGAAGGACAGAGCAACTTGTTTCAAGTCAGAACTGGAACGGGGCAGACCCGGCAGCAAAGAGGTCCCTCCACACGAGTTCCTGGACTTCCCCACCTTCCTGTGGCCTCTCATGGTGCTTCCAAAGCTAAGACATGCCTTTTCCTGAATGTGCTAGGAAGTTCTCTCTCCTATTTCAGACACAAGTGACTGACATTGTGACTTTGCAGTGCTGCCCTATCCATTACATACACTATTTGAACCACATATGTAATTTTAAATTATCCAGTAAATGCTTTTTAAAAATTAGGAGAAACCGATGCAGTTAGTTTCCATAATAGGTTTTGCTTAACTAAATTACTTGAAAATATCATTTCAATATGAATTAAATATAAAAATATTGATACGTTCTACACTACACTATCCTAAATCTTTGAAATGTGCTGGGTATTTCATATCTAGAGCACATCTCACTGCGACCACCCACATTGCATGTTCAGAAGCCTCATTGGCTTGTGGCCACCATGTTGGACAGAGTAGGTGAGATGGATGAGGTTTCCTTGGGGTAACCGTGCCTGTAGTACATACTCACCACACCAAGAGGTGACGGAAGGTCCCAAGCCCAGAGTCTTTGCTGGAGAGGAACTGCTGAGCCATTTTCCACCCAGACCAGGGATACTGAGGGTACCTCAAAATGAGGAGATTTAATACATGTATCCGTGTGACTTCTTTCCCAAAGGCAAGATAGTAAATACAACTACAATTTTCAAGGTGGTTCTGAATCGTTAAACACATTTTTATTACAGTCTGCGAAATGAATGACAATAGTCTGTACATTTTTAAGTAAATAGTGTCACATCATCCCTTTCAGTAGGGAGATCATTTCCATAAACCACACGTCATAAAGTTATATTTTGTGAATAGATCTAGATGGAAAGGTGGACCATAAGGAATATTTTAGTGACATTGGATACGGATCACCTGATGACCGAACAGAGGGTGGTGACAGGAGGGGCTCAGGGGGCCTGGAGTAGGGATGGAGGAACTATGCGGGGTTTTGAGGTGGGAGGGGGGAGGGGCTGAAAGGTCAGGCTCTGAAGTCAGTCCCTTGGATGGAATCTTGACCCATGCATCCCTGTCTGGGGGAATCTGGGAAAATCATTTACCCTCCCAATGGTTACTCCTCTCATTAGACTGGGGAGAAGTTGTGCCTTCAGCAGAGGGCGCTGTGGGATTATTTGGTGCCCGGTGAGGTGCTGCAGGAAACTCACCAAGGGTCTGGCATATACTGGGGGCTCAAAAGTTGTCATCCTATTAAAGTAGCTACATGTGTAGGAAGACGTCCTGGGGGCACCAAGGGGCACTGTGGTGCTGGCTGGGACCCTCGTAGGTCCACGTCCCCTGGGGAGGGCTCAAGTGCAAAGGGCATGACTGACACTTCCTTGAAGACACCTCCCTTGAGGAGAGTAAATGTCTCTCTGAAACCCACACGTGGCCCTTCTTCTGACCCCAGGGAGTCCCCAGCGTGAGGCCTCTGGGCTCAGGGCTCAGCCAGGAGCTGAGACACAGGATGGGGAGGGAGGAGTAGATTTGCATTCATGCTCCTCCCTTTTCCAGCTGCAAGGGGAGAGGATAAGCAGAGACCTGGAGAGGCCAGTCAGCTGGGTAGCCTCAGTGCAGAGCTCGCAGAAGGACCTCCCACCATGACCTGGGTGCCCTTCTACCTCCTGCCCCTCCTGTTCAACACAGGTCAGAGTGGCCCAGGGACGCGGGGGCCTCCCAGCCCCTCCCTCCAGCACAGTCCTGAGGGTCACCTGCCCAGTGTCAGTGCCGTCAGCCAACCCTTGCATTTCTGTCTGCAGGTCTCTGTGCTGTGCCTGTGCTGACCCAGACCCCATCTGCATCTTCTTCCCTGGGAGGCTCGGCCAAGCTCACCTGCACCCTGAGCAGTGAGCACAGCACGTACTACATTGAGTGGCATCAACAGAGCGTAGGGCAGGCCCCCAGGTATCTGATGAAGCTGACCAGTGACGGAAGCGTCACCAAGGGGGATGGGATCCCCGACCGCTTCTCAGGCTCCAGCTCTGGGGCTGACCGCTACCTGACCATCGCCAACATCCAGTCTGAGGACGAGACTGAGTATATCTGTGGTGTCAACTATAAAACTGATGGCCCATATGGATACCACAGTGACACAAAGGGGAAGTGAGGCCAAAACCTCCCTCCCATGCCCTCCGTCCCACGGCACCAGGGTGAGCTGCTCCCTGTCTGTCCCCGGAGTCCTGACCTTTGAGTCTTCCCCTGGCAAACCCCTCACCCCCAACCTCTCCCCGAGTCACCCCCAGGGAGAGGCAGACACACATTAAAATTTAGGTGGTTTTGACGAGGTGGGATTCTGGGTCCTCCTCACAGGCCTGTGTGGGCAATGCTGGGAGAGACCAGCCCAGCCCAGGGCGGAACAGGACACTGGGAAAGGGCTGAGCTGAGATGACCCTGTCCCCAGTAGCCCCCAGGCCCTACTCCAAGTCTCTCAGGGAAGGAACATGGATCTTGGCGTCCAGAGGCGACATGCAGGTCATGGTACCAAGTGTCCTGACTTGGGTGCCCCGGGTGCAGAGCAGGACCCTGGCCAGGACTGAGGGCTCAGCAGGAAGCACTGGGCCTCTGGGGAGAGAGGATGGAAACCTTGACCCCATGGTGGGTGCAGAGCTGGGTCCTTAGGGAGTCATGAGGCGGTGAGGGTGTCTGTGGCAGTACAGACTTGGAGCTAGGCCAGGCTTCTCCTGCTGGGGAAGGGTCTTAGCTTTGGTGCCAAGAATGGCTCCCCATTCACCCACAGGACGTTCTAGGGACCGGCCAGCACCACGTCCACTGGGACAGCAGCAGGGATGGGGAACGGGGATGCTGAGCTGGAGAATATGGTCCCCTTACCCCAGTCGGACCCCCAGTGACTGAGGCCTGAGAGGCAAAGTCCAGGAGCTGCCCGTGGCCTGGAGGACTCCACGGGGGCAGGAGGGGAGGAGGCGGCTGGTCTTCCGTGGAGGGATGGACGGGGGGCCGGGGGCAGGGCTGGACAGGACATCAGAGCTCCGTCCTGCAGTGACCTCTGTCCCCGACTCTGCCGGGACTCACAGGGGACACAGGGCCCTCTCCTGTCACCCCACCCCGGAAAGGGTTGTTCTCTCCAAGGGTTTGCTGTGACTTTGTCCCAAACAAGGCCTCCTGCAGGTCCCTCTAGTGGGGAGTGTCCTGCCCCCTTACACTGTAGGAAAGGGAGCCAGGAGGATGGCAGTGAGGAAACCACCCCCCATGCGGGTCCCAGCACATCCACACGCCCCGGGGCCTGTGCTGCTAAGAACTGAAGACAGCAGGAGCCTGTGACGGACACAGAGGGACAGACGGCACGATGTGAGGACAAGGATGGAAAAGGGAAGACGATGAGACCATACCCTGCTGTGCTTAGATGGCGACCCACCAGGGAGGGGTCTGCCCCTATGGACTCGATCAGAGAGAGATGGACACCCATTCGAGGGCACCTCTCTGGTCAAGGTCATAATAGGGTCAGGGTCTGGGTGAGAACTGTCATCCTGTCTGTGAAAGTGACTGATAAACAGGGTGCAGGACGGTATCTCCTCCCAGGTTGGTCCACACCTGTGGACATAGGATTAGTGACCTTATAAGAAGAGACCAGAAACACACCCCCAACCCCGAGTGAGCCACTGAGACAGGCCATGTAAGGACAGAGCCAGAAAGTGCCTTCAGGGAGCCGGGAGAGAGCTTGCACTAAAAACAGTACTAGGGCACCTTGATCACGGACTTCTGACCTCCAGAACCTTGGAAAATAAATTTGTGGTGTTTAAGCAACATGTGGGTGGTATTTTTCCATGGCTGCCTGAGCTGACTAAGACAGGAGCTGGGAACACTTGTGTGTAGGTGTTTATGGGAGCATTTGTCTTCATTTCTCTGAGATAAAATCCCAAGGGTACAATTCCTAGATTGTACAGTAATTGCATGTTTAGTTTCACAGTAGCTGCAAAGCTGTTTTCTGGGGTGGCTGTGCCACTTTATAGTCCTACCAGCAACACCTGAGCCACCAGTCCCTCTTCTGCGCAGCCAGCATTGGTTTTGCCACTGTTTTTTACTTTCGCCCATCTGCTCCATTCTGACTGGTGTGTAGCGGCAACTCTTTAGGGTGTGATTGACATTCCCCTAATGACTCATGGGGACCATCTTCCCATGTGCTCATCTGACATCTGTACATTCCCGAAAAATGTCTGTTCACATCATTTCCCAAATTCCACTTGGATTTTAGTTGTTTTGTTTGATTAGTTTTGACACATTTTTTAATGTATATACAAGTTTTTTGATGAATATGTGAGTGGAAAGTATTTTCTCCCATTTTACTGGATTTTTCAACTCCATAAAAAGGACTTTTATAGAACAAATGCTTTTCATTTTAATACATTTCAATTTATCTTCTTCTTTTCACAAATCATGCATGTATTGTCAAGTCCAAGGATTCTTGCCTAGGTCTAGATAAGGAAGACATTTTTCCTTTTATTTTTAAACATAAACTGAAAAAGAATGTATATGTTGCTTTGATTCACTTGGCTGTGCACCTAAAACCAGAACAACATTGTAAATCCACTATACTTCGAAAAATAAAAATAAAAAACTTTAAAGAAATAGAATAAAAACTCTGCCAGACGTACATGACCAGTGTCACTGTGTCTGCTTCTGGAATTCTGGGCTCTCGCAGCAGCATGACCGTGGTCCCCGCAGTGCCAGCTTCCAGCACTGTCCTGCCCACCACACGATAACCTCATCCCCAGACAGGACGCCTGTGTGTCCCCAAGGCCCAGAAGGGAGCCCAGGAGCGGACTGAGAGGTGTGTGCACATGCTGGGGCAGGCAGGGGCAGCCTTTCTCACTCAGCACCAGAGAGAGTTCTGGGGACCTGGGCTCAGGCCTGGAACTCAGGTGCCAGTTTAACTCCTCCTTGGATCCCAGCTCTTCTCTGCTCAGCAGGGAGCCGGTCACAAGGCCAAAGGTGGCAGGAAGGAGATTTGCATGAAGACACCCCTTCTGAGCATAAGAGAGGCCCAGAGGCCCCACCCCAGCTGTGAGCTCAGAGGCAGAGCTCGGGACGTCCCCACCATGGCCTGGACCCCTCTCTTGCTCCCCCTCCTCGCTCTCTGCACAGGTGCTGCCCCCAGGCTCAGCCCGAAAAGTGACCAGAGCTCAGCCTGGTCCAGAACTTGAGCTCAGCACAGGAGCTGCCGCAGGGGGCATGAGGCTGCAGGGATGAGACCCTCTTCCTCACCCTCACTCTCCTCTCCTCTCTTGCAGGTTCTGTGGCCTCTTCTGAGCTGATTCAGCCACCTGCGGTGTCCGTGTCCTTGGGACAGACGGCCAGGATCACCTGCCAGGGAGACAGCGTAGAAAGCAGTTATGTTCAATGGTACCAGCAGAAGCCAGGCCAGGCCCCTGTGCTGGTCATTTATGATGGTAGCGACCTGGCCTCAGGGATCCCTGACCGATTCTCTGGTTCCAGCTCAGGCAAAATTGCCACCCTGACCATCAGCAGGGCCCAGGCCGAGGACGAGGCTGACTATTACTGTGGGTCAGCTGACAGCAGTAGTTATCTTCACAGTGACACAGGCAGACGGGGAAGTGAGACACAAACCCCCTCCCCGTCTGGCTCACACTCTCCTCCAGCCCCCAGGAGGACTGTGGAAGAACAGTGACAGGTCTGGCCCAGTTCCCCCAGATCTGAGACCCCCAGGCTGCCCCTCCTCCCAGCCCTCCAGGCAGGCTCTGCACAGGGGGATCAGGAATGGATTATGGCTGGCAGGACCAGGCTGTCTTAGTGCTGTCTGGCCAGGTCGGGAACTTCGGACAGAGGCCCTGTATGGAAGGACAATCAGAGGGACACATCCCTCCAGTGATAGTTTTCCCCACATTTCCATATCGTGGTCCCTGGGCGCCTTGTGGCCCAACTGTCCAGGATTTGACCACAGAATGTCCTATCCCATCTGATGCTGAAGCCTGAGGCTCCCATGGCAGCTGGGATTCTGAATGGAACATGCCAGAGCAGTGGGCATTCTAGCATCTACCTCCTTCTCTCTTCTGGCCTCGTCTACTAATCCACGGCTGCTGGGAGCCTGTGACAACTCACAGCTGTGCCCTCACTGGGAAATGCTGTTGGTGCAGAAAACGGCCCCCCACCCCGGTTTATCCCCCTGGTCAGAGAGGGTCAGGTGCATGATGCCTGAGGCCACCATCCCCAGGCTCTGACTCAGTTTAGGACGACCCGAACGGACCAGCTTTAACTCTCCTGCAGAACCCCGAGTCCTCATTTGTGTGACCAAATCCCGGGTCCCCTCCCCTCTGCCCAGTCTCCTCTCCTCATCTCCTTCCAGATTTCCAGGACATGCACTTAACATCTCAGAATCAGCTTCCAGGGAACCCGATCTAAGTTGGCCAGCTGTTCCCAACATGCTCACAGGGTCCCGAGGAGGTTATATATACCCCCAAGTCTCTGTTTTCCCACCTAAATCCACAGTGTCCTTTTCAAAATCCCCAGTTAGATCTGATTGTCCTTGAATTTTTATAAAAATGTGCATTGGAGACCAATAAGCTATGGTGAGAATGTTTGTGAAAGAAACTGGCAAAAAACGATTTCTCTATCCAAAGTGATGACTGAAAACTGTCACCACTATCATGCTGTCCTATGATTAGGTGTTGTAAGTGATGGGGACCACCAAGAACATCTGTTCTGTTTCAAAGTAGGGCCCCAATTTCACAGTAGACACCCCCGTTATACCAAAGCCTTAGTCTTCATCTGAAACAGAATCCAGGGAGGAACTGGGTTGATTTTTGCACAGCTATTGACCCATCAGTTGGCTGGATATGTTTCTCCTTCTTGTAAAGAAATAAAAGCTTGACATCCTACAATGCATGGCTTTCCTCACAAAAAAAGCCAGTGTCCAAACTCGTAGACGTACAATGAGGAAATTTCTGGGTGACCTTGGAAAACAGTGAATTTACACCCAAAGACCATTTCCCTGGAAAATGCTTAAACAAACATGTGACAACATGAACAATGGCACATAGATCTCCTGCTTCACACAGAATTCTAGATTCTCCAGGGGAAAGGTCCACATTAGAAATATTAAAATGCCACCTGTGGATTTTTTTTAAAAGAAAAGCCAAAAGTTTCCTCCAAGTGCACTCCTGTCTTGCATGAGGGTGGATGTCTAATTTGGAGGATGGAAACCACATGGGAAAAAATTACGTTCAAAAAGTATTGACAATTACAGATTATTAAATGTACAATTAACTTGTCACACTAATGGACCATGAACCAGCAACAGATGATACTTTATGCACCGAATCCCTAAGACCTAAGCAGTAATTCCAGGATTCCTCCAGAGGAGAGATCATGAAAAGGCCGCTCTCGTTGCTTTGAATCTGGAGTGTGTTGTTCTTGGGCTTTCTGTTCAGCCCCACGGGGAGCAGGGCATTGTCAGCCTCCCAGGTGTCAGACGGCCCCAGGGGAGGTGCGCAGCGCCCCCAGAGGCAGTGGGGAGAACTGACAGGAAGAATCTACAATTCAGGCTGAGAATTTCCCACAGCCCCCTCCTGGCCCAGTCTGGTTCTAGAACACTCAGAAGAGGCTATTATTTAGGGATTAAAACATCTCTCTTCTCTCTAGCCCCCAAGTGACCTTGGCGTTGTCATTCCCTCTCTCAGCCCCTGCCTTTCCCTGTCAAGTGAGCTCCTCGAGTCCTGGGCTCCCAGTCACAGAAGCAAATCTGCAGACATTTATGGAAGACAGTGACTGGTCAGCCACACGCGACAGTAGACAGGGCTCAGGACCAGAGGCACATGCAGCAGCTAAAGCCCCAGCACGGCTGCATGGTGGATACTTGGCAGGGGAGAGGCACTAGTAACCCCCCCGAAGGTCTTCAGCCCTCAGGTAAAGTAGGGAAGGCCGAGGGGTTTGTCTCAACCCGCCTGTGTCAATCCTGTTCCTGCTCCCTGGGCTCCAGCCTGTGCTAAGCAGCGGCAAAGACCCGGATTTATTACGTGTGAGTCCCCTTTGCTCCACCTGAACACGTGTCACTTCTACCCCTCAAATTCTTAACTCAGAGAACATATTACACTGGCCCTGAGCTGGGTTTACATCCCAGATCCCTCAAGTTTGCCCTGTCCTTTCAGATCCTCCAACACACCCGACTCCTCCCCACTGGCCAAGTCTCAGCCCTTCCCACACTCACTTCTTACTACTTGGTTCACCCCAGTCCTGAGGGCAGCTCCAGAGTTACCCCTTTGGAGAGGCCCCCAACCTCTGATTACAGAACAGCCTGCCTGTCATTGTCTGTCTCTTCTCTGGATTAGTTATCCCCACAGCACACACCACGATGGGGTTCTTTCCCCATCACTAGTTTCGTTAACTGATGCATTTGTGCTCAGACTTTTCCTGCTTGGTCGGAATACATTTTTTTCTTTTTAATTTCAGGACTCACTGATGAAAAGCAGAGGCATGAACAGGCGGGACCTATCGTAGTCTCACCAAGATAAGTTCTCTGGGTGATCACAGATTCCACGTGGGACCCAAGATCTTGCCAGAATCCAGGTCCCTTGTCCCTATATGTTGGCCTTGCTTTCATTCTTGTGGATGACAGACCTCAGGATGGCTGCTGCAGCTCCAGCTATCACACCATGTTCAAGAGGAAAGGATCTGAGTCAATTCCTGCTATTTCTTTCCTTTACAAGAGAAAGAGTTCCCCGAGATAAACTCCAGCCAACTGACCCTTACATCCCATAGAACAGTGCTGGGCCACCTGGTCAAACCTGATAGCCAGAGACCTGAAAGAAGCAAGTGTTTGGCTTTTAAATAAACACTGCAGGCAATGTGTAGGTGACCGTGGTGGAGATTCTCTGCCAGCTGTGCAAAGCCACTGTGTCCCCTGCACTGCCCCCCACACAGGATGGAAACACCCTTCAAGCAGGGACTGTGTCCTGTTCATGCTGAATTCCCTGGAGGGAATGTGCCAGCCCAAAGTGGGTCTGAATGAACATTTCCCAGTGGGTGTGGTCCTAACCGTGCCTTTGGAACTGTAGCCGCCACCCCGCATCAGGCCCATACCCAAAGCTGGCACCAATAAGAGTTATCCCCTGAGGGAGGTGTCCCCAACTGCCCATCCCACCTGCGTGACCTCCCACCACGCCACAGACAGGAGCAGGGATGCCTCCGTGAGCCCAGCCCCCTCCTCTTCCAGATGAGCCTGTTCATATCTTCACGTGTAATCTCAGCCCCTCGTGCCAGGACGTGAGGCAGACAGAGCCATGGAGGGGGAGTAAATCCTGATTGGGGTCACCATCCCTGGATCAGGGAAATCACCACCTGAGCAGTGGGCTCTGAAATCTACACCTAGAACTGAGTCTCCGCCTCCAGTGTGGAGCAGCCACCAGGGGGCAGCAGAGGTAGCCCGGCAGAGCCACCTGGAGGAGTGGTGTCCTGGGCATCAGGGCTCCAGTGCAGGGGAAGGAGTAACCAGGACCTCACACCTGATGACAAGTGTCCTTCCGTTTCTACAGTGTCACCTTCACTCTCAAGTACATGTTTCTGTCTCCATGTGTCCCAAGTCCTGCTCTTGGAGACGGTGCCTGTTTCCTTGCCCCACACCCACTGCCAGCACACCTAATACTGCTAAAAAGCCACCGCTGTCCAGAAATGCTCATCCTCCCTGTGATCACACGTTGCCACTCCCTTCCCTGTGCTCGGAGGCCCCGTCCTCCAGACACGGCTGCTCCTACTCCCTGGAAGCTCTCCCACTGCCCCCCTACCTGTCCCTCCACTTACCCCTTACAGGGAAGGGGGGGAACCAGAAATTTCCACACTTCCTGTTTCCCAGTGTCTGACACACAGCAGTCACTCAATCAGCTTTCCGTAATTGTGATGTTTATGACATATATATTTTCCCAGCAACTGAAGGGAAATGGATTAGGACTGACATTCCCTTGCAGAGTTATTAAACCCTGAAGCCCCCTCTCATTCTCTCACAGAGCAAACATTTCTTTTAGCCCCTTGTCTGTTCCTGCCCCTGAGGCACGATGGGGACACCACAGCCCCAGGAGCTCACAGCCCATGGCAGACACAGCACCGCAATGGCCTGGAACACTCCATGTGCTTTGTCAAACCGTGAATTTTATTCAGTCTTGGGCCCAGGAGCTGTGATGGGGGGGAGAATCCTGTACAGTCTAAGCCTCTTAGTGTCGCCCATGGAATGAGTTCAGAGAATACAGATCCACCTCTGAGCTCTCAGTGGCCAGGCCCGTCCAGGAGTGAGGCCAGGACTCAGACTGGGGTGGAGATGTCACCCCCAGACTATGGGACAGCAGGTGGAGGAGGATCCCCCAGGCTGAGGCGGGGTCTGCAGGGGCCACCCCTCCCTCTCCGTGTCCCTGGGGGCTGAGCCCTTCTCTGAAACCACAGAGCTCTCCAGGCAGACCCCCTGGGCTCCGGCTGATTTGCATCCCCAGCAGCTCTCTCTCCAGCAAGGGGATAAGAGAGGCCTGGGAGCCACCCTGCCCAGCCTAGGCCTCGGGGAGCAGACTCGGGGTGCCTCCACCATGGCCTGGACCCCCCTCCTCCTCGGCCTCCTGGCTCACTGCACAGGTGCTGCCCCCAGGGTCCGCCCACCCCTGGCCCAGGGCTCGGGGACAGACCTGGCCCTGACTCTGAGCTCAGCAGGGTGCTGCCCGTGGGGACAGGAGACTCCTGGCCCTGCTGCAGGATGGGGGGCTGGAGGGGCTGAAATCTCCCCACTGTGCTCACTGCTGTGTGTGAGCCCCGAGGGGCTGCGCCTGGCAGAGAAAGTGAGGGGCGTTCTCATTTGTTCAGAGGCTCCATCCACCATCCAGGCCCATGGGCCCCTGGGGCTGAGACTGACGGGAGGGGGCACCCTCGGGGCCCAGAGAATCTTTGGAGCTTAGTCCAGGCCGGGCAGGTGGGGGTCTCTGGACATGGGTTCTTCACCTCCAGCCCACCTGTCCTTTTCTCTCCTGCAGGCATTGTGTCCTCCTATGAACTGACTCAGTCGCCCTCGGTGTCGGTGCCCCTGGGACAGATGACCAGGGTCACGTGTGGGGGGAAACAACATTGGAAGTAAAAGTGCTTACTGGTACCAGCAGAAGCCGGGCCAGGCCCCAGTGCTGGTCATCTATCATGATAACGAGAGGCCCTCTGGCATCCCTTACCGGTTCTCAGGATTCAGCTCAGGGAACACAGCCAGCCTGACCATCAGCGGAGCCCAGGCCGAGGACAAGGGCGACTATTACTGTGCAGTAGCTGATGGCAGTAGGAGCAGCTGGCAGTGACTCACGGTGACACAGGCAGATGGGAAAGTGAGATCCTAACCTCCCTGCCTGGCTCGGCGCTCACTCCACCCACCTCGGAGCAGCTGGAGGGCAGGCCTGAGGCTCCGGTGTCCTCTGTGCTCTCAGGACCTCTGTTTATCCTGCTGAGAAATGGCGAGTGGGGATTCGGTCCTGAGTCATGGAGACTGTCGTCAGCACCTTTGAGCCAGAGGGTTCCCCTTGCCAGCTGTGTCCTAGGACAGCCGTGTCCCCTCTCCAGGCTCAGCTTCTCCACTGGCTTCTCTCAGGAGTGGGGGGAAGATTCCAGATACAGGAAGGAAAGCTTCCGGCCCCTGGTGGCTGCTGGTGGCCCCTGACTCACGGAGGTCATTCTCGTCACTTGTGCCTGATCGTCCTGCACTGAGACCCAGGGCCTCCCTGCAACAACACCCTGAGGCGGGCCCTCAACACCATTGCCCACAACCCTCTAAGAACTGGGCTTCCCCACGATGCCTGTTCCTTTGTAATTTGACATCTGAAAATTGTCATCAGAAGATTGCAAAGTGTTCACATCACTCCTTTACATATATTCATCGGAGTCTAAAATCATCATGATTCGATATCCACTGTCCTTAAAATTCTTCTATAACATCCATCTTTCCTTCTGCTTAGACTTGTTTCCATTCCACATCCCTTACTACATTTGGTCTGCTCATACATTTTCATACCTGAAAATCTCATTCATTATCCTATCATACATCTCTGTCATAATAATGTACATTCATTTAAAATTTTTGAATTTGTTTCATTTCCCGTGATTTTAAGTGCTAAAAGGTTTCTCCCACATTGTTATATCCTAATTATTAGCAGCAGAGTTTGATCAAAACAACATAAATGCATTGACATTTTCATAAATAACTATTAACTAGTGTTGATTCGTGGATCCATCAATTAATATAATTTACCTCTAGAATGAAGTAAGTCCAGCATCAAAGCTGTCCTGGCTTGCGTTTCTATATGAAACACAGAGAAACTTTGGTCCATCAATAGGAGTCTTGTAATACAGTGTCACTGCCTGATATGAACTCCTTCCTAGTTATATGCCAAAAATCGTTCTTGGTTGATGGTCAAAAATAGTTTCTCTAAATGATTTATCAGCTGACAGCTCCGTTTCATACTCTTGTAATTTTGTGGAAAGCAAAGGATTGGACGGACACCACCCGACTTCAAGAGGACTCGTGTGGGAGGCAGTTCGATGCACCTCCAGACCCCTCAGGGATGAGGGCTCATTGCCTCATATACTGGGAGAGCCTGCAAGCCGGCTCCATCCCAGAGTCAGCTTTTCGGGGAACCACCCTCAGAGAGGTGTCACCCAGCCACTTGTCATTCATTTTCTCGGGGATAAACACCGAGAAGGCTTGGGCAGAACTTACTAGTTAAATGTATTACTCCTTTACTTAAGAGGCCCCTTGTGTAAGAAGATATAAAGATTGGGGAAAATTTAAATATCATCTTAGTGCAGCTTTGCCAATATGATATCTTTTGAGAAAAATACTTGCATCTTATCATGTGTTTTGAGTATATGCTTCCTCCAAAACCTGAGGCTGCTGACTTGAATCATTTAATCTATGGAAGAGTCTGACCGAGTGATCTAATTTGCACAGCCAGTCCTCACTGCCAAATGTATTATTCGGACGAAGTCCTGTTAGAAGCCTTCCCACTGTATTTGTCAATACAAGTAAACATGTTAGTGGGCATTTTGAGGAACATCATAAATCACTGAAAATTAAAAGATGTATCTGGTGAGATCAACATTAAAATGGTGTAGATCTTCTGCGTTCACTTATCTACATTTATAACTTTTTAAAAACAAGGTAAGTCACAAGGCTATTTGTCGTTATTTAATTAGCAACAGATACTATTGGACACCATGTGAGAAATAAATGTCAGAGTATTTAGTGGTTTGGCTTTTAGTAAGAATGAAGTAAGAATCGAATATAAATCACATTAGTCTTGTTAGCCATCAGGACGGAGGCATTTCCTATGAATGGAACAAGGATGTGAGGATGTTTAAGTCTGGACCGCCCTCCCAGGGTCCCAAGAGGATTCACCCGGCTGATAGCCGCTGGTGGAACAGTTAAAGGACCAATGGCTGCTACAAAGCCGCCACCTGCCAAAGTGGGGTCTCCTCACCGTGGGAGTGTACCCCTCCCAGGTGTCAGTCCAAGCCTTTGGAAAGGACCTGGAAAACAGGTTCTGCCCTACAAATATAAACCCACCTGGTCAGGTGGGGCAGGACCTGCTGGGCACTGGCCATGCCCACTCCAGCACAGGGAAGGGTTGGGCAGACCCTGCAAAAAGCAGTTCCTTGAGCTGGAGGTAACTAGTTTCTCCCAAGTTCCAGACACAGCCAAGACTAGAGTGAGATGAGTAAGACACCCTCCTTGTCTGAGAAATTTAAGGAAGTGCCCAAAACTCAGTAATCAAGAAAAATAATATTTGGGGAATTCCCTGGAGGTCCAGTGGTTAAGACTGCATGCTTTCACTGACAAGGTCACTGGTTCACTCCCTGGCTGGGGAACTAAGATCCCATAAGCCCCATGGCACAGCCAAATTAAAAAAAAAAAAAAAAGATAAATAATACTTAATGCAATATTTTTAAAAATTGAAATTAAAGCCCCCCAAAATCCATATGAGTAAAGCACTGAAACAGTAAGTAAAGTGAGGATCTGACCATGCACTGGTGTGACTCACCTTAAGCACCCCCACCCCAGGACAAGCCGGGACTCCAGGAAGATGAAGAACAGAGTCCAGCCCCTGCACCCCTTCCTCCCCCTCACGGGAACCCCCCGCCCCCACCCTCAGGTCTCACGCCTCCCACGAGCCACATTTTCTGGGCGTTGCCTCCCTTGACAGCTGGTTTCTGCTGCCCTGTACCGGGCCCTCCCCCTCGGGCTGCATCCCCAGTGGCTGGACTGGGAGAGTTAGAGGTTAAAGCATGGAAATTTTCCAAAGCCCCCAGTTCCAGTCTGGGTCCCACCACCATGTCCAAAAAGGCTGGTCCTCCCAGGTCTCCGGCTGGTATTGGTAAGTCCCAGGACACGGTCTTTACACCAAGTAGCTGTGTGTCTTAGGAAAGAAACTCTCCCTCTCTGTGCTTCAGTTTCTTCATCCATAGAAGCTACCAGGTCGGTGAGTCTGTGACGTCTCCAGAAGCAGCAGGATTCTCTCCCCATTTGCTGGAGGACAGTGCAGATAGGGGGCTGTACCCCCAGGATCGCCAGAGGAGCTGGGATCTTCAGGGTTCCCTGGGCACCCTTCAGAGGGGGCTCAGGAACCACAGAGCCAGATCCTGATTCCAGAAACTTTGTCATATCTCCAGATGGACACTTTGTCCCCCTCTGCCTCATACCCTCCAGGCCCCAAGAGTAAAACGCTGAAGATGTTAAGAGAAGGACCAGCCGCTTAAGTTTTGGGGATGGTGGGGAGTGGGGAGTTGGGGAGACCTAGGCCTGGGAGAGAAGACTCCACTGTCTAGGCAGGTGTCTGGGGCCTGTGGGATGGAGAATGGGCAGGGGGCTGACCAGCAGGAGGCAGGGGGCGCCCCTGACACGGGAGCAGGGCAGAAGTGACTGGACATGACACACCACTCCACTCCAGGGGAGACGGGTGGGGGCGGGGCACAGAGGAGCCAGGGACCCTGAGCAGGGGGTCTGCTGAGCAGGACATCTGGACCCAGACCTCTCTGGCTCGGCCTGAATCCAGCCCTCGGCCATTCTCGGTCCAGGGAGGGGGTGGGGACAAGTCTGGGCGGCCAGAGCTGCAGCTGCACCAGCTGGGAAGGCCCTGCCCATCCCCCGAGGGTCCCCAGCATCCAGCCAGACCAGAATTTCCGATTGCAGCCACCACAGGAGGATGTGGTCTGTGGTGGCGGCTGCCCAGAGGCCGTGGCAGGTACAGGGTGGAGGATGGGGCACAACTGGAATCACCGAGTTCAGGGACAGCCCCTTTTTCTCCCCGAAATCTGGGGCTGTCCCCAGTGGGTGGGGGGAACCACAGCTTCTGGGCCCCGGGCAGTGGGTGAGTGTCACACCCACACAGGGGTGTGGGGAGGGAGCAGATTCAGCCTGGACTCTGGGGCAGGGGCAACGCAGCCCCCAAGGCGCAAGGGGCCCAGGTCCCAGGCTGGAGTGGGCCAAGCACCACAATGGGGAGAAGCTGGACTGAATCAGGGCCTCCCAGGGGCTCCCCCATATCCTGCATGAAGGCTGGTAGGGCACACACACCCCGTTGCTGTTCAATGCCTGGCCCATGTCCAAGGACAGGGATCTGTCTGTGTGTGTTGTATAGTCCAGCCCTCAGCACCCGGCCCGGCAGCCTGGGGTTCCTCCAAAGCTGCTTTATGCGTTTGGTCAAACTGTGAGGTTTTGATCACCATCATCACCTTCCTTCCCTCCTTCCCCCATCACAACCGTCATTATCAAGAGCTGTGGAGGGTCTGGGATTTGTTCCTGCCCACAAGCTAAAAAGTGAGCCTGCCGCAGTTGCACAGATGCTGGCGGACACAAGATGCTGGGTTGGAGACAAAGGCCAGCATGTTACTCCCAGCAAGAGAGGCAGCCGGCATATCAGCATCATCCTGCACTGGTTCTCTGAGCCCCACAGGGTGATGCAAAGGGGCCAGGAGACACCTGCACATCCAAGCTGGGGACCTCAAATCTTTTCTGCCGGACAGTAAGCATGTTTTGCTCCAGAGGGAGACGCTATCTCTACCCTCCAGGGTCATTCATTACACAAACATACTCGAAAAGATGATCCAAAACAAAGGCAATCCGTTCCTTTGCTCGTGAGACGTGCAGAAATACAGAGATCCGTGGACATTGCCTCCCAGGGACCCTTATCTATATGAAGAAAATGAAGTCCCAAGCTGTGTGCCTGTTAACGCATCCCATGGAACAGGCTGGGCTGATTTTCACCAAATGTAGCAGGAAAGTTAAGGAGCATCGGCCTCAAAACATGGGCCAGGGCTTCCCTGGTGGCGCAGTGGTTGAGAGTCTGCCTGCCGATGCAGGGGACACGGGTTCGTGCCCCGGTCCTGGAAGATCCCACATGCAGCGGAGCGGCTGGGCCCGTGAGCCATGGCCGCTGAGCCTGCGCGTCCGGAGCCTGTGCTCTGCAACGGGAGAGGCTGCAGCAGTGGGGGGCCTGCGTACCGCAAAAAAAAAATCACGGGCCAGACACCTCTGAAAGGGCCCTCCCAGGAAAGTCACTTTGGGGTCCATCCCTGGGAGGCCTCTTTCAGATTTGCTGAAACAGAAGATTGGGAGGGCTGCAGAGCTGGACTTAAGTTGACAAAGATATTAGGGCTCCTGTGGCCAGAGAGCAACTGGAAAGCCAGAGGGTAGGTGCTGGCTGTGACAAGTGGGAACTTGCAACCTGCCACTTGGAGTTCTTCCTATACCCAGCAGCCTGACAGCACCAGGACCTAGAGGGAGGGGCATGCCCTGGAGCTGTGTGAGGGCCAGGCCTCTTGACGGTGTGGCATCAGGAAAGTACGGAAGCTGCCTGAACATCAATTTCTTCATCTTCAAACAGGGGAGAAAAAACAAAATCTCAGCTCAGCAGGGAGCCGGCCCAGTTGTCAGCACTGGATAAACAGCATCCCTCTCATCACTGTATCATGCGTTATCTTCCTGGGCTTCAAAACGGACCCCAACCTAAGCAGACACGTGATCACAGTGATCCTCAAGGCCTTCCTACGGCAAAGGAACTGCCCCTATTTTACAGATAAGGAAACTGAGGCCCAGAGGGAACCTCGGTCTGACTGGTGTCAACATTCATGACTTGACGTTTCTCCTTGAATGAGGGGTATAGAATCACTCCCGCAGGGCCCTTGCCTGGCTGAGAAGCTGAGTGAGGAGTTGACCAGGGACACTACCCAGGCTTGACCAAACCAACCAAGGAAGGGTGATCTTGACTGGCCGGAGTGAAGGCTGCAGGGACCAAGCCAGAGGACTGGTCAGAAGAGAAGCCCCAGCCCACTGCACTCAGGCCTCACTGACTCTTATTCCACGGGAACTCGGCTGCCCTCCCCGGCTCCTCCAGGCCCCAGGGAGATGCTCCACAGCCCAGGGACGCAGTTGCAGAACAGGGAAGGAGAATAGGGCAGGTATGCCCGACCCAGGGACCCGGGGGCAGGGCTGGTGGGCGGGCTTTGCTGTGAAGCCCTTGAGCCCTGGATCCTGACCACAGCAGAGCAGTTAGCAAAGGCCCCCCTGGGAGAGGCCCCAGGAGTAACAGCCATGGATCCTGAAGGGGGCCAGGTGCTGGGGGCAGGGACAGAAAAGGCCCAGGCAGAGGACAGGGCCACGAGGGCCAGGATGCACTGGGACTGCCACTGCCAGTGAGGGGAACTGGGGGCACCTGCCGATCCCCCTCCAGGGAGCCCACACCAGCAGGTTGGCCGAGGCGCCTTTGACCCTGAGGGCACATGAGGCCCAGGTCAGGCCAGGTGGGCCCATGAACACCCCAGGGGTCAGAGCTCTGTCCCCAGGCAGTCCTGGCCTCTAATAGTACTGGGCCTGGCCATGGGCACCCATGGCCTGCTGCCCCCGAAGGCAGCGTGGCCCCCCACATGGAAGCCCCGGGAAGTCTCCAGCCTCTGGAGACTGTGGGACAGGTAAGAGGCCGAGGGAGTTGTGGTACAGGGGGACTGGAAGTCCCTTTGACGGGGTGCAGGGGTGAATGACTATAGAAGAGAGGGGCAAGAAGGGAGAATCATCCGTAAAGAAGGGACCTGAGCAGACAGTGGCTTTATTTAAAGTGTTGACATTTTGTCTAGTGTGAATTTGTTTATATTGATTTTTTTCTTAATATTGTATTAAAGTATTATTTATCTCAATGACTGGATTTTTTTGGTGCCCCTTAAGTTTTGTGCCCAAGACTGGTGCCTCACTTGCCTCGCCCTGGACCTCTGAGCAGGGAGAAACAGGGCAGCAGGGGCAGGACGTACCCAGAAGACACTAATCACTTTAGGGGCAGCAGCCCCACAAGGCAGGTCCTGCCATCATCCCCATCTTACAGACAGGGATAGAGGTCCAGAAAGGTGAGGCAACCTGCCCAAGTTCACACAACACATGGGCACGGTCCCAGGACTGTGGAAATCCCGGGACTGAACAGGCACCAGCATGTCCTGTGTTTTAAGAAAATGGTGCAAGAGAAGGGGCAGTTTACAAGGCGTCCAGAGAAGGAAGCAAGGGTTTGGCTTGGTGTCCCCCAAGGAGGCCAACTCCTCAACTAAATTCCTGAGTGTTTAACTGGGGCCAAGCCTGAACCAAGCGGGGTCATTTCCAGGCATTGGGCAGACTCATGGGTCATTTTAGGAGCAGTAAGACGGGAGGGGGGGATGCCCGAGCTGGTCTTACAGATCCAGGGTGCTGACACGTGACGGGGCGCTCCAGGCAGAGGGAATGGTGGGGGGTCCGAGGAGGAGAGTGAGGTGGCACAGGCCCGCAGGGAGCCTCCAGAGCCGGGGAGAGCGGGGTGCAGACTGCTGGGGTCTTGTACACCTCATCCTTTATCCTGGGGTCCAGGAGGAGTCACTGAAGGATTTAAGTGGGGAGCTGTCAGAGTCAGGTTCATGTTTTGAAAAAATGGCTCCAGATCGGAGACCAGTGTGAGGCCAGATTAGAGGATGGAGAAGGGGCAGTGGAAAGGGGATGGGGAGGGGGTGCTGGTCCATGGTGACCAGGTATCAATATCTCCTATGGAATTGGCAACTGAATTTAAAGTGACATTATCATGATGGGGAGAAACGGGCACAGTCACGAACTGTCTATAAAAGACTAAAATGTACACCCTTTTTAGCAATATGCAATGAGTCATAAAAGAAAGCGTATTTCTTTAAATTGTGTAATTCCACTTCTAGGAATTCATCCTGAGCAGAGGGTGGGGGGAACAACCAAAGATGTAACCAAAGGTTTACAAGCAAGAAACTCAACATTATTAATGATGGGAGAAAACTGGAAATAACCTAGAAATCCAGCAGAAAGGGTGTGACAAAATACAGCATGGAATATCCATCATAAGGAATCTTACACAAACCTCCAAAATTGTATTTCTGAAATTGGGTTTTTAAAGTATGTGTGCATTTTCAAAAGCTTGTCAGAAAATGTAGAAAAATGTCAGTGGTGTGTCTCTGGCAGGTGTGATTTCATCTAGTTTCAATTTTTTACTTTATAATTTTCTGTAGTTATGAAAATGTTCACAAGAAGATATATTTCATTTTTATCTTCAAAAATAATTTTTAATACCAGAGTACTATGTGTTTTAAAAAAAGATTAAGTACAGAAGTATATTAGCCTGCAACTAGCTTTTTCAACAGTCTGTTGAGATTTTCTGTATCAGCCCATATGAATCCCCCATGTTCTCCACACAGCTTTGTAAGACTTCCAAATTTGGATGAAGCAGCATGTCTTTAATGATTCTCCTGTTAATGAACATTTAGGTTGTTTCCACTTAAAAATGTGAATTACAAGAGATGCTACATGGAGACCCCCAACGTGTGTAGCTGTGTATCCATACTAAGTGCACTGTGTATCTCCACGGGATAGATGCCTAACAGTGGGATTGCTGGATCAGAGAGAACAGGCTTTGAAATTTTCATAGGAGATGCCAGTGGTCCTCCCAAAAGTCTGTTCCAACTTACTCTCACCACAGTGAATGACAGTGCCTTTCCCTCTCCATTGTTGCCGATAATGTGACAGGGTGGATCTTTTTTTATTTTGCATGTCTGATGAGCAAAAATGAGAACAAATGTGTTTGTTTATTTGATCGTTGGTGAAACTTATTTTTCTTTCATATTTTTATTGACTGATTTTATTTCTTCTGTGAATTTCACCAGTCATAATTTTGCCTGGTTTATTTTTCATTCGTCTGGTTGTATTTTCTTAAAGATCTATAAGAAACTCTCCATCTATTTGGGATAGTAACCCCTTATTAAGTATGTACATCGTAAATATTTTTCCCTGATCTGTTTTACACCTTTTGTTTGTGGGGTCTTTCACCATAAAACCTTTTTAATTTTTATATGTCAGATTGGCGGTTTTTCTTTACAGTGTCTGTGATCTGTGGCAAACATAGGGAAGGCATATTCATTTCTATTTTATTCAGGTATTTTCATTGTTTTGGTGTTTGTTTTTACTTCACCTGGAGTTTATTTTTGCGTAGGTAGGAATATAACCTTATATATTTTCCAAATGGAGAGCCAATCATCATATATTTGTTGAATACAAACATAGCTTTTATCCAATACTGAATTATGGATTTATCACATCCTCTCTGTGGTTCTGTTGATCTAATGATCAATTCCCACATCCTTTCCACCCTGTTTTAATTATTGTAGCTTTACAATGTGTTTCTGTACCTGGTAAAGAACAACCCCGTCGTTATTATTCTCATTCAGAATATTTGTGTCTCTTCTCCATTATTATTCTTACTGTTGGACTTCAGAATCGGTTCACTAATTTTCAAAAATTATTCCTTTGATGTTGTGCTTGTAATTTCATGAAGTATATGGATTCATTTGAGGGGAATTGATGTCTTTGCTGTTGTGTCCATTAGTCAAGTTGTGTTATATTTTATCCATGCAAATCTTGCACATTTTGTATTAAGTTTATTCCTAGGACTTTTAATAGAATTTTTATTGAGGTTGTCAGTGTTTCCCAAATCTCATCTCCTCAATAGTTACCTATTGCCCTTGCGTTCAGTCATTTTGGTTAATTCTTGTATTAGTTCTAATAGTCCTTCAGCTGATTGTCTTGGGTTTTGTTTTGTTTGTTTGTGGAAGTAAACTAGACCATCATCTGCACAGAACAGTTTTAGCTCATTTTTCCTAACACACTCTTCCCCCACCTCATCTCACTGCATTGGCTCGAATCTGTAGAATATGATGAATAATAAAAGTAAGAGTGGGAACCCTGACCTTTAAGATGGTTTTACCTTTAAATGTGAGGGTTGCTATAAGTTTTGGGAGGTACTCTTTATCAAGTTGAGGATGTTTCCTTAGATAATTAACTTAATAAAAGGCTGGATATTTGCTTTATTTAATCAGAAATAAGTGTTGAATTTATACTGCTGTTCTGTTAAATTTTGTTTCAAAAATCTCATGTGCACACCTTAAACACAACCATGACCAAATAGTTCCACCGCTGAATTAAAAAAATTCTTGTCCCAATGCGAAGGGTTACCTTCTGATTTAGATAAACTGCATTGGGAGATACAATCAGATTTGTCAAAGTCTGAGGATTCTTGTCATCATAAACTCTCAGGGTGAGATTTGGGTGTTTTTTCTTTTTCTGAGTATTTTAAGGGTATTTTGTGTTGTAGAAGGACGCCTAGAACACAGAGGGTGATTCAATGAGGGGAAAGCATTCTGGGATGACTCCAGGCCTCTGGCTTGAGGAGAAATCTACTGAAGTGAGAACAATGAGGCGCAGCAAGTTTTCGGGGAACTGTGAGGAGTTTAGATGGGGGATGTTGAGTTTGAGGTGTCTGGAGGGCATTCAAGCAGAGATGCATTCAGGAGGCAGAATGTGCATAAATCTAGAGCCAGAAAGAGAGGTCAGGACTGGAAATAGGGATGCAAGACCCCTGGGCAGTTGTCAGAGTGCACAATGTGGGTCAGAGGCAGAGAGAATGGGAAAACACAGGGGACTGGGAAGGGACCTCAGACTTGACCAGGATGGGGACCTTGTTGGCGTTGACCTGAGAAGTTTCAGGGAGAGATGGGGGTTAGAGGAAGAGGGCTCCCCATACCACATCCCAGCCTGTGAAACAGTGCCAGGCAGACAGGTGCTTGGGGACCATTGTTGGACAGATGGACAAATGATGGATGGATGATGGATACATGGATGGATGGATGGATGGATGGACGAATGATAGATGGATAGATGGATGATGGATGGACAAACATACGGACAGAAAGACAGTGAACTGAGAGAGCAGAGAAGGCTTCATGACAGAGGAGGAACTGAACTGCATCTCAATGTATGGAGACAACAGGGCAGGGGGTCCCCACATGGGGGCCCCTCAGGAATGACCTGGTGTCCACAGGCCCAGGGAGGAAGCTACCTGGCTGGAC
>NW_021703765.1:62669884-62767898 GCF_005190385.1 Monodon monoceros | reverse complement strand
CAACATGAGTTACCCAGCTGAGCCACTTCCGGATTCCGTGGGGCTCACAGCCAGCATCACCGTCCCATCTCACAGGTAGGAAAACCGAGGCCCAAAATGATTAACATCCCAGAGAGCGAGACAGAGCCAGCCTCCGGTGTTCCCCCTCCCAACCTGGGGCCTCCCCTCTGAGGGACAGGAAACTGAGGCCACACAGGGACAACCGGATGGAAAGCGGCCCTCTGCAAGGCCCCAGAAGCCTTCTGTGGGCAACCTCCCCCCATCACCCCCCAGCCCCAACCCGAGTCAGGGGAGCAGAAAGGAGGCCAGAGAGTGGACCCAGTGGCCACCCCCACTCCATGGCTGGAAGGAGGGAGGGCTGGTGGCAAAGGGCCTGGGAGTGTCCAGACCCCAGGGTGGACAGGGTGGGTCCCCCTCACCCACAGCCCTTCTCAGCCCTTGACCTTAGGCCATTTGCTTCCCTCTGTGGGCTCAGATTCCTCATCCCATCTGTACAGGGGGTGATAAGTCTCTATCCCAAAGGGTGGGCTTGGGGATTAAAGGAGCCAATGTCTGTGAGGTGCCTGGACCATGGTGACCCTCACCCACCCCAGCCACTGCTGTCACCTCCTGGGCTCTTGCCTGGGGCCTGCCTCTGACATGCTGTGTGACCTTGGGCAAGATAATTCCCCTCTCTGGGCCCCAGCTTTCCCCTCTGCTCAGGGAGTGCTGGGTGAGGGGCCCTGTGGGCCAGAAACTACAGGAAAACTGTCGGATTCCTGGATGAAGGGGCTGAGCAGGGAGGCCCCGGGCCTGGAGGGGCAGTGAGGCCCGAGGTGGGAGCAGGGTGGGGGCCAGGCCAGGACAAGGAAAGGGTGCAGCGGGGGCCCTGCCTGCAGCTGGCCACCCCTGGGAATCCCCAGGCTAAAGTTAACCCTGCATTGGCCGAAACCAGAACTCAGGGTGACAAAAGGGAGAAGTAAGGGGAAGAGAAACTGAGCCCGTGGTCAGCGGGGCATGGGACGGGTGACAAACAGGGCCAGGTGTGGCCCGGGACGACGGGACAGGGCAGTTTCAGGGCTGTAGCCGGATGTTTGTGCAGCTCGCAGGTGGGGGTAGCAGAGCCCTCCCCCTCCCCCACCCCCTCCCAGCCCCCTCCCAGCCCCGCCTGGGCCTGATGCCGCCCCCTGGCTGCCTCCCCACAACCTCCCCCAGCTCCATCCTGGGTCCTGGAATCCTGGAGGGCCCGACCCCAGGGGATCTCACAACCACTCAGGGGTGGCCCCCACTGTCAGCATGGCCCTGGGAAGGGAATAACCCGGGGCACAGAGCGAGTCAGCATGGGAAAGGAGTGGCTCCGGTCCCAGAGTCCCAGCCCTGGGTCCTTCTGGCAGCAGAATGAGTGGATGGGTGGGCAAGGGGGTAAGCACAGGTCTCCGGCTGCCCAAGACCCCGTGATTCTGAGGGGCCCCAGGGAGCCGGACACATCCCATCTTTTCAGGAGGGAAGGCGTCCCCGCGTCCGTGGGCTGGGGACGCACTCTCCTTTGACCAAGCAGACCCAGCAGTTCATCACCAGCCCAGGGCGCAGAGACGCCGAGGTACCCTGCCCTGCATCTCTAACAGAGATACCTTCAGACAGCCTAACATCCATAGCTCCAAACAGCCTTGGAGACGTGCCATGGGTGGATTCCACCGTGGGGGCCGGGGAACAAGGGCAGGTGACAAGAGGAGGTCTCGTCTGAGCCCATCTTTGTGAAAAGAACATGACTGTTATAGGGAAAAGTCTGGAAGGATACACACCAACACACTGAATCCTCCCTGGTAGCAAGATCAGATGTTTATTTTCTTCTTTATGCTTCTCTGTACTTTCTCATTTCTCAAAGAACGTGGATTACTTTTATCATCAGAAAACGAAACAGTAAACTGATTCAAGATCAACGACGCTCTAAAAATGGTGTGTTAGAAGGTTTGAAAGGCATTGTGAAAATAACGTTATCCCCAAGAGGTCACAAGACAAGACCTGGCACGTGTGAGCGTGTCTCTGTATCTACATCCACATCCATGTCCATATCTCTTACCTGGGGCTACCTGTGGCAGTGGACCTACAGGTAGTGTTGGTTTTCATTCGGCACATTTGATTTTTCTGATTTATTGGGTAATTATGAAAAACAAGATTCTTTTCACTTAAGTAAGGATATTTATTCCAACTC
Organism: Monodon monoceros; assembly: GCF_005190385.1. Lineage (NCBI taxonomy): Eukaryota > Metazoa > Chordata > Mammalia > Artiodactyla > Monodontidae > Monodon > Monodon monoceros. Next base: position 62,765,707 of record NW_021703765.1, on the reverse strand, counting down.
ACTTAACATTCAACAAATATTTATTGCTTGCCTGCTACATCCATGACAGGCTGGGTGCAGGGTTTGGGACTACACTGATGAAAAGACAGAGAATCATCCCTCTTGAGCAGTGGTCCAATGGGAGAAATGTATATGGAAAGAGGTCATTACAATGCTGAGATGGATTCTTACCTCTAGGTCTTACGTCATGTCCAAATCCACGAAACTCTCTCACTGCACCAGCTCCACACCCAGGCAGGAAGGTTACTGAGCCCCTAAAAACAGAGAGAAGGTGTTCCGGGGGTGCTGAATACCTAGCAGCAGGCATTGAGCAAAGAGGATCAGAGAAAAGCACCCCCCTTTTAAATACAGTTAAAAACAGAAGCGTGAGCGATTGTAAACAAAAAGTTTAAGTAATTTCTGCAAAGAGTAATAAAAACCTTCCCACCAATAAAGCAAATTGGCGTGGGACACAGTCCAGGATCGGCAGAACTTATGAAGGAAAGAGGCGCTGTCTGAAGCAGACCAGAATAGACTTCAAGAATTTTTACACAGTTCTTTGGACAGGAAGAATTATGTGGTAGATCAGAGCACAGTCCATGTAGGTGAGAAGACCTAGGGTGACAAACTTCTCTGCCGTGTAGGCGACAACTTATCTTGGCAACTAATCTCTCTCCCTGTGTTCTGATCTGGCCAATGTTGATAATATTAGTGGCCACCTCACATTTCCATCTTGAGGAATGCAAGAGGGGATGTACCTAGATCCTTTCACAGAATACCGGGTTCAGTGAATGGAAGAAACAGGTTAGAAATGATTGTTGGAAACTTCCTCTCTGTCACGTAGAGTTTGTTAATCCTAATTACATTTACAGGTGCCATAGGAGCTTGTAGATATGTCATTTCTTTTCTTATACTCCTAAACTCTCTATTTAAACTCTCCACTTAAGGTCATTGCCAGCTAGCAGTCCTGTAAGTGACATGAAGACACCTCAGTTGTCCACTCCTCACTCTCTCCAGAAAAATACAAGTGTTTAACCCCACTCAGCAAGTCTGGTGCTGTGGCCCAGAGCCCCAAAAGGCAGGGACTCAACAGCCATCTCTCTAGCCTGCCTGCCTCCTGCCCCAGCTCCAGCTCCAGAATCCTCATGGACGAAGGAAGAGGTGCAGCCCCCTTCCTGGGTCTGCAGACTCTGCATCTCGCCCCCAGCCCAGTGCCTGGCAACTTCAAGGCTCTCAATAAACAGTTTGAATGAGGGAGGGAGGAAGATAAGGACAGGTGAATAGATGGATGAGTGGGTGGGTTGGTGGGTGCATGGGCAGGTGGGTAGTTGGGTGGGTGAGTGGATGGATGGACAGTTGGGTGGATGGGTGGATGGATGGGGAAATAGCTGGATGATTGATGGATGTGTGGGTGGATGGGTCAGTGGCTGGCTGGCTGGCTGGATGATTGATGGATGGGTAGATGAGTGGGTGGATTGGTGAGTTCATGGGTAGGTTAGTAATTGGATGGGTGAATGGATGAGTAGATCCTAATTATGAGAAACACAGAACCTTAGTGCCTGGCAACTCTGTGGAAAGGGGCTGAACGCGACACCCAGGTTCCAATCCCAGCTCTGATCCTGACTTGGTGTGACCTTGGGCCATTTCCTTAGTGCCTCTAAGCCTTGTCCCCTTGCAGGCAAAGATGATGTCAACCCCTGCCCTGCCCATCTCACAAACTGCTGGGAAGAACACCGAAAGGACACATATGCGTGAAGATGTTTTAGAAACCCGAGAGGCTTCTCAGGTGTACTCCTAGCCTTCAAAGGACCTTGTAGGGCATTGAGCTGACTCACCCCTGGCTTTGGAGCACAGCTGTGGGAAGAGCCTGAGCTTGGAGCCCAGACAGACCTGGGTTCCAATCCCGGCTCCACCACTTTCCAAGTGTGTGAACTTGGGCAGGTGACTGTCCTTCCCATGTCCTCCTCTGTGATGCGGAGGTGATGACAGCGGCAGCTACCCCTCGGGGCTGTGAGAGAATTCAGGGGGATCATTGAGGAAAGCACTCAGCACAGCACCCAGTAAGGGTGCAATGATGGATCTGAGGTCTACCATCTGGGGTCACAAAGAAGAGGCTCAATCCTGCCCTCTCTGTAGCAGTGTTCCCTGGAGGCCTGGAGGTGTTCCAGGACATCTAACTCAGGGGTTCAGAAACCCTGAAGTGTGTCTGTAAAAATGCTGATTGTGGGGAGAGGTCCAGGGCTTTGTGCAGAAAAGAGGCCATGGCCCGTGGAGGACTAACCACACTGATCTAATCCAAGGCCCTCATTAAGGAAAAACAGAGACTCTAAGCCACCACAAGGGCACTCGGTGGGTCAGAGGAAGGCCGAGTACACAGGCATTCAGTCCAGCGTGATACCCTCCTTACCCAGCGGCGGGGGCCTGCCTTGGAACACAGGGCCTGAGATAGGATTACCGCCACCTGGTAGCAGCATGTACCAGGCAGAAGCCCCCAGGATGGGGGGGATGGCAGGGGGACCGCAGGGGTCACCATTTGGATTGTGCAGTAGGATTGTGAGGAATTTCAACTTTCTTTTTAAATTTGTCTCTCACGTTTTTTATAAGAGGACTTTAACAATAAATTAAAGTTGAGGGAGAAAGAGGTAGTGGCTGGTGGCAAAACATCTCACCCACTCCCCCAGGGGACTCACAGTTCATGATCTTGTGCTGATGAAAATCAACCCAGCAAGAGGCCCAAACAGAGGGAAATAGAGTTTATCAAACACAAGTGTGACCTGCAGCAGATAATCCAGGGAGGGAACTGCTGAGCCTGGGACAGATCTGTGTCCTGTCTCAGGGCCATCCTGGCAGAGAGGTGCAGGTGCCTCTGGGACCCCAAAACTCCAGGCCCAGCTGGAGGTAACAGGATGTAGTTGAGCTGCAAGGACACAGGTGTCAGCTCAGCATCAGGGAGAATCACGTTGTTTGTTTTCTGAGTTCCTCTTAAAATAGAGTTTACTGGTCTTGGTCTTTGGTTTTAAAATAATAACTGCTCACTGTAAACAACGGGAAGACTACAGAAAAACAAACAGGAGGAAACAAAATGCACCCCATGTATTTCACCCAGAAGAGCCGCCACTAATATTTTGATGGATTTCCTTCGATTTTAATCCTATTTTAATTGTAAACTGTAAAAACCACAACATAAATCAATAAAGTGTATCTGTAAAGTTTAAACAGTAAAAGCAACAGTGGTGATAGTTGCACAGCACTGTGAATGTGCATTTCAAAACGGTGGATTCTCTGTGATGTGCATTTCCCATGAACTAACTTCACAGGCTGAGAATGTGGCCACAACCTCAGGAACCCTGATTTCATCATCTCTTTACTTTTCCTTATAGTTTTAGGTCCTCTGTGTTTGCCCTTAAACCAACCACTTTCAACTTCACCTGTTTTTGAACTTCACGTAGATTAAGTTAGAGTGTATGTCAGGGAACTCCGTTCAGTATTCTGTAACAACCTGAATGGGAAAAGAATTTGAAAAAGAATAGACACCTGTATATGTATAACTGAATCACTTTCTGTACACCTGAAACTATCACGACATTGTTAATCAACTATACTCCAATATAAAATAAAATTTTCTTTAAAAGTTAGACTGTGTGAGTCTTCTTTCTCTCAACACTGCATCTGATACCACGCACACTGCCCAGCACTGCTTTCACTGTGGACATGGAGGGGCCCCCACCCAGCTGTGTGCCCGGCTGGCCACCACTGGGCAGATCTGCCCCCGGAGTAGGACCACCAACACTGAGGTGGGAGGGAGGGGTTCTCCAGGGCCTGTCATTGTCCAATGCATTGTTTCTACTTGTTTTGTTTTCAAAAATGGAGACAGCTTAATTTTTTCCTGATTAGAAAAAGATATACAAAGATTCTTTACAAATAAAATGGGGAAAAAGGTATAGAGATGGGAAGTTTCCAGCACAGCCTGAAGATCGCGTTGGTTGTACCGGGTGTGTGTCCTTCCAGACTGGACCTCACATTCCACGCAGACAACAGGTCAACGATAGATGATAGATAGATGCTGGATAGACAGGTGATAGGTACATAGATACATAGATGAAAGGTGATAGATAGATACATAGATGACAGAGGGAGGAGAGGAGACAGGTGGGTAGATACATAGATGACAGAGGGAGGAGAGGAGACATTTTCCTTTCGTCACCGAACAGCACACCCACGCATGTGTGCTAACCTGGGCGTGCATCACGCTTGTGAACCTGCGGCTCTCATGACACTCAGTGGGTCCCTCCGGGCACTACTGTCCCGTACAGGATGCAGCCAACGCCCCGGCCTCCATCCCTGGGCAGGGATCCCACCACTGACTGCGGGTTGACCCTCCCCACAGGGATCAAAGGTCATGCCCATCTAAGGCTTTGACAGCTCATTCCAGAACGACTTCCAGCATTGCCCCCCACCTCTCAGAGCCCGGGAGGACCCCTGGATCCTAGGGAAGGGATGGCACAGGCGTAGACAGAGAGGGGCCCGAGGACACTGCCCCCCCACCTGTCCCACCCGACCCCTGCTCTGCTCTGAGGCGGGGGGCAGACAGGGGCCCCGAGGCCTCTTCCCAGCTCTTCAGAGCACCCACCACAAGCTGGCCTGAAGCAGCCGGAAGCCCCCTTCTCAGGGAGTCTTTGGACCCCTCCCCTCCAACCACGGTTGCCCTGCGTGTCTCCCTGGCAGCACGGAGCCCCCGGTGAGAAGAGAAGGTGCAGGGCTGTGAGCTCAGCCCTCCGCTGCTCTTGGGTTTGACGGGGGGGAGTGTGTGAATGCTGGGAGTGGGGGGCTGTGGGCTGGGGTCTGTGGAGTCTGCACAGGTGGAGCTGTGGGAAGGCCCTGTCGGTGGTCTCCACAATCAGAGCCAAAGGAAGGGGTCTGGCCCCTCTGCCCCAGATAACGTCTGGTCCCTCAGCTTCTGAGGCCAGAGACCCCCAGTTTGCCCTTGATGGGGGAGCGTTGGAGGGGTGGTCCCCAGCCCCAGCGTCTTCAGCAGCAGGGCCTGATTCCCCATCTCCCTGGCCCTGATCTCAAGAGTCTGGGGTGTCGGGCCCACTGGGGGCAAAGGACTTGTCCGGGTCACACTGTGAGCCCAGCTGCTGGACTCAAGGCCCAGCGTTCTCCCCCACCACACCCACGATGTTCACACGCCCTTGGCGCTGAGGGGCCCCCTCTGCTCAGCCAGGCTCCAGCCCCGCGACCTGCACCCCAGCACTCAGCATTGGCCATTGTGAGCTGAGGAGTCCTCAGGTTCTGCACCCAAGGCCACAGGGCCAGCACTCTCCGGCCAGGCCTCCCAGCCAGGCTCCTCTCTGATCAATGGGCCCCGGCCTGGCTTGACTCCTGCAGGCCTAGTGCCTGTCTTCTTCATCTGGGCCTTTGGGGTCCCACCCACGCCCCAGCCACCATCCAGGCTCAGAGGCAGCCCCTGTGTGACATCCCCGTAGGTGAGTCTCGGTCCCACCCTGAGCAGACAGCACATGAGGGGCCGCAGGCATGGTGTCCTGTGTTTATTTACTTAGAGAAGAGAGGCCTTCCAGGCCTCAGGGAGCAGACTGAGCCCCCAGACCAGGGTCCCTTCTGACGGGCCAGGCCCCAGCCCAGCTCTCCCCCAGCCCGGGGGCCTCAGTCCTTGGCTGGGGCCTGGAGCTGGGCCTGTGGGGGGCTGACCTGGGGGCAGGACGGCCGAGTTTGGGAGCCCAGCCAGGCTGTCACCATGCATCGCATGGAGGGTGTCACCCACACAGGGATGTCACCATCGTCACCTGACTGTGCTCATGGGCCACATGGAGGTGTCCGGGCTGCATTCCTGGTCACATACTCATGTCCCCATACTGTGCCACCCCAACATAGGCATACACACACATTCACACACCCCCACACAGGTGCACACACATATGCACACACGCTCACACAGGTGCGCACACAGAGGCTCCGGCCGACAGTGCCCTCTATTGGCCACTGTTGTCATTTCTCTGAAAGGTCGCAATCACACCCGCAAAGACCCAGGATGGTTCATTAGAAATCCCAGATGCACAAGTCTGGGAAGATCGTTCTCTCCTTTCACAGGGTGGGGGATGTTACCTGGGCAACGTCACACAGCAGGTAAGCGGTGGAGCCCTGGCCCCCGACCCAGATTCCAGCTCATTCCAGCTCCCAAGGCCCTGCCAGAGCCCAGAGGCTGGACCCTCTGGGGCAGCGGAGCTCGGGGTCTTGCACTCCCACCCCCCTCACATGCACAGGTGCACGGACCCCCAGGAGGGAAGATGCACCATGGGGAGAGGAATCTCCAGACCAGAGAGTCCCCAAGACGGGCCTCCTCGGCGCTGATGGGATGGGGTGTCGGAAGGGGAGGGGGCTGGACTTCACAGAAACCCCAAAATGCTAAGAACACTGACACAGGCGTGCCACACGCACCACACAGAAACAAGAAATGCTAACCTGTGGTCCAATAGCTTAGGTCTTCTCCCAAGAGAAGGAAACTGGTCATGACGGGTCCCCTTGTCCCCCAGGCCCATTGTCCCTCATTCCCCAGAAGAAACAAGCACCATCCACTCCACCCATAGCCCCTGATCAGCTCCAAAGCCCAGCGCTGCCTTGGGGCCTACAGACGCAGCAGGGGCCTGAGAGACCAAGTCCTGGAGCAAAGTCCCAGTGGGTGAGGCAGGCCAGACAAACACATTGTATTTACTATAATATGAGGTGTGACAAGCTCTTTAGGAAAGGAAGGGGTTGGGGTGACAGCGGTTGGTTTAGAGGGATGGTCAGGAGAAGCCATCCCTGAATGAAGGAGGGGGCCCCCGGGAGATGCCTGGGGAGGAGTGGTCCTGACAGAAGGGACAGCAAGTGCAAAGGCCCTGGGGTCATATGTCTGTTGCAGGAACAGCAAGGAGGTCAGTGTAGCCTGATCCAAGGAAGGGGACAGGGGAGGGAGCAGGGCCCTCGGGTGCTTGCAGAGCAGGCTGAGCACCTTAAAATTTGTCCACGTTTTCAAAGGTACCTGGACGATATCATGCCGCCATACCTGCTCCTTCTAACTTCCTGCACATACATCTCTGGGACTGGGATCCAACCAGTCAAGCAGGGGGAGCCAGATGGCTCAGCGTGTGGACACGGCAGATGCCAGCCAGTCTGTGCGGATGGACATTGGGCAGTTCGATCCTCCCCTCACAGACACGGCCCAGGGGGCCCTGTGCATCCCTGGTGTGCGGTCAGCACTCCTGGAGGGCACACGCCCACCTGGAGCTGCGGGGACACAGCGTCTGCGACCTGTGGCAGCCGGACTCACAGCCCCGGGGACAGCCAAGCCCAGTCCTGCATCTGCGCCACTGCTTGGATTGTGGCCCCTGGACGTTGTCCCCAGCGGTGCACCTCCCCCATGGGGTTAAGTGAGAACCCGGGCGAGGTCCACGGGAGTCACTCGCAGGTCCCTGAGCCCCGCCATCTGGGACCCTTTTCTCTGGGTGGTCGCTGTGGGTCCCCCTGCGCTTCCAATGAGGGGACAGCGACCCCTGGCGGCAGAGGAGGGGGAGGCAGGAGGGCCCAGGTTAGAGGAGACGGGGCGGGGCGACACCCGCAGGGCACAGGTAGCCCCTCCCGGTCCCTACTCTCTGGGCTGAAGCTGGGACGGGTGTGCCCATGAGGGGACCCCCACCCAGGTCGCCTCTTCAGACAGAGAGGGAGAAATCTGAGTGGGCGACGCAGGGAACCAAGTCCTTCTGGCCATGACCTTGAAACTGTCCAGGTGACCAGGAAGAAGGAGAGCGCTCCTCTCTGTCAAGAGGATCTGAGCGTCTCTTAATTAGAATCGGCTCTTTGGCTTCTGCTCCCTAAAAAAGGTACAGGAATTCTGCACCTTGAACCAGTTCTGGGGGAATTTGCCAATCAATTTGGGGGAAACTGGCATCTTTACCACATTGAATCTTTCAATCCATAAATATCCTCTCTCTCTCTCTCATTAACAGGTTTTAATAATTCTCAATGAAGTTGTATGTAGAATTTTCGCCATAAACAAATGACTTGGGCATGTCTTTAGATTCATCCCTAGTAAACTTATATAAAGTTTTTTGAGATTTTATTGAAATGTAGTTGATTTAGAACATTGTGTTAATTTCTTCTGTACAGCAAAGTGACTCAGTACATACATATATTTTTTCTTATTCTTTTCCATGATGGTTTGTCACAGGATATTGAATATAGTTCTCTGTGCTGTACAGTAGGACCTTGTTGTTTATCCATCCTATGTATACTAGTTTGCCTCTGCTAATCCCAAACTCCCATTTCCTCCCTCCCCTACTCACCCTCCCCCTTGGCAACCACAAGTCTGTTCTCTATAAACTGATATTTTTAATGCAATTGTAAAATGTATCCTTCTTAAATGCTATTCTCTATTCATTTGCTGTTATATAGAGATGCAGTAAGTTTCTATATTTGAAATTGGACCTGCTAAATTTGCTACAATTTTTTATAGATTCTGTTAATTTATCTACATTCTGTGGGACTTGCTACATACTTAAACTTATCTGTGAAGAATGACAGTTTTGCTGCTATCTTCCCAATTCTTATACATTTCATTTCTTTCCCAGTTATTTCAAAAGCCAGTTCGGGAGGGGGGAGAGTTCCACTTCTGGAACAGCAACACGAAGATTTCCACAGACCCATACCCCAGCCAAAGGGGTGAAAATTATTTTTTAAATTTCTGTATTTATAATAACATTTAAATGTATTTATTTATATGTTTATAATTATATATTTATAATATACAATATATCTATGTTTAGATATATATTTATAAATATATTTATATTTATTATAATATATGTTTGTTATAATTATGTATTTATGATAATATATAAATATATTATATGTTTATAATTGTGTGTTTATAATATATACATATATTGGTTTTATATATTAATTTTAAATTTATGTATTTTAATAATACATAAATTTAAATTTATGTATATATTTTGAGAAATAATATAGTCTTTTTATAAATTTATTTATTTATTCATTTATTTAATTTTTGGCTGCGTTGGGTCTTTGCTGCTGCACGCGGGCTTTCTCTGGTTGCTGAGAGTGGGGGCTGCTCTGTTGCGGTGCGTGGGCTTCTCATTGCGGTGGCTTCTCTTGCTGTGGAGCACAGGCTCTAGGCGCATGGGCTTCAGTAGTCGTGGCCCGTAGGCTCTAGAGCACAGGCTCAGTAGTGTGACGCATGGGCTTAGCTGCTCTGCGTCAGCTAAGATGTGGGATCTTCCTGGACCAGGGCTCGAACCCGTGTCCCCTGGATTGACAGGCAGATTCTTAACCACTGTGCCACCAAGGAAGAACACATAGTCTTTACATATAAATATTTAAAGTCTTTAAATATCATTAAAGTCTCTCTCTATATATTTAAAGTCTCTGGAAACAGACCTAAGGGCATACAAAAAAAATGTAATATTTATTCAAGAAAGTCTACTAAAACTTGGCAAGAGCAGTGAGAGTCTGTAACATTTCACCTATGAACTGTTTCCTCCCCCCTCCCAGCCCAACACGACGGCACCTCCACCCCAAGTAGGTGCAGAAAGAACACAGGGCACCCTCCCCACCCAGCTCCAGGTCTAGGTGATATCTTCCTGACATTTTCCCCAGGATAAATGGTTGCCTCTGGGCACGATGCAGGCTGATTGCTCTGCCCCTCAGCTAATAAGCTCCAAACGTGCTTCCTTGTAAAGGAGGATCATACTCACCTGGTCAGACATCACAAATAAAAGACCTGCCAGCTACCTCAAAACACCAGGCTGAGACCTTTCAACGCTAGAGAGCGCCAGAGACCGCCCAATCCCATCCAGGCTGCAGGGGCTGCCGCTCAAAACTTGTAAAAACGAATGTAGACTAGGTTTGAATTTCAGAAAAACAACGAATAATAGTTTCAGCATAAGTATGTACCCCGCAATATTTGGAACACACTTATACTAAAAAATTATTCACTGTCCGGGCATCCTGTATCTTACCTAGCAACCCTATTCATGACCGATGAAAAAAGGGAGAACGGCGGTGACTTTGCGTCTTTTTTTCTTTGCTCCTTATTGTGTGTGTATTTGTATTTATCAAACACGTTTTCTTTTCTTCTCAGTACTATTTTATGTAGGAGTTGTTGGAGGTCCGCAGAATATTCAGTGGAACTGTGACTGAGTTTCAAGAGGAATTAACACAGTTGGCTTTGGATACAAATGACTCCTGGGAGCAGGTGTCCCTCATTTGGGGGAGAGGGTGAGATCCGGACGCCGAAGTTTGGCCAGCGGTTGCAATGCATAGCTATGCCAGCAGAGGGTGCTGGAGGAACGCGCAAGGCCACAGCGGCCAGAAACCGCCGCCCTGTTTTCCCGCTTTCCTTCCCTTTTACTGAGCACAGGAGCCAGTGATTGGTGTGAGGATGGCCCCGGGTCTGCTCAGCAACCCTGACAGACTGTTTCGCGTAAGTATGTCCCAGATCTCAGCACCTATGCCCCCACCCACGGTAGGATAGGTGGGGGATGAGGGCAGCCCCTGAGATAGTGAAACTGTGGGTCATGATTAGTCAAATCCATTCCACCTGCCGTCACTAATCAAGGCCGTTTTAAGACTTGCATGTCCTCCAAGCACGGAGCCCAAAAGATAAAATATCTGCCCTGGTTGTTTTCTAGAAACTGAGAGTCAGCTGCATCTAGTTGGAGCTGAGCTGGCTAAGACTGGATGGGACACCCCTGACCCTCCCACTGGGCGTGCGCGAGGGTCCGCTCCGTAAAAAGTCCGCCCCCAGATCGTGCTGTGAGCGTGCAGAGGCCGGGAGTTGGTTACACCTGCGCAGAACCACAGTCCCTGCTCCTTTTTCCAATCATTTCCCCCCACCACGCCTCAGACCGCACTGTCCTGCTGCTTGGTTCTCCATCCTGTAAACACCCAGCCCCTTGCTTTCACGGAGGCAGATTTGAGAGTGTTCTCTGGTCTCCTCATTGGCTGCCTTAAGGATAAACCCTCTCTTTGCTGCAAACCTCTGGTTGTTTAAGCGTTTTGGCCTGCTGCACTTTGGGAAAAAAACAAACAAACAAAAAAAACCTGGTTCTGTAACAATAGCAAAACCATTACGCTAATCCACCGCAATACCCCACAGATTTCTGACCACCAGAGGTTTGTCTTTGAATCCTTGCAATAGTGTATTCTTCTAGAAAGCTTCTGTTTAGCCCAGGCCTCCATTTTCCAGATCCCTGGAGGGGCAATGGGGGGAAAGTTTATTAATTCAAACTAATTCAAAATTAATTCAAAAGCAGAAATCCCCAGCTGCCATTTCTGCAGACCAGCTCCTGCTGTGTCCTCAGACCAAGTCTCCCCACCCGGGGGGCTGCTGACCCTGCAGACCTGGGCAGCGCCGCCCCCCCAAGGCCCTCCACAGTGGTGGCACTTCCAAGGCCCACCTCTGGCCACGTCCTGTGGCACGTGGCTTTGCCTCTGGCAGGCTGCACATCGCTGCAAAGTCACACCCTCTTGGGAAAGGTCTGAGTCTCAGCCTATGTGAGTCCCTTCACCGTCCAGCCTCCCTCTGCCTAGAGGTGGCAGGTAGGACATGAGTGAGCCTCTCAGTCCTCTGTTTCCCTTTTCATGAGTTATCTACTCTTTTTTTTTTCTTTTGGCTGAGTTGGGTCTTCGTTGCTGCACGCAGACTTTCTCTAGTTGTGGCGAGCGGGGGCCTCTCATTGCGGTGACTTCTCTTGTTGAGGAACACAGACTCTAGGTAGGTGCACGGTCTTCAGTAGTTGTGGCTTGCGGGCTCTAGAACTCAGGCTCAGTAGTTGTGGTGCTCGGGCTTACTTGCTCCGCTGCAAGTGGGATCTTCCCGGACCCCAGCTCGAACCCGTGTCCCCGGCATTGACAGGCGGATTCTTAACCACTGCGCCACCAGGGAAGTCCCGAGTTATCTACTCTTTATAGTAAACATTTCTGCTTCAAATAACTGGTGGGGTTTGTGTCCTGACTCGACCCTCATTGACACAATACAGCATCCAAAGGTGGCCGAGAAACAGAGGTCATTTCCAAACAGTTGCTGTCGCTGATCTGAAAGTGAAAACCAAGATGAAGACACCTTCCAGAGAGAAGTGGGAGATGGGGATGGGAGGTGGCCTGAGGTTACCAGTGCTCTTTACCCCAAAGGGCTCAGAAAGTTAAAATTCAAGGTAACAGGAGTTTTAGTCTATGAACTAATGTGTGACCAGGCAAAAAAAAAAAATTAATTAAAAAAGAAGGTAGGTTTGACTCACTAGGGGCATCTCTCCGCAAGTCTTCCTGCAGTGAGTCCTGTAAGCACCAGCTGTGTGTCCACTTCTAGAGTTTCAAAAGCCAGTTTGGGAGGCGGACAGTCCCACTTCTGGAACAGCAACAGGAAGAGCTCCATAGACCCACCCCCAGCAGAAGTGGCAACAGTTATTTTTTAATTTATATATTTATTATAATATTTAAATGTATTTATTTATATATTTAGAATTACATATTTATAATATACAAATATATTTATATGTTTATAGTTACATGTTTATAATATATAAATTAATTTGTTTATAATTATATATTTACATAATGCATAAGTATATGTTCATAGTTACATATTTATAATAATATATACATACATTTATTTATGTCTATTATTTATACATATTTTAAATTTATATGTATAAATTTTAAGAAATAATATACTATTTATATATATTTAAAGTCTCTATAAATTCAGTGTCTCTGGAAATGAGTCTAAGGGCATAGAAAAAATGAAAGATTTATTCAAGAAGTCTATTAAAACTGGCAAGAGCAGTGAGAGTCTGTAGCATTTCACTCATGACCTGTTTCCTTCCTCCCCACTCCCAGCCCACTATGAAGGCACCTCTACTCCATTTAGATACAGAAAGAACACATGGCACCCTCCCCACCCAGCTCCAGGTCAAGGTGGCATCTTACTGAGAGGAGCAGTCTTCAGCACTTTTCATCCCCCCCTCCCACACCCCAGCTACCTGTTGCAGTGGCTAAATTCCAGGTGAGTATGGTTTGTGACACAGAGGCTCTGCCTTGGAGGCAGCACACTGAAAACACTGGAACACCTATCAGCCTCGCCCAGCTCATTTGTAAAGTGGGGATTCCATGCTGGAAGAAGTAAGCCAAGAAGATCAAAGGTGCCCTGATGACTGCCAGATCCTAAAATAGGGTTGTCATTCAGAGAGAAGACACCCAGAGCTGTGGCTCAGAGATTTTTTCCAGGGAGAGAGGTGGGACAAAATAAAGTGCTCTAAGCCCTTCCATAAATGAGCTAACTTTATTTGCAACAGGCTGTGAGAATATTCAAAACTATTGAGCTTGTGGTGAAAAACAATTAAAAGGAGACTGGTAGTGTCTTTAGATATAAGCTGAATCACAGGCCACTAATTTACCAGAGAGAATCAGGAAAAGGGACAACTAAAAAGGGATTAGAACAAATCTCAAACACTGACCTCAAACACAATCCCTGCAAAAGAGCCCAGGTTTAATTGGACCAGCCTGTGATGCAACTGATGCCCCAGGACATTGTTGAGACGATGGAGCAATCAGCTGCAATTAATGACGCTTATCCGGTGGCTGTGGTCAGGAAGAGAGGTTCTGGCCAGGGCAATCAGGCCACAGAAAGAAAGAAAAGGCATCCAGATGGAGAGGGAAGGTGATGTGACCTTATTCATAGAAAACCCTAAGGAATAAACAGAAACACGACTAGACCTAATGAACACGTTCAGCAAGGTTGCAGGATCCAAGATCAATAGACAAAAATCACTTGTGAGGGCACAAATGGGTACAAAGGTTCAGTTATTCAGGATGAATGAGTTCTGGTGATCTAACATATAGAATGATGGCTGTAGTTAGTAATACTACATTGTATACTTGAAATTTGCTAAGAGAACAGATCTTAAATGTTCTTATCACAAAAATGTATAAGTATGTGAGATGGATAGATTAATTGGCTTGATTGTGGTAATCATTTCACAATGTATATGTATATCAAAACACCATATTGTGTACCTTAAATATATATAATTTTAATTCGTCACTTATATCTCAATAAAGCTGGGGGGGAAATTCAATTGTATTTCTATACACTAGCAATGAACTATCCAAAAATGAGACTAAAAAAAAATCCCATTTACAATAACATCAAAAGGAGTAGAATACTTAGAAATAAATTTAACAAATGTAGTGCAAGACTTGTATTCTGAAAATGGCTAACACTATGGAAAGAAATTAAAGAAGATCTAAATAAATGGAGATATATCTTCTGTTCATGGATTGGAAGACTTAATACTGATAAAATGAGAATACTCTCCAAAGTGGTCTACAGATTCAACCCAATCCTTATAGGAATCCCAACTGGCTTCTCTGCAAAATTAGCAAGCTGATCCTAAAAATAATATGGAACCTCAAAGGACCCAGAGTAGCCAAAACAATCTTGGGAAATAAAAACCAAAGTTGAAGCACTCAAAGTTCCCTGTTTTAAAACTTACTACAAAGCAACCATAATCAAGACAATGGGGTTTTGACAGAGGGATAGATGTACAAATCAATGGAACACAATAAAGAGTCCAGAAATAAACCTGTATTTCTATGGTCAGTTGATTTTTTATAAGGGAGCCAAGCCCATACAATGGGGAAAAATAGTCTTTTCAACAAATGGTGGTGGGAAAACTGTATATCCACACGCAAAATAATTAAGTCAGACCCCCTACCTCACACCATATAAAAAATTAATTCAAAATATGTCAAGAGTCTAGATGTAAGAGCTAAAACTATAACTCTTAAAAAAAAAAATATGGGAGTTCCCTGGTGGCCTAGTGGTTAGGATTCAGGGCTTTCACTGCCATGACCTGGGGTTCACTCCCTGGTTGGGGAACTAAGATTGCACAAGCCATGTGGCGCAGACCAAAAAAAAACCCAAAACATATAAGTAAATCTTTGTGACCTTAGATTCAGCAATGGTTTCTTAGATAGGACACCAAAAGCACAAACAACAAAAGAAAAAAAATAAATGAATGGGACTTCATCAAAATTTAAAACTTGTGTGCTTCAAAGACACCGTCAAGAGAATTAAAAGACAACTCACCAAATGGGAAAAATATTTCCAAATCATATGTCCGACAAGGGGCTTGTGTCTGGAACATTACCATTAGCTAGAAATGGTAACGATATGGGTAAATATAAAGACTTTTTAAATTATTTAAATCTCTTTAAAGGATGATAAGTTGTTTAAAAAAGAAATAGTACATTTATAAATTAAAATGTAAAATTTATAACAATATATGACAACAATATTGCAAAGGCTAGGAGGGGAGAGACGGAAGTATACTATTGTAAAGGTCTTATATTGTATGTGATATGGAATAATATGCTGGGTATGCTGGGTTAAATTGAAGATGTATACTATAAGCCCTAAAGCAACCACCAAAATAACACAAGACATTATAGTTAATAGGCCAATGAAGGAGATGAAATGAAATCACATACATACATGCATGCAGGCACACACACACACACACACATCAATTAATACAAAAAAGAACCAATAAAAGAAAATAGAAAACAAATAGCATGATGATATATTGAAACACCACCACACTAATATTCACATTAAATGTAAGTAGTCTAAATGTGCTAATTAAAAGTCAAGATTATATGATTAAATAAAAGCAGGACCCAACTATATACTAGCTATAAGAAATCTATATACTTTAAATTAAACTGTACAAATAGGTTAAAAATAAAATGATAGAAAAAGGTATACCATGCTAACACCAAACAAAAGAAAGCTGAAGTAGTTATATTAACATAAAAATTGGGGCTTCCCTGGTGGCACAATAGTTAAGAATCTCCTGCCAATGCAGGGGACACGGGTTCGAGCCCTAGTCCAGGACGATCCCACATGCTGCAGAGCAACTAAGCCTGTGCGCCACAACTACCGAGCCTGCGCTCTAGAGCCTGCGAGCCACAACTACTGAGCCTGCATGCTGCAACTACTGAAGCCAGCGCTCCTAGAGCCTGTGCTCCACAACAAGAGAAGCCACCACAGTGAGAAGCCTGCACACCCCAATGAAGAGTAGCCCCTGCTCCCTGAAACCAGAGAAAAGCCCGCACGCAGCAACAAAGACCCAACACAGCCAAAAATAAAATAAATAAATTTATTAAATAAATAAAATAAAAATTGACTTCAGAGCAAAGAATATTGCCAGGTACAAAAGGGGTCATTTCATAACAACAAAGGAATCAATTCATCTAAAGGACATAATGTTTATGCATCATGGTATGGTAGACCTATTTGTTGGGTGTGTAAAAAATAAAGATAATAAAGTGAACAATATTAAGACAAATTGTTAACCACTACATAGTGAATTTGATATTAAAAAATGTTCCCTCTCAGTGGTTAAGAAAAAATTATAAAATTAGTTGCCTGGAATCAGAAATAAATGTCCAAAACCAATTGTAATGATTTTTAACAGAATTTGAGTTTGTAACTTTGGCCAGCTTTAAAACAGCTTGGATTCTTACACTAAAAAGAAAAACAACTTAGATGGAAAGATGACAAAAGGAATTATTTCAGTTGTGGAAATCTGTTAGAAAATTATGAGGAAAATGCTATAAAAAAGATATTTTACAAAAAGTGAAAGATTTTTAAATTAAGCCTCAAAACAATTGCCCATAGAATACAAGGTCTTTCCAACGATACCAAAGATGAATGGATTTGAAATTTGACAATTCACAAGTACCTCTCTGTAGCTTTATTTGAGTCATGTGAGACCCTACCCAGTTAATATTTTGAATACTTTTTGTATCAAAGGACATCCAAACCTATGAAGAAATGTTGCCAATTAGTGACCTAAAAGATTGAACTTGTGACACAGATCTTTTAAACCTTTGACATTTATCAAAGAAGAATTTCAGCTAAATATGGGAAAAAATAGTTTTTTTATTGATATCATGACAGACACTGTTCTACCTATGTTCAGGTTAAAACTCCAGATTTAATGGAGTTTCCCTTGCTTCATTCAATTGTGTGATACATATAAAATTTTGTGCTTAGTTTTTATAGCAGACTTTATGTAAAACATCATGGATGGGTACCATTGTTTAAATCACTCAGTGTATATGTGCAAATAATACAAATCATCACCATGTTATGGAACTGTTGAAAGAAATAGGTGATGAATTTAACGATGTGCTTTTGCCAATGCCCATTGGCCAAGTATGGGAAATTTTACAAAGAATTACTGTAATGTCAGCTGCAATTCAAGATTTTCTTTAAACAAGAGGAATGTTTGTTGAACATTCAATAATCAAAGACCCAAAAATGTTAGTCTGTACTTATATTTCTCACTAATACACACCGTATAAGAATGAGCAAAATTTGAATAGTCAAAAGAAAGGAAAAGCTTATTTGTAACCTAGCTACCCAAGTATAAGAATTTATGTTGAAATCAAAACTTCATAATACGAATCAATAATAATAATTTTACAACTCTCCTAACATGAGTCAGTATGTCAAAGATTTTAATTTTAACTGGCCATGTTATATAATTGGTGGCAAAAAAAATCCAAGAAAAATTTGAAGAATGCTTTGCAATATTGATCAATTTAGAAATGCTTTTCAAATTATGCCATGCCTCTGAATTCGATGTTAGTAATATTGAGTCAACAACAAGAGTTAGTGAATTACTTAACTTGGAAAGACATAATTTCGAAACTGATAGTCTTTTGCTTCAAAATCAGATCAATTCTTCTAAAAAGATGAACTAGTTTTATCATTGACTTAAGGGAAAAGTAAATTTTGGTACTATATTCAGCTACTGGAAAACTTTCAAGTATATTTAGAACAACTTAGTAGGTGAATCTATTTTTTTCAACTGTGAATTTTATTAAATCTAAAGACAAATCAAGTATTTCTAATGAAAAGTTAGCATGTAAATTGAGATGTGCTGTAAAATATACACCAGATTTCAAAGACTTAATGTGGAAAAAAAGAATATAAAATATCCCAACAGTTTTTACATTGATCGTATATTATAATGTTAATATTTTGGCTTATTGGACATATTGGCTTAACTATTAATAAATTTATTATTTAAATTAATTCCACCTGTTTACTTTTTTAATGTGGCTACTGGAAAATTTTAATTTTTATAGCAAATGAAACAATCAACAAGATGAAAAAGCAACCTACAGAATGGGAGAAAATATTTGCAAACCATAAATCTGATAAGGGGTTAATATCCAAAATGTATAAGGAACTCATACAACTCAATAGCAAAAAAACCCAACCCAATTAAATATTAGGCAAAGGTCCTAAAAAGACATTTTTCCAAAGAAGACATACAAATGGTCAACAGGGATATGAAAAGATGCTCAACATCACTAATCACCAAGAAAATGTAAATCAAAATCACAATGAGATACCACCACACACCTGTTAGGATGGCTATTAACAAAAAAGTCAAAAGATAACAAGTGTCAGCAAATACGTGGAGAAAGGGGAATACCAGAACACTGTTGATTGGAATGTAAATTGTTGCAGCCACTATGGAAAACAGCATGGAGTTTCCTCAAAACATTAAAAATGGAACTATCCTATGATCCAATAGTCCCACTTCTGGGGATACATCCAAAGAAAATAAAATCACTATCTCAACATGATATCTATACCCTCTTGTTTATTACAGCATTATGTACAGTAGCCAAGATACGGAAACAACCTAAGTGTCCATGGACAGATGAATGGATGCAAAAATGTGAAATCCTGCCATTTACAAAAACGCGGATGAACTTGGAGGACATTATGCTTAGTGAAATAAACCAGACACAGAAAGACAAATATTGCATGATCTCACTTACATGTGAAATCTTAAAAAAACAAAACGAACAAACAAAAACCCTCCTAGTAACAGAGAGTAGAAGGGTGGTTATCAGGAGCAAAAGTGTGGAGAAAAAGGGGAGATACTAATCAAAGGGTACAAATTTCAGTTATAAGTTCTAGAGACTTAATGTGCAGCATGGTGACTATAGTCAATAATAATGTATTGTATACTTGAAATTTGCTAAGAGGGATCTCAAGCGTTCTCACTACACACAAAAAAAATGGCAACTGAGGTGATTGATATTCAATTAGCTTGATTATAGTAATTATTTCACAGTGTATACCTGTATCAAACATTACATTGTACACCTTAAATAGACAACTTTTATTTGTCAGTCATATCTCAATGAAGGTAGAAAAAAAATAACATCCGTGATTCACATTATATTTCTCTTGGACAGCACTGAACTAAACTAGGACACGGAATTCTGCTCAGGAGGCTGAGAACATAGACTTCTGACCAGCTGCAAGCCTCCTGCCTTGTGGTCAGACTGACTGCTTATTAGGAGAATCAAATGGGTTAATACACACAAAGTACATATACCTGCAAAGGGTATATCGTATCTTAATATAAATCAGGAATCAAGTCCATTCACCAAACTTCAAATTGATGTTTACTGTTTTTGTGACAATGTAAAGAACCGATAGTGGGTAAATTAGACACCATTAGCATATTATTATTTAATGTGTTTATCACTGGATTTTTTGCCTTCTTTAATCTGGTTAATTTTTTTTTAAGGTTTTTTTGCCTGACTGTGTCAGGTCTTAGTTGTGGCACATGGGCTCTTCATTGCAGCACGTGGGCTTCTCTCTAGTTGTGGTGCACAGGCTCCAGAGTGTGTGGGCTCTGTAGTTTGCCGCACGCAGGCTCTCTAGTTGAGGCACACAGGCTCAGTAGTTGAGGCGCGCAGGCTTAGTTGCCCCGCGGCATGTGGGATCTTAGTTCCCTGACCAGGGATCAAACCTGCGTCCCCTGCATTGGAAGGCGGATTCTTAACCACTGGACCACCAGAGAAGTCCCTGGTTAATATATTTAGATTAGTTTTTGTTTGTTTATCTGAAGGCTCTGTTTATAGTATTTTATGACACTGTTGTAAAATTCAACTATATCAATAAAAAACAAGTTCGGAAAGTAAAAAAAAAAAAAAAAAAAGAAGTAGGTCTGGCACCTAGCAAGAGCTATATAACTGTTATCTATTATTATTGTTACTAGTATTATTGACCAAGATTTCTAACAACTCAGCAGAGAAGCACACCAAGGAGAGTAAGGCTTGGCCCAGACTGAAAATTCACACATCACCTATGAAAGATCAAAGTGCAGAAAACTGAGGAGCCTCTGTAACCAGTTGGTCCAACCAGGGCCATGATTAGGGTGAGGCAAGCGAGGCACTTTCCTTGGCGCAAAATTTAAGGGGAGAGGGCACCAAGGAAACTCAGGACTCGGGATACATAATATTCGAATGCAATAGTTTACTAAATCCAAATCAATGCCCCAAACCCACAATGCACAAAATTTCGAAATGACAAAGACAGGAGGGGTATTGCTGGTTTCTGCCGCCTCAGGTTTCATGTGGTTCGTTCGTAAAGACACGGGTACTGATGCTGCCCCGGTAGCCTCGACTCAGACCCACGCCGCGACCAGCTCTCCGTCCAGGGCAAAGCGATTCCGACCGCCAAAAGGACGGCGTTGTGCTGGGACTGGCGGTGATGTCGGCGGCCTTCGTGCAGCGGAGCCCCGAAGGTGGGAACTGGGCCGCGCAAGGCCTGCCCGGAGCTCCCAGGCTGCCCCGGGGCTGTTCCCAGAGTTCCCCGCGGCCGCGCCCCTGGAGCCCCACGGAAGCCATTGCCGCTTCCCGGAAGCCCGCGGCGCTCGCCAGCCCGCGGCGCTCGCCAGCCCGCGGCGCTCGCCCGCCCGGGCGCGCCCCCATGGGCTTCCCGTGGTATGGCTTCGCCTGGACTGCTCATGTCTTCACCGCCAGTAGTACCCTGGACGTCCTGGTGATAGTTTTGTACGGTGCTGGTCCTGGGCATCGCGCTGTGGGTACGTGGGGCCCGGGGGCTGGGGGGGTAGGCCTGGACACGAGATGGGTTCGATCCTCACCTGCCTGTCACCTGATCCCCACCTCACATCCCTCTCGTTCCCGCCCCTGCACAGCCCTCAGCCGGGACCGCTCCACCCTCCCTGCGCCACCTGCTCCTTACCGAGAGTAAGGGCACATCCAAGCCCATCTTCCCTCCCCACCCCACAAATAAACAGGTCAGGCTGCCAGGTGCCCACCGCCTGGAACCCAAGCCGTGTGTAATATGGGGTCGTTGTTCTGATCGATCGTCGTGATGGTGGTGGCAATAGTGACAATTACCCATCCTTAGGTGCTAAAGTGCCTGATCTGTGCTGAGTGCTTTAAGTGTGTCACATTCTCACAACCAGGCTGTGGATTACAGATGAGGAAACAGGTTCAAAGAGGTCAAGTAACCACAAGGGAATGATGGAGTGCAGATTCGAACCTAGAGCTGCCTGATCTGACGCATGAGCGTAACCACTGCCCAGCAAACAAGACCTCAAAGGTCACATGTAATTTAGGGCCCTAAGTGTTCACTTTGAATTTGAATTGGGCGCTTATATATTCTACTCTAGTATAACGTTCTCTTAGTAGGTGGCAACTGGATCTCCATTACTACCATCTGCCCGCTAGCACTTAACCTGTAGGCACTCACAAAGGTGTCTCGTAACTATACTCCCCAGGGCCAGGCAGTGAAAAGTCCGAGGGCAGGTAGAGAGACTTTGGCCTGTGTCATGGTATCGCCCCTCGGCTAAGCTGTTAACCATCAGAAGCCTCTCCTCGGCCTGCTTCATAAGCAGGAGTATCTGGTGACAGCGCCACCATTCGCTAGCTAGTGGGAGAGTTCATTGCGGGCTGCCCCCACCCAGCTGAGGCTTTCATGCCCATGTGACCTTTACTTCGGGGCGTTTCACCAGGTCACAAGCAGGATCTTACTGTGCAGAATCTGGTCCTTCAAACAAGATCACTGGACAGTCTTTTGAGTGCTTACCATGCTGTGAGTGGGCAGATAGAGTAATGGAAATATGGTCTCCATCCTCTTAAGAGAATTTCGTATCTCTCCCAACTGAAAAGAAGTCGGAGGTATTGATATTTATCCAGATCATTCAAACAAACGATTTTTTTCAAATTGGTCTCAGTTATGAGAAACATCCTTCTAGGTGGCCCAGGCCAGGCTCTGAGTAGTGGGCACTTTGGGATCCTTCCCCCAGCTGCTCTCACTGAATTAGGAAGCCCCCACCCAACCTTCTTCCGTGTCTAGTTGGGGCCTAGGTGTGGCCAAGGTCTGAGGACCCGTAAGCCATCCAGCCGCTTCCAAAGGAAACCTACTGTTCCTTCTGTTCTTCTGGGAGCCATAAAACATGTGCTGTTATCCAGAATGCTTTGATCATTTTCCTTCTTTATATTGTTATTTTTCCTTTGGTCCTTTTTAAAACTCGTATATTGTTTTTAATCACATGCTCACTGTAAGAAGTGAGGAGATGCATAACTGTCTAGAGGAGTTATGGTTCCTCCCTCAGCCATTCCCATCCCTCTGAGGTACCCAGGGCCTGTGTGTCCCTCCTCCCTTCTCAGTGCTTACACAGACACATAGGTAAAGGTTTTGCGTTTTTGTCTTTACAAAAAATGTGATCGTATGATACACATTACCCTGCAGTTTGCGTTTTTCCGTTACTACATGATGTGGAGCCCTTCAGGTCTATAGATAGAGATCTAGCTCATGGTTTTTTGTTTTAAATAAATAAATTTATTTATTTATTTGTTTATTTTTGGCTGCATTGGGTCCTCATTGCTGCACCCAGGCTTTTCTCTAGTTGTGGCGAGCAGGGGCTACTCTTTGTTGCAGTGCACGGGCTTCTCATTTCAGTGGCTTCTCGTTGCAGAGCACAGGCTCTAGGCATGTGGGCTTCAGTAGTTGTGGCACACGGGCTCAGTAGTTGTGGCTTGCGGGCTCTGGAGCTCAGGGTCAGTAGTTGTGGTGCACGGGCTTAGTTGCTCCGCAGCATGTGGAATCTTCCTGGACCGGGTCTCAAACCCATGTCCCCTGCATTGGCAGACGGATTCTTAACCACTGCACCACCAGGGAAGTCCTAGCTCATGTTTTTATTAGATACACAATAGTCAAACACGTGTGTGATTCAGCTCTTCCCTACTCATTGACACTTAGATTGCTGCCAGGTTGTTGTTTTTTAATAAGATTTTTTAAAATATATTTATTTGTTTGTTTATTTTTGGCTGCATTGGGTCTTTGTTGCTGCTGTTGTTTTTAATGTGTTGGTGCTTTTAAGCTGTGTAGCATGGATTCCCGAAATTGGAATTTCTGGGTTGGAAGGGTGTGTTTACTTGAAATTTTAGCAGATATCACTAAATGGCAATCCCCAAAGCTTGTTGAGATTTACATTTCTCACAAGCAGCATATGAGCACATTCTTTCCCCAGGTCTTCACCAGCCTGGTTTGTTACTACTAATTTAATTTTTGTGGGGGGGTCCCAGGGTGATGAGTGAGTAGTGGTATGTTACTGCAGCTTTGATTTGGCTTTCCAGACTCAGCCTCCTATGAAATTGACCGTATCCTTGTGAGCCTGTTGTCCTTTGATCTTCCTCTTCTGTTGAATAGCCAGTTTATGTGCCCATTTATGAATTGGGTTGTTCGACTTTGCTTTTATCACCTTGTCTGTCATTTGAGTTGCCAATATGTTTTTCCTAAACTCTCATTTTCTAGAGCAGTTGTTCTCAACCTCAGCACTACTGACATTTGGGACCAGATAATTCCTTGTTGTGGGAGGTCTGTCCTGTGTATTATAGGATGCTTAGAAGTATCCCCAAGCCCTGCCCCTTCACAGCCAAAACTGCCTCCAGACATTGCCACATGTCCCTTGGAGGAGTGGGGCAAAAATCACCCCTGGTCGAGAGCCACTGGTCTAGACTCTGTTACTGTTGTCTCTCTGTCATCTGATTTGTTTTCACTTTGAAGAAGTCTACTGTCTCTCTTTTCCTTTGCATCTAGATTTCCTGGCTTGCTTAGGAAAGTTTTTACCCACTCCAACATTGTACAAATACTATTCTAAAATTTTTTCTGATATTTTATAGGTTTTAAAATATATTTAGGGAATTCCCTCATAGTCCAGTGGTTACGACTCCGCGCTTTCACTGCTGAGGGCCCGGGTTCAATCCCTGGTCAGGGAACTAAGATCCTGCAAGCTAAAAAGAAATTTAAATGTCCAGAACATCTGGGATTTCCTTTTGCATATAATGTGATAAAGGAGTCTAGCTTTATTTTCTTTTGGTTCTTAAGCAAACCACCCTTTTCTCACTGAACAGAATTGCCCACGTTTGCACAGATGGGACTCCTGAAATCCTTCATCAGCTTCTGACCGCTGAGCCCCCACAAGGAAATCTTGTTCTTTGTTGCTGGTGCCTTGGCTCCTGCAGGATGTTAAAGGGGAAAAAACCTTACACTTTTGTTTGTTTGTTTCCTCTGTTATCAGTCTCAGCCCCAAGATCTTTGAGAAAGTGGTGGATGCACCTTCTGCCCCAGCAGCCTGGCTGCTGTGGCTGGTGGATTATTCCAGAAAGAGCAGGGAGGAAGGAGGAGGCAGGGACATGTGCATAACCACCCTCTTCCCAGGACCTCCTCTCTTCCTGTCTGGTTCTTTCTTTAATGGGAAGACAGAGTGATTTTATTCATCTTAGAACATTTTGTAAATTCCTTTTAAAAGTTCTAATGCACCTCTCTCTACATATCGCTGATACCTTCCTTAAGAAAGGTCAGCTCTGAACATAATGGGCTCTTGATAAATATTTAGTTAATGGATGAAATGAGACTAACTTAATGTGTCTGATTTAGAGTTGTTCTTTGGTTTAAAGCTTTATGATGTGAAAGGACTCCATTATAAGGCAGATACCCCAGATGGTGGTAATAAGTTCACTTCTCCCACAGAAACACTTTTTTGTCAACCAGTGGTCATCCGTGGGTCCTGCTAGTCCTAGGCAATCCAGGAAATCCCCAGGAATATCTTTTGACCGTACTGGAGTCTGGGAATCAGAGCTGGGGTCCTGAGGAGAGAGCCCTTGGGTGCGTTGGGAGGACATCATAGTCTTGGCAACGTGACTGCTCTCCAGGAAAAAGCTAGGCTGGTGTTCAGCTTTGCCATTCCCAGTCAATTGATACATTCGCTGAGCCACTCATCTCCAAGACTCTGCTGGGAACCATGCACTGGTTAACTATTTGGGGAATAAATAAAGCAATATTATTTTCACACTAGTGTAGAGAAATGGACAGGCCCGTGTGACCTCATAGCTGGGAGAGACCGTGGGCCCTCCTCTAACTCAGCAGGTAGAGACCTCTGTTCCTAAAAAGAATGAAGGGGAAATGGGATCTCTGCAAAGGACATTTACCCATAAGTGAAGGTCATCTGTTTGTGAGACCTGTGTCTTTGAAGCAGTTTGGTTTCTTGGATTCCCCCCCAACACCACCCCTTTTTTTAAGGCTGTATTGTCAAGCAGTCGTGGGACAGTAGAAGACTTCTTCCTGGCTGGCTGAAATCTAGCATGGTGGCAGGTGAGTGTGCCTTGCATGTGCAGTCCAGTTTGGGGGCTGCGTGTGGATTCATTTATTACTTTAATTTGAATGTCTTTTACCCCCAAATAATTTGAAGTTGCTAAATCAGGAAAGTCATTTCATTAGTACTTCCCTTAACTCTTCCATTCAGCTCAGTGTAGTTCAGTAACCATTACTAGGTGCCTGGTAGTACAAGGTATTGCTCTAGGTTCTGGGACACAGGTAGAACATAGTGAGTCCTGCCCTCTGGAAGCACACAGTGTAGAGTGGGAGTCGGATGTGACTTCTTTTTTTGGTTTTTTGGTTTTATTTATTTATTTTTATTCAGCAGGTTCTTATTTATCTATTTTATACATGTTGGTGTATAATATGTCAATCCCAATCTCCCAATTCAGCCCACCACCACCACCCTTCCCCCGCTCTCCCTCCTTGGTGTCCATACGTTTGTTCTCTACATCTGTGTCTCTATTTCTGCCTTGCAAACCAGTTCATCTGTACCATTTTTCTAGATTCCACATATATGCGTTAATATACGATATTTGTTTTTCTGACTTACTTCACTCTGTATGACAGTCTCTAGGTCCATCCACGTCTCTACAAATGACCCTTTTTATGGCTGAGTTCCATTGTATATATGTACCACATCTTCTTTAGCCAGTCATCTGTCGATGGGCATTTAGGTTGCTTCCGTGACCTGGCTATTGTAAATAGTGCTACAATGAACATTGGGGTGCATGTGTCTTTTTGAATTATGGTTTTCTCTGGGTATATGCCCAGTAGTGGGATTGCTGGGTCATGTGGTAATTCTATTTTTAGTTTTTTTAAGGAACCTTCATACTGTTCTCCATAGTGGCTGTATCAATTTACATTCCCACCAACAATGCAAGAGGGTTTCCTTTTCTCCACACCCTCTCCAGAATTTGTTGTTCGTAGATTTTCTGATGATGCCCATTCTAACCAGTGTGAGGTGATATCTCATTGTAGTTTTGATTTGCATTTCTCTAATAATTAGTGATGTTAAGCAGCTTTTCATTTGCCTCTTGGCCATCTGTATGTCTTCTTTGGAGAAATGTCTATTTAGGTCTTCTGCCCATTTTTTGATTGGGTTGTTTTGTTTTAATATTGAGCTGCATGAGCTGTTTATATATTTTGGAGGTTAATCTTTTGTTGATTCATTTGCAAATATTTTCTCCCATTCTGAGAGTTGTCTTTTTGTCTTGTTTATAGTTTCCTTTGCTGTGCAAAAGCTTTTAAGTTTCATTAGGTCCCATTAGTTTATTTTTGTTTTTATTTCCATTACTCTAGGAGATGGGTCAAAAAAGATCTTGCTGTGATTTATGTCAAAGAGTGTTCTTCTATGTTTTCCTCTGTTTTATAGTGTCCGGTCTTACTTTTAGGTCTTTAATCCATTTTGAGTTTATTTTTGTGTATGGTGTTAGGAAGTGTTCTAATTTCATTCTTTTACATGTAGCTGTCCAGTTTTCCCAGCACCACTTATTGAAGAGACTTTTCTTTTCTCCATTGTATATCCTTGCCTCCTTTGTCATAGATTAGTTGACCATAGGTGCATGGGTTTATCTCTGGGCTTTCTATCCTGTTCCATTGATCTATATTTCTGTTTTTGTGCTGGTACCATATTGTCTTGATTACTGTAGCTTTGTAGTATAGTCTGAAGTCAGAGAGTCTGATTCTTCCAGCTCCATTTTTTCCCCTCAAGATTGCTTTGGCTATTCAGGGTCTTTTGTGTCTCCATACAAATTTTAAGATATTTTTGTTCTAGTTTTGTAAAAAATGCCATTGGTAATTTGATAGGGATTGCATTGAATCTGTAGACTGCTTTGGGTAGTATAGTCATTTTCACAGTATTGATTCTTCCAATCTACAAACATGGTATATCTCTCCATCTGCTTGTGTCATCTTTAATTTCTTTCATCGGTGACTTATAGTTTTCTGAGTACAGGTCTTTTACCTCCTTAGGTAGGTTTATTCCTAGGTATTTTATTCTTTTTGTTGCAATGGTGAATGGGATTGTTTCCTTAATTTCTCTTTCTGAGCTTTCTTCGTTTGTGTATAGGAATGCAAGAGATTTCTGTGCATTAATTTTGTGTCCTGCAACTTTACCAGATTCATCGATTAGCTCTAGTAGTTTTCTAGTGGTATCTTTAGGATTTTCTATGTATAGTATCATGTCGTCAGCAAACAGTGACAGTTTTATTTCTTCTTTTCCAATTTGGATTCCTTTTATTTCTTTTTCTTCTCTGATTGCCATGGCTAGGACTTCCAAAACTATGTTGAATAATAGCGGTGAGAGTGGACATCCTTGTCTTGTTCCTGATCTTAGAGGAAATGCTTTCAGTTTTTCACCATTGAGAATGATGTTTGCTGTGGGTTTGTCGTATATGGCCTTTATTATGTTGAGGTAGGTTCCCTCTGTACCCACATTTTGGAGAGGTTTTATCATAAATCAGTGTTGAATTTTGTCAAAAGCTTTTTCTGCATCTATTGAGAATGATCATATGGTTTTTATTCTTCAATTTGTTAATATGGTATATCACATTGATTGATTTGCATATATTGAAGAATCCTTGCATCCCTGAGATAAATCCTACTTGATCATGGTGTATGATCCTTTTAATGTGTTGTTGGATTCTGTTTGCTAGTATTTTGTTGAGGATTTTTGCATCTATATTCATCAGTGATATTGGTCTGTAATTTTCTTTTTCTTTGTAGTATCTCTGTCTGGTTTTGGTATCAGGGTGATGGTGGCCTTGTAGAATGAGTTTGGGAGTGTTCCTTCCTCTGCAATTTTTTGGAAGAGTTTGAGAAGGATGGGTGTTAGCTCTTCTCTAAATGTTTGATAGAATTCACCTGTGAAGCCATGTGGTCCTGGACTTTTGTTTGTTGGAAGATTTTTAATCACAGTTTCAATTTCATTTCTTGTGATTGGTCTGTTCATATTTTCTATTTCATCCTGGTTCAGTCTTGGAAGGTTATACCTTTCTAAGAATTTGTCCATTTCTTCCAGGTTGTCCATTTTATTGGCATAGAGTTGCTTGTCGTAGTCTCTTATGATGCTTTGTATTTCTGCAATGTCCATTGTAACTTCTCCTTTTTCATTTCTAATTTTATTGATTTGAGTCCTCTCCCTGTTTTTCTTGATGAGTCCCGCTAAAGGTTTATCAATTTTGTTTATCTTCTCAAAGAACCAGCTTGTAGTTTTATTGGTCTTTGCTGTTGTTTTCTTTGTTTCTATTTCATTTATTTCTGCTCTGATCTTTATGATTTCTTTCCTTCTACTATCTTTGGGTTTTGTTTGTTCTTCTTTCTCTAGTTCCTTTAGGTGTAAGGTTAGATTGTTTATTTGAGATTTTCCTTGTTTCTTGAGGTAGGGTTGTATTGATATAAACTTCCCTCTTAAAACTGCTTTTGCTGCATTCCATAGGTTTTGGATTGTCGTGTTTTCGTTGTCATTTGTCTCTAGGTATTTTTTGATTTCCTCTTTGATTTCTTCAGTGATCTCTTGCTTATTTAGTAATGTATTGTTTAGCCTCCATGTGTTTGTGTTTTTTATGTTTTTTTCCCTGTAATTGATTTCTAATCTCATAGCGTTGTGGTCAGAAAAGATGCTTGATATGACTTCAGTTTTCTTAAGTTTACTGAGGCTTGATTTGTGACCCAAGATGTGATCTATCCTGGAGAATGTTCCATGTGCACTTGAGAAGAAAGTGTAATCTGCTGTTTGGGGATGGAATGTCCTATAAATATCAATTAAATCTATCTGGTCTATTGTGTCATTTAAAGCTTGTGTTTCCTTATTAATTTTCTGTCTGGATGATCTGTCCATTGGTGTAAGTGAGGTGTTAAAGTCCCCCACTATTATTGTGTTACTGTCAATTTCCTCTTTGATAGCTGTTAGCATTTGCATTTGCCTTATGTATTGAGGTGCTCCTATGTTGGGAGCATATATATTTATAATTGTTATATCATCTTCTTGGATTGATCCCTTGATCATTATGTAATTTCCTTCCTTGTCTCTTGTAACATTCTTTATTTTAAAGTCTATTTTATCTGATATGAGTATTGCTACTCCAGCTTTCTTTTGATTTCCATTTGCATGGAATATCTTTTGCCATCCCCTCACTTACAGTCTGTATGTGTCCCTAGGTCCGAAGTGGGTCTCTTGTAGACAGCATATATATGGGTCTTGTTTTTGTATCCATTCAGCAAGCCTGTGTCTTTTGGTTGGAACGTTTAATCCATTCACATTTAAGGTAATTATCAATATATATGTTCCTACTGCCATTTTCTTAATTGTTTGGGGTTTGTTTTTGTAGGTCCTTTTCTTCTCTTTTGTTTCCCACTTAGAGAAGTTCTTTTAGCATTTGTTGTAGAGCTGGTTTGGTGGTGCTGAATTCTCTTAGCTTTTGCTTGTCTGTAAAGCTTTTGATTTCTCCGTCAAATCTGAATGAGATCCTTGCCAGGTAGAGTAATCTTGGTTGTAGTTTCTTCCCTTTCATCACTTTAAATATATCGTGCCACTCCCTTCTGACTTGTAGAGTTTCTGCTGAGAAATCAGCTGTTAACCTTATGGGAGTTCCCTTGTATGTAATTTGTTGTTTTTCCCTTGTTGCTTTTAATAATTTTTCTTTGTCTTTAATTCTTGACAATTTGATTACTATGTGTCTTGGTGTGTTTCTCCTTGGGTTTATCCTGCCTGGGACTCTCTGCACTTTCTGGACTTGGGTGGCTATTTCCTTTCCTATGTTAGGGACATTTTTGACTATAATCTCTTCAAATATTTTCTCAGGTCCTTTCTCTCTCTCTTCTCCTTCTGGGACCCCTCTAATGCAAATGTTATTGCATTTAATGTTGTCCCAGAGGTCTCTTAAGCTGTCTTCATTTCTTTTCATTCTTTTTTCTTTATTATGTTTTGCAGTAGTGAATTCCACCATTCTGTCTTCCAGGTCACTTATCCATTCTTCTGCCTCAGTTATTCTGCTATTGATTCCTTCTAGTGTATTTTTCATTTCATTTATTATATTGTTCATCTCTGTTTGTTTGTTCTTTCATTCTTCTAGTTGTTTGTTCTTTAATTCTTCTAGGTCTTTGAATTGTTTTTTTAATTAAAAAAATTTTATTTATTTATTTATGGCTACGTTGGGTCTTCGTTGCTGCACATGGGCTTTCTCTAGTTGCAGCAAACGGAGGCTACTCTTCATCGCAGTGCTCAGGCTTCTCATCATGGTGGCTTCTCTTGTTGCAGAGCATGCGCTCTAGGCACACGGGCTTCAGTAGTTGTGGCTCGCGGGCTCTAGAGCACAGGCTCAGTAGTTGTGGCACACAGGGTTAGTTGTTCCGCAGCACGTGGGATCTTCCCAGACCAGGGACTGAACCTGTTTCCCCTGCATTGGCAGGCAGATTCTTATCCACTGCGCCACCAGGGAAGCCCTCTTCTAGGTCTTTGTTAAACATTTCTTGCATCTTCTCGATCTTTGCCTCCATTATTTTTCCGAGGTCCTGGATCATCTTTACTATCATTATTCTGAATTATTTTTCTGGAAGGTTGCCTATCTCCACTTCACTTAATTGTTTTTCTGGGGTTTTATCTTGTTCCTTCATCTGGTACATCATCCCCTGCCATTTCATTTTGTCTATCTTTCTGTGAATGTGTTTTTTGTTCCACAGGCTACAGGATTTTAGTTCATCTTGCTTCTGCTGTCTGCCCTCTGGTGGATGAGGTTATCTAAGAGGCTTGTGCAAGCTTCCTGATGGGAGGGACTGGTGGTGGGTAGAGCTGGGTGTTGCTCTGGTGGGCAGAGCTCAGTAAAACTTTAATCTGCTTATCTGCTGATGGGTGGGGCTGAGTTCCCTCCCTGGTGGTTGTTTGGCCTGTGGCAACCCAGCACTGGAGGCTACAGGCTCTTTGGTGGGGCTAATGGCGGACTCCAAGAGGGCTCATGCCAAGGAGTACTTCCCAGAACTTCTGCTGCCAGTGTCCTTGTCCCCACGGTGAGCCACAGCCTGCCCCTGCCTCTGCGGGAGACCCTCCAACCCTAGCAGGTAGGTCTGGTTCTGTCTCCCCTGGGGTGACTCCTCCTTTCCCTGGATCCCACTGTGCACACTACTTTGTGTGTGCCCTCCAAGAGTGGAGTCTCTGTTTCCCCCAGTCCTGTCGAAGTCCTGCAGTCAAATCCCAGTAGGCTTCAAAGTCTGATTCTCTGGGAATTCCTCTTCCCATTGCCAGACCCCTAGGTTGGGAAGCCTGACGTGGGGCTCAGAACCTTCACTCCGGTGGGCGGGCTTCTGTGGTATAATTGTTCTCTAGTTTGTGAGTCACCCACCCAGCGGTTATGGGATTTGATTTTATCATGATTGCACCCCTCCTACCGCCTCATTGCAGCTTCTCCTTTGTCTTTGGATGTGGGGTATCTTTTTTGGTGAGTTCCCGTGTCTTCCTGTCGATGATCGTTTAGCAGTTAGTTGTGATTCCAGTGCTCTTGCAAGAGGGAGTGAGCACACGTCCTTCTACTCCTCCATCTTGAACCAATCCTGGATGTGACTTCTTTTTACGCTATTAGAATTATTGCTTAGTGAACAAACTGTATTATGGTATTGATAAAGAAAATGGAAATAAAAGTAATTTTGCCACTTCAGCTTTCTTTCTTTTATACTTTTATTCAGTCAGCAGATATCCGATGGGTATGAATTGCTCTTGTCTGGGCCCTCCATGTGGCTTATTCATGTGGTTGGTGCTCAGGCCTCCTCTTACCTAGCTTGGCGGTGGTGAAACTGAAATTCAGTCCTCCCTCCCACCCCACGTTGCCACCTGGCTCTCCTCCATTCCTGCTGCTTCACCAGCCACTCGTTCGAGGTCCCCCTGGCTGGTTCTTTCCCATCTCCCTGGCTGCTGAATGCTGGACCTCCCCAGGGCCAGACCCTGGTGTCTTCTTTCCAGTTACACTCACACGCCTGGCGACATGGCATTAAAGACAACTTGCTAGAATGGTAGCAAGTCCCAGCTCTCTCCCTCAACTCCAGTCTTGTGCACCCCGCTGCCCGTTTGACACCTGACTAGAAAGGTCTGTCAGGTCTTGCACATGGAACATGCATTCTGCACATCTTCTACTCCTGCCGTCTTCCATGTCCCTGAACGGCAACTCCATCCTTCTAGTTGCTCAGGTTGACACCCGTGGAGTAGTGTTAGACTCTATTCTCTCTCACCCCAACTTCCAATCCATCAGGAAGTCCTGGGACTTGATTTAAAAAACAGATTTGAAATCCAACCCCTTCGCATCAGTGCCTCCAGGCCCATGCTGCCGTCACCCTCACCTGGATTGATTGTAGTAGCCTCTTCTCTCGGCGCCCTCCTTCCACTTGTGCTCCTCCACGTCCAACCTCAACAAAGCAGCTGAAGGGTCAGACCATGTCACCTGACTGCTTAAAACCCTCTGGGGGCTCTCATGTCACCCAGAATGAAAGCCCAGCCTATGTTAGGCCACAGATGATCTGCACCTCCTTACCTCTGTGACCTTGAACAATTTAGCCGTGCTTCTGCCTCAGGGCCATTGCCCCTGCTGCTCCTTCTGCCTGGAGGCTCTCTGCTCTCACAGGTACCCTTGGCTTGCCCCTCACACCTCCTCAGAGAAAGCTGGCCCTGCCCGCTGTACTGCACAGCACTTCCTGCCTGCCTTCTTTCTTTTTTTTTTTTTTCAATTGGGGTATAGTTGTTTTACAATGTTGTGTTAGTATCTACTGTACAGCGAGGTGAAGTAGAGTTCCCTGTGCTATACAGCAGGTTCTCATTAGTTATCTATTTTATACATATTAGTGTATATTTGTCAATCCCAATCTCCCAGTTCATCCCACCCCCTCTTTCCCCCCTTGGTGCCTGTACATTTGTTCTCTACATCTGTGTCTCTATTTCTGCCTTGCAAACCAGTTCATCTGTACCATTTTTCCAAATTCCACATTTATGTGTTAATATATGATATTTGTTTTTCTCTTTCTGACTTCACTCTGTATGACAGTCTCTAGGTCCATCCACGTCTCTACAAATGGCCCAATTTTGTTTCTTTTTATGGCTGAGTAATATTCCATTATATATATGTACCACATCTTTTTTATCCATTCGTCTGTTGATGGAGATTTAGCTTGCTTCCATGCCTGTCTGTTTTCTAACCTTTCTTCTTCTCTGTCGGACTTTACTATTTATCACTGTCTATTGTGCTACAAAATAATCCCCTAATTTATCTTGTTCATCCTCTTCTTCCTAAGAGAATGTTAGCTTCATGAGGGCAGGGATTTGTCTGTTTTACTCACTGATGTATTCCTAGTATGTACAACACTGACACATAGTTGGCAGTGGACATTTATTAATAGTTACTGAATTAATGAAGGTACATTTAATGAACTAATGTCTTCCTAGGTCTATATAAACATAGGTAGGTAGATAGAGATATTTTATATTTATACACAGTTGTATAGTGTTATATCATATGGACATTCCACCATTTATGTAACATATTATTGGACAATTTAGATTGTGTATAGTTTTTTATTATTATGATAAAGGTAGCAAACATTCCTAATAGTAAAAATAACTGCTTGAGTAATTATTATGTGCCTCTTCCAAGATTTTTTTTGCCTTATATTTGTTGGTGCTACAGTGTTTGGGTGCCTGTATGTTCTCAGTTATGTCTTACTAGTGCATTTTATGTTTCATGGTTTAAAAACAAAACAAAAAAACCTCTGTCATATTTAATGCTTTTGGTATTGAATCCTACTTTATCTTATGTTAATATCGTCAATGCTGTGTTTTTTGTTTCTTTTTATCTAAAAGGCTTTGTTATTTTTAGTCTCTCTTAATAATTTGGTTTTAAGTGTATCTTGTGTCAAATATAGCACAGTATTTGGATTTGGATTTGGAACGGAGTGGCTATCTCTACTCAATTAAAATTGGTTTAGGAGGGATTTTGTTCATTTTAAATGCCTCTGGGATTTTTTATTTTGAAAGTAACATATGCTGGTTGTAAAAAAAAAAAAAAAAAGTTACAATCCAAGTATGGAACTTGAAATTTTCTTACCATTCTATTTCTATAACCATGATTCCAGTCCCCAGAAGTATTTTTATATATATACTACCAGAATCACTCCCATCTATATATAAACATACATGTGCATAAGTGTAATATGCCCACACAAAATTTTAATGAGATTATATTATCAATATTGTTTACATTATTTTTTATCATTTAATAGAGTTCCTTTATTCTTTCTGTATGCTACATTGTATTTCATCATATTCATGTACCTTAGTATTTTAACCATTCTCTTATAATCAGTTAGATTGTTAATATTTTTAAATTACTTCAAACAGTGATGAAATTACACTCCTGCTAATATTTCTGCAGTTGCAAATAAGTCAGTGGAGCGTGTGGAGGGTGGCAACATAAGAATGCAGTAATACTTTTTTCCCTTCATCGCTTTTTACTTGGCTTCTAATTTATGGTTAGGGTTTGTATAGAAAAAATATGAATGGGAATTCTGCCCAGGGTATAATCCCTTTTGAGGAAATGTATTGATAAAATTCAGGTTGGGTTTATATTTGTGAGAATTAGTTTTTGAAGTTGGACTAAAAGTTCTGATCTGTAATTGTCTTTTGATTTTCAGATAGGTGCTTTTCTTTTTGCCTCGAATATTGGCACTGGGCACTTTATGGGCCTGGCTGGAAAGGGGGTGTCTTCAGGGATTGCTGTTGGGGCCTTCGAGTGGAATGTAAGTAGTGCCTTCTGTAGCAGCTAACCTCCACCTTTATCATTGTCCAAATGAAACATAAAAACTTGCTTTCAACCCTGAGTAAATATTAAAGACTCCTTGAGAAGTCATGGAAGAAGGGAACCAAGTCTTTGATTTCTCAACAAGATTGTGCTAGTTTTCATTCTTCTTAGTAAAGTAATGAAGAGATAGAGAATGTTTACATCCCAAGGGCCATAGGAATACAGTTAGGAGACTAGTCAGGTAGGGAAAAGGTCATATTAACACTTAAATATATATGTACATAAACATAAACATACATACATACACATATGTGTGTGTGTGTACATAGACATACAGATATATATGTATATATGTGTGTGTATTTATCGGTATGTACACATTTGCGGTATGCAGTTGACCCTTGAAAAACATGCATTTAAACCATGCACGTCCGGTTACACGCAGATTTTTTTCAATAAATATAGTACTTTTATTTTCATTTCACAGATCTTTAAATTGACTAAGTGTGGGGAAAAGTTTGTGTTCAATTAGAGATCACAATATATGGAATCAAAAGAACTAGGGTTTGAGTCCTGATTCTATCCAGATTGTTTCAGCTTCCTGCCCTTGGATGAGTCATTTATCAATTCCTTTGTTTTTGAGACAGATTTAGCTTGACTACCTGGGGGTTGGCACCCCTAACCCCCACATTGTTCACGGGTCAACTGTATACTGAGAATAGGCTCAACTGGGTTCTTTGAGATATTCAGCTGGTTACTACAAAACTCCTAACTGATCGCCTATGAATACCAGGTTTCAACTATAAAACTTATAAAATGGATTATTTATCTAATCTGTGGAATATATTTGTTATAGGACCTAGAATTTGTTCACCTAAATTAATATAAGTGAATTTATGTGTCTTGGGTTAATTAACCTATCTCTATATAAATCACCTGGCCCTTTTTTTTTTTTTTTTTTTGATAAATCAGAAAGCTCCCTACTTTCTGGGTCTCATCTTTTCCTCTGGTAGACTACAGAAATAAACAATACTTCTAACAAAGTTAATTCCAGACCTGATAAGGCGCCCTGGTCTGTACCACCATTTAGTTCTCAGAATTCGTTCACATCTCCTTCATATATTCAACTTACCTCTTCTTTGTAAAGAAAGCCAGAGACAAATGCATTACTTAATTTCAATAGCTTGTGTAAATTTTGGTGTAGTTTCTCTACTATTTCTCTGAATGGTTTCTGATTTTTTTTTTTTACTATCTTTTTTGTTTAATTATAAGCCACCTTCGTTTCTATCTGGAAGTAGGCAAACAATAAATTTTAATAAATATCTTGAAAATTGGCTCAGTTAACCCCCTCTAAATTAAGAATGCACCCCTTTATAGGCAAAGATCAAGTGCCTATAAGTTAAGTTTGTTGTACTGGAAGGCTTATGCTTGGGCTGTTATTTGCAAGGTCCCCAGTAATTATGACATTTATTGGGCTCAAAACAGTAACTGAGCTTGCATCTCATTTAAGAGCTTAGCCTAGGTGGGACCCTGATTTAATTGCTCTTCTTTTCTTGGTTTCAGTCTCCATTTATGCTCTGTGTTCTTGGTTGGGTATTTTCTCCCATTTACATTAAGGCTGGGGTGAGTATCCATTAGCGGTTACTCTTTTCTTTACAATATTTTTTCTTACAAATACTGCATATGTACATAAAAACATCCTAGAGGGGGCTTCCCTAGTGGCGCAGTGGTTAAGAATCCGCCTGCCAATGCGGGGACGTGGGTTCGAGCCCTGGTCCTGAAGGATTCCACATGCCGCGGAGCAACTGAGCCCATGCGCCACAACTGCTGAGCTTGTGCTATTGAGCCGGCATGCTGCGGCTGCTGAAGCCCGCGTGCCTAGAGCCTGTGCTCCGCAACAGGAGGGGCCGCCACAATCAGAAGGCTGCGCACCGCAGCGGAGAGTGGCCCCTGCTCGCCACAGCTAGAGAAAGCCCGCACGCAACAACCAAGACCCAACGCAGCCAAAAATAAATTAATTAATTAAATTTAATTAAATAAAAAAAAAATATCCTAGAGGACAGGTTAAACTTCTCAGTGTTCTGATCCTTGTACTGATTTCCCTAAATCCTAAGAAATGTCTGAAATAACATCATTCTGACTGCTAAACAGAAGCCAGTAACTGCCTACTCTTTCACTCTGGACCTTACTCAAGAGTTCACTTCTTAAGGCTTTTATAGAAAACATTTTAAAACTTTGTTAAAAAATAAGACCTAAATTAAGAGAACAATTCTGTTAATGACTGGAAGACAACAGCCTAAAAATATTAGTTCTCCCTAAATCCAGAAGAAGATGTTTGAGGAACTTGACAAGCTGACTCTAAAATGTATGTAGGAGATAAGGGGACAAAGATGTCAGTGCCTGGCTGAGAGAGAACAAAGAAGAGACTGTCCAGGCCTAGCATCCACAGGGGTACGTGGCATGATGTCACCAACATGGCAGAATAAGAGTGTTCTGTCAAAGAACTCCAGTTTAGACTGTCACCCACAGGCGAGAGGGCCTTTGTGGAAGTACAGGAGTCATGCTGTTGGAAAAGAAAAATACCCACGACTGGATGCATTGAAGAGGGTGAGAGGGACAGGTTCACTTTACACATGTCACCACTCCCCCGAGGTGGCACAGCTCAGTGCCAAGAGAGACCTTCTTAGCCTGAGATTTGCCCCATGGGGGAGAGCGACAGCGTGTAAGTGCCCAGCTACTCTAGCTGCGCAGACTGCTGCCAAAAAGACCTACTTCTTTCTTACTCCATCTAGAATATTCAGGTGTGCTGTATGACTGGGGGTGGGGAGTGGCTGGGAGAGCAGCACTTAGGGCTCTCAGATGGCATCAAAGGAACACAAATCCTACTAACCCCCTTGCAAACTCTATCAGGAAGCCTGCCAGTAAGCCACTGGGGTCTCTTCACTTGCAGATCTCCCCAGCTGGTCCTCAGACACCCCAACATTCTTCATGCCTCACCCACATATGCCTGCACCTTATGGCCAGCTCCCTTAGCTTACCTCCAATTGTGGCAGTGTTGATTCCTGGCATAAAGCTAGTGAGCACACGTAGAAAGCCAGCCTGACCCTGTAGGATTGGGAAAGCACACACGAGCATTCAGCACCACCCTCAGTAAGGCAAGCAAACTGGAGGCTGTCAGCACTCAGCCTGGCTTTGTAGGATCAAGGAAGACATGTGAAGCAGGTGTATCCAAGGAAAGGTCTGAAAAAGCCTCAGAATCCCTAGCAGGATTGATGGAACGTATTTCTCTCCAAAAACCAGTCAGTAAAAACTGGAGGCGGTGACTGCTTCCTCAAATGCAGAAACAGCAACACAAGACTTCAAGGAACTTGAAAAATCGAGGAAATATGACACCACCAAAGGAACACAATAATTTCCCAGTAACCAACTCCAAAGATTTGCCTGATAAAAAGTTCAAGACAGTTGTTTGAAGGAAGCTCAGTGAGCTACAAGAAAACACAGAAGGACAGCTCAGCGAAATAAGGAAAACAATATGTGAAAGAAATGAGAGGTTTAACAGAGAGATAGGAATCCTAACCATACAAATTCTGGAGCTGAAGATTACAATGAATGAAATGGAAAAGGCAACTGGGACATCAACAGCAGGCTTGGCAAAGCAGAAGAAAGATTCTGTGAACTCAATGATAGGTCATTTGAAATTACGCAGTCAGAGGAGAACAAAGGGAAAAGAGTGAAGAAAGCCTATGTGAGCTATGGGACACCATTAAAAGAAACAATCTACACATTACTGGCATCCCAGAAGAAGAGAGGGAGAAGCAGGCAGAAAGCTTATTTAAAATGGAGAACTTCCCAAATCTGAGGAGAGATTTGGATATCCAAGATGACAAAGCTCATCAGTTCCCCCCCAAGTTTTAACCCCAAACTATCTTCTCCAAGACACATTATAATAAAACTGTCTGAAATCAAAGACAGAGACAAAATTTTAAAAGCAGGAAAAGAAAAAAAATTCCTCACATACAAGGGAACCCCCATAAGGCTATCAGTGGATTTCTCAGCAGAAGGCTTGCAGGATAGGAGACAGTGAGATGATGTATTCAAAGTGGTAAAAGAAAAAGACTGCCAACCAAGAATACTTTATCTGGCAGAGTTGGTCTTCAGAAATGAAAGAGAAAAAAAGACTTCCTCAGACAAACAAAAGCTGGGGAAGTTCATCACAGCTAGAGCTGCCTTATAAGAAATGTTGGAAGGAGTCTTCAAGCTGAAATGAAAGGATGCTAATTAGTAACATGAAAACATAGTAAGTAGATAGTCAAAATCAGACTACTCAAATACAGTAAGATGGTGGTACGTTAACCACTTAACTCTAAAGGTTAAAGGACAAAAGTATTTTTTAAAAACCATAGCTACAATTATTTGTTAACAGATACATAATATAAAAAGAGGTAAATTGTGATATCAAAAACATTAAATGTCAGGCGGGAAGTAAAAGGGTAGAGTTTTCATATGCATTCAAAGTTATCACCTTGAAATAGACTGTTATATCTATGGAAGCCTCATGGTAACCACAAAGCAAAAAGCTATGCTAGATACACAAAAGAGAAAGGAGAGAACCAAAGCTTACTACTATGGAAAATCATTAATTCACAAAGGAAGATAGTAAGAGGGGAAGAAAGTAACAGGGAAACTACAAAACAGTTAGAAAACAACTACCAAGATGTCATTAGTAAGTCCTTACCTAGCAATAATTACTTTACATGTAAATGAATTGAATACTCCAATCAAAAGGCACAGAGTGGATGAATGGATTAAAACTTAGCATGGTGGGACTTCCCTGGTGGTCCACTGGTTAACACTTTGCCTTCCAATGCAGGGGGTGAAGGTTCGATCCCTGGTCGGGGAGCTAAAATCCCACATGCCTCATGGCCTGAAAACCAAAACATGAAACAGAAGCAATATTGTAACAAATTCAGTAAAATGGTCCACATCAAAAAAATCTTTAAAAAAAGAATCAGCATGGTGACTATCATTAACAATACTGTATTATACACTTAAAAGTTGCTAAGAGAGTAAATCTTAAATGTTCTCACCACAAAAAAGTGGCAGTTATGTGGAGTGATGGAGATAGTAACTTAAACTTACTGTACTAATCATTTTGCAATATATACATGTATCAGATCACATCACATACCTTAAACTTGTATGATGTATGTCATAGCTCAATAAATCTGGAAAAAAGTAAATAAAGTGTATGTAGAAGAGCAAAAGCATAAGAATAGCAAAGATATTCCTATCAAAGAAAAATAAGAAGAACTTATCTTACCAAATAGCATGACTTACTATAAAGCTGTAGTAATTAAGACAGTTTGGTATTGGCACAAGGATAAACACATTGACACAAGAGAGAGTGAAAAAGCCCAGAAACACTCATATGTATGAACACCTGATTTATGACATAGACGGCATTGCAGATGACTGAGGAAAGGAGGATCAATTGGTTATCATACGAAAAAAATAAAATTAGATCCCTATTCTACACAAAAATAATTTTGGATTGATTAAAGGCTTAAATA
This sequence comes from Monodon monoceros, assembly GCF_005190385.1. Lineage (NCBI taxonomy): Eukaryota > Metazoa > Chordata > Mammalia > Artiodactyla > Monodontidae > Monodon > Monodon monoceros. Next base: position 62,724,800 of record NW_021703765.1, on the reverse strand, counting down.
GGAAAGGCAAAAATTCGTCTAACTTTTATAAGAAAGTAAAAAATATCTTTATATCCTTGAAGTATGGAAGGATTTTAAAATAATATACAAAAATCCCAAATCTCTGGCTAACCACTAAAGTACACAGGCATACCTGAGACCCCAGGGAGCCCAGCCAAAAAAAGATCTGTCTTCCAAAGACAGGACTGTTCCTGGAGAGATTTGTGAGTTTGCTGTGCCAGTGACTGAGCACATTCCCCAGCTTGCACAGGGCAGGCAGTGGAAGACAGAAGTCTTGCTGGTTGGAGGTATCAAGGACATAATTGAGGGCTGGCAAAGCAACCCGAAACTTAGGAGGGGAGCTCCAAAAACAAGGGAGCCAAAGAGAGGATTAGTCCCCAAATCTCAGTATAAATTCTGCCCAAACCCTTGACTGACTGCCAGGCTACTCAAGTGCAGGGAAAACCTTCAGAGGACCAGGCTAAGTCAGCAGCAGCTGGAAGCTGGAAAACCAATTGGAGACCTCAGCTTCTGCACTGCAGGGTGGGGGTCAGGGTGGCATGGAAGATATGGTAGTCTGAGTCCAGACACATTCAGTCCCTACTCAAACAAGAGCACTAATCCTCGGAAGAACAAAACGGATTCTAGAGTGCTACATCATATTATCTATGATGGCCAGTCTTCAACCAAGAATTATTAGATATGCAAAGAAATGGGAAAATAAACATGACCCACACTCAGGGAGAAAAAAAGCAATAAGTAGAAGCTGACTCTGAGCAGGCCCAGATGTAGATTTAACAAAACAAAGACTTCAACTTGCTATTATAAATGTATTCCAAAATGTAAAGGAAAATGTGATATTAATGAGTGAACAAATAGGGCCTCTCAACAGAGAAACTGAAACTGTAGAAAAGAACCAAGTCGGGACTTCCCTGGTAGCGCAGTGGTTAAGAATATGCCTGCCAGTGCAGGGGACATGGGTTCGATCCCTGGTCCAGGAAGATCCCACATACCGTGGAGCAACTAAGCCTGTGTGCCAGAACTACTGAGCCTGCACCACGACTACTGAAGCCTGTGCGCAGAGCCCATGCTCCGCAACAAGAGAAGCCACCGCTATGAGAAGACTGCCCACCACAGTGAAGAGTACCCCCTGCTCATGGCAACTAGAGAAAGCCCGCACACAGCAATGAAGACCCAATGCAGCCAAAAATTTTTAAAAATAAAAGTAAAAACCAAAAAAAAACAAGTCAAAATTCTCAAGTTGAAAAGCATAGTAGCTGAAATGAAGACTTCACAAGAGGGGTTCAACAGCACAATTAAGATGGCAAAAGAGAGAATCAGTGAACTTGAAGATAAGAATTACTCAGGATAAAGAACAGAGGAGAAAAAACTGAAGAAAAAGGAACAAAACCTCAGAGACCTGCAATACAATATCAATCGATCAGACATGTAATTGGAGTCCCAGAAAGAGAAGAGAAAGAGGCAGAAAAAAATTTTTGAAGAAATAATAACTGAAAATATATCCTTTGGTGGAAAATGTTAATTTACAGATTCAAAATGCTTAACAAACACTAAATAGAATAAACACAAAGAAAACTACACATAGGTTTACATCACAGTCAAACTGCTAAAAGCAAAGATAAAGAGAAGATTTTGAAATTGGTAAAAGAAAAGCAACACATTACATGCAGGGAAACAATGATACAGTTAATAGACGACTTCTCATCAGATACAGTGGAGACCAGAAAACATCAGAATGACATAGTTGGATGCTGAATGGAAGAAAAAGCTGTCAACCGAGAATTCTATACCCAGCAAAAGTATTCTTTAAAAATGAAGATGAGGGGCTTCCCTGGTGGTGCAGTGGTTGAGAGTCCACCTGCCGATGCAGGGGACACGGGTTCGTGTCCCGGTCCGGGAAGATCCCACATGCCGCGGAGCAGCTAGGCCCGTGAGCCATGGCCGCTGAGCCTGCGCGTCTGGAGCCTGTGCTCCGCAACAGGAGAGGCCACAACAGTGAGAGACCCGCGTAGCGCAAAAAAAAAAAAAGATGAAATATATATAAATAGGGCTTCCCTGGTGGCGCAGTGGTTAAGAATCTGCCTGCCAGTGCAGGGGACATGGGTTTGAGTCCTGGTCCAGGAAGATCCCACATGCTGCAGAGCAACTAAGCCCATGCGCCACAACTACTGAAGCCCGTGCGCCTAGAGCCCCGTGCTCCACAACGGGAAAGGCCGCCACAATGAGGGGCCTGCGCACCGCAACAAAGAGTGGCCCCCGCTCGCTGCAACTAGAGAGAGCCCACGCACAGTAACAAAGACCCAACACAGCCAAAAATAAATTAAATAAATAAATTTAAAAACAAAAGAAATATATATAAGTATTGAATCATTATGTTGTACACCTGAAACCAATGTAAGGTGATAAGTCACTTATACTTCAATTAAAAAAAGAACTTATTGCAAAAAAAATTTTTTTGAAGGTTATTGGGTAGGTAAAAATTTCTTAGGACACAAAAACCACAAACCATAAAGGAAGAAATTGATATATTGGACTTCAAAGTAAAATTTTAAACTTTAACTCTTAGAAGTATATTTTTAAGAAAGTGAAAAGTCAAGCTAGAGACTGGGAAGGAGTATTTGTAGAACATACTGACAGTAAAAGACTTATATCCTGAATATACATATTTTTTAAAACTCTTAAAGCTTAACAGCAAGAAGACATTTCACCAAAGAAAATATACAGATGGCAGATAATCACATGAAAAGATGTTCACTATCACTGACCGTTAGGAAAATGCTACTTAAAATCAGATCCCGTGCACACCCACTAGAATGGCTGAGATTAAAAGGACTGATGCTACCAAGAGCTGGAGAGGTTGTGGAGCCCCTGGGGCCCGTACCTTTCTGGAGGGAACGTTGGAAAACAGGTTGGCAGTTTCTTACCCAGTTACACCTTAGGATCTAGCCGTTCTGTTCCTGGGTGTGGCACTTCACCCCACCCCAGAGAAATGAAGACGCATGTCCACACACAGACTGATACAGGAAGTTTTAGTCCTAACAGACGAACCTAGAAATAATCTGAATTGGGACAGACAGCACGTGACATGGTACTAGGTGGCACCGAGGAGCCGTCGAGTGACAGCACGGGTGAGAAGCAGGATGTGGTACCAGGTGAAAGTAGCAGGACATAGAAGTGCACACACTCTTTTTTTTGGGGGGGGGGAGTTGCATTTATTCTTTATTGATTATGGATACTTTCCTTACTAGCCATATGCATTAAAAGAAAATTGTGAACCAGTAAAATAAACCAGACAGAGAAACAAATATTGCATGATATTAATTATATGTGGAATCTTAAAAAAAAAATGTCGAAGTCATAGAAACACACAACAGAATGGTGGTTGCCAGGGTTGGGTTGTGGAGGAAATAGGAAGGTCTGCTGGTCCCAAAGGGAAGTTCATGAGTGATTTGTGAGCAGGGACTCTGGTGGTTCTGTGACCATTCACACTGGTTTCCCCGGAGCTGTGTGACTCCATGGGTTTGAGCTCCAAGGAAGGCGAGTCTGGCGACAGCTGGTTTTCCAAGACTGGGGTGGTGAGGGTCTTGGCCGCACGCCCTTGGGAGCTTAGCAGGGTGTTAGAAATGCCTTATATTTTGAATGTGGTGGTGATCACACAACTGTATACATTTTCCCAAACTCATCAAACTTTACACTTAAAATGGGATAATTTTACTGTGTGTAAACCATGGCTCATAAAACTTAAAAACATACACTTGTGGAGAGGGCATTAAAATTGTGGAAGGCTTTGTCTGCCGTGCAGTCTAAAGCTTGCAGTTGTGAAACCATAATCCCAGGAAAATCACCTCATATTGTGACGGATTTTGAGATAAAGTCTTTAAAGAAGTAATTAAGTTAAAATGAGGTCGTTAGGGTGGGTCCTAATCCAGCATGACTTTATGAGATGAGTATATTGGACACAGACATGTACAGAGGGAAGGGTGAGCAGACGCAGCGGGGAGATGGTCTCAGCCAGCCAAGGAGACAGGCCTGGCATGCATCCTTCCTCACGGCCCCGCGAGAACCAGCCCCGGACACCACGAGCTGCCAGCCCCCAGAGCTACAGGGCAATGCGTTTCTGTTGTGTGAGCCACTCTGTCGTACTTTGTGACGGCAGCCCTGGCAAACTACTATGAGTAGCGAGTGTGAAACAGCTTAGAGCCTGACTGAGAAGTCAGCCGTGTGTGGTAGCATACGATTAAGAACCAAATGAAGAGGAAATGAATGAAAGCTCCAGGTGTTTAGGAGGGGGCGTGTGGTCCCTGCCAAGCCCCCAGCTAAAGCTGCAGAAAGCAGATGGGATTTGCATGTGTGAGGTGGGGGAACAAGAGCACAGGAGCATATTCGGGACTGGAGGTGGGATGGTATTCAGTTACCGCTGGTTTATTCACTGCCGTGAGCCAGGCACTGTGCTAGGAGCCAGGCATCTGATGATCGAAGAGCGCGCTCCCTGCCACCGGGCACACACAGCGTGAGATGGTGGAGGTAGAAATGAGCAGGGCGGTCTGGGGCACCAGCTCACACACGAGCGGCATTGGCACAGAGGACCAGGTGTGAGAGCTGTGGAGTCAAGTTGTGTCTCCCTTGAGCCCTTGGTATATTTGTAATATGTGATAAAAACATTTGATTTTGCTCTATGATTATTTCATGAAAGTGATTTGTCATCGTTTGACATATTCAATTAGCTGCATTTACTTCTGCTTTCCAAAGGTTGAACAGGAAGCTAAATTCCAAGCTTCTTGAAGACAGCGGTTTTGCCTCTTCTTTCCTAGTTCTCCCATCTTAACAGGGGTCCGTGTAATGCAAAGGGAGAGTTGGTGACCCTGCACCTGGTACTCCTGGGCCGCTTCCACCGTCAGCCGCATCTCCATGACAGCCAGCACCTTGTGAGCGCTCTGCCTGATGGTGGCTTCTCTTGTTGCTCCTACAGGTAGTAACATGGCCCAAATATTTGAGGAAGAGGTTTGGTGGCTACTGGAACCAGTTCCTCCTCACTATTCTGTACTTCTTCCTTTATATCTTCAGTAAGATCTCAGTGAGTTGTGTAAAAGCCAGCCCAAGGAAGAAAAACACAAAAAAATCGATAGGCAGGACTATGCTAGGTTTGTCGCAGCAGTTCACTCTGGGGCCTCATAAGTTACTTGTCAGCCTCTGCTGTCTAAGCTAAAGTGGAGAAAAAATAGCTTAATGATACACAAAATGAAAGGCAGAGGCATCTTCTTTGCTTCCCAAGCCCGGGTTACAGGCCTCTCCTGTGTGTTCCCAGAGAACACTGGGCGCCATGTCATCAGGTGGTGCCACTCCCCTGCTGGAAACAACCCAGGCACCCCACCACCCTTACAAGAGAACTGAACCTCGCGTTATGACCTGTGAAGCCTTCCTACCCTGGCCCTGCCTCTGGCCTCGTCTCCTCCCCTGTACTCGCCATATCGTTTCTCAAATCCAGCAAGCTTATTCCCACTTGAAGCCCTTGACACCTGCTCTGTACTGTGTCTGGAATGTTCTTCCCCCAGATTTTTGAAATGTCACTTCCTGGGAGAGGCCTTCCTCGGATGTGCCCAGTCAGTCTCTACTCCATTACTGTTTCTGTTTCCTTTGTAATACACGCCACCATGTGAGAGAATTTATCTGTTTCCTTGCTTGTTATCTGTCTTCTCCACTCTGGTGCGAGCTTCTTGAGCCCCGGGCCCTTTCCTGGCTTGCTCCCTGCAATCCCCCTCTGCTGAGAACATGGTTAGCACATAAGGCACTTGACAGGTGTTTTTTTTGAATGACTGAATGAGTGTCACTTATCACACTTCATGGAAATTGCCTATTTGGTGGCCTGTCTCCTTCATTAAACATAAGGTACTTGAAGACAGTGACTGAGTTTTGGTAACCCTTGAATCTCCTGAACCCTGCCGAGTATCTACCGCATGGCTGGTGCTCAGTAAACATTCGGTGTGTAAATGTTGGGTGTTGGGAGAACCTCTGCCCATTGTATCTCTGGCTGTGGAGACCAGAATACCAAAGCACGAGGTTAGCCAGTAAATGACGTGCAGGTGCTTCAGAGTCATTGTCAACGAAGCCTGGGGTTAACAAACCCAGCCCGCAGGCCAGTCGGACTAGTGATCTGCTTTGTACAGTCCTTGAGCTAAGAATGGTTTTTACAGTTTTAAAGAGTCGTAAAAAAACAGAAATGGTCTGTGTGTCACAAAGCCTACAGCATTTACCATCTTCCCTTTACAGAAAAAGCTTGCCAGTCCCTGATAAGCAGCCCCCTCTGCCTTTCCCACTGGCGGAACTGCAGGAACAGCTCGCTCCCTGGGCACACTCTCCACTCTGAGGCTCCAAGGAGGAAGAGGCTAAGTTGCATTAACTTAGCCCAATGCTTAAAGGTCCTGACCTTGGCTGAACTCATGGGGCACCAGCTGTGTTGCCCAACAGAACTTGGGTAGACCTCACCCAGTGTCCACTAGGAATGGAGTGGACGTGCTGACTTCAGATGGCCTCTGAGGTCAGCGTCTTTATGGGACAGCTGTTGATAGAGCTGGAAATGAAAGTGCAGCCTGCTACGTTTGTACCCATTTCAGGTGGAGATCTGCACTGGCGCCATGTTCATGAGGCTGGTTTTGGGGTTGGATGTTTACCTGGCCACCGTAGTCTTGCTGTCAGTTACCGGCATTTATGCCATCACAGGTGAGGTTACCCTAACCCCACAGGTATTTGTGTTGACACAAAAGCTCTACTTCTTAGTGAAGTCCTAAAGACATTGAGACAGGGATCTCCAGCTTTTGCATTTTCCCTGAATCTGTAAGTCACATTGCTGAGGCCTGAAAGGGCCAAACACTGAAAATAATTGAGGCAGGGGTGCCCGAGTTGTGCCCTTCTCCTGGAAATCGTATCAGACTGGCAGAGGCTTTCCAAGAGGATTGACAGGGCCGGCAGTGTTTGGGGTGGGGCAGGCCTCACACTGAAGTCTGCCTGGTGAAGGGGTGAAGGAGCGGGAGCACAGAAAGGGACTGAGAGGAGGAGCTGCTTCAGGGCATCCCGGTTACCTGGTAACCTGGTCAGGCCATCAGATGGGATCACTTAGGCAGACAATTCAAATTTGGAATGTTGATCCCATCTTGGGCTAACGCTATGTAGCATGATACATGGCATCATAACCTTGGGTAGTGGCAGCTCCCCATCAGCCACACATCCACGAGGTGAACAGCCGTTCTCTACCCAGACAGCCATTCTGGTTTTCTCTTTCAGTACAGTATTCAATACATTACATGAGATGGTCAACATTGTATTATAAAATAGGCTTTGTGTTAATGAATTCGCCCGACTGTAAGCTAATGTAAGTGTTCTGAGCACATTTAAGGCAGACCAGGCTAAGCTATGATGTTCAGTAGGTGAGATGTAGTAAATGCATTTTCGACTTAATAATATTTTCAGCTTACAATGGGCTTATCAGGATGTAACCCCATCATAAGTCAAGGAAGACCTGTATACTTTTTTGCTTAGGAAAACTACCAGATTTTCATTTATCCAAAATGGGAAGTAAAAGGAAATTGGGATATAAAAGAGCAAGATAACAATCCAACAACAGATCATGAAGGCTGTTCAAGAGAGAAAACAGGGTGTATCTAGTCTAAGCATAAGCAGTTGTAAGGCCCACTGAGCTCAGGACGGAGGTGTGGGTGTGGAGACGGGCAGACCCGAGTGTGTGGACCAGGCATGCAGAGTAACTTCCCACAGAGTCAGGCGTGGCTCTCCTTTCCCTTTCTCTTGCCTATTCAGGTGGTTTTGCGGCTGCAGTTTATACTGATATCTTACATGCTGGCGTTGTGGTTCTGGGCTCAGTCTTGTTAATGGGCTATGGTAAGTAAGTCTGGAGAGCAGTGGGCACTGTGGGTGGACTCTTTGAATCTGACAGCTGTCTGGGGCCATTTCAGCACCTTCCTCTCACAGATGAGGAGACCGAGGCCCTCAGAACCCACGAGCGTTGTCTAAGGTCATGTCCGCGTCAGGAGAAGGAGGAGTTGAGGAGTAGGAGGGGTGATGACAAACTCAGGCACTTTGAACAGCAGTCAAGAGTGGCCCACCACACTCATCCCCACTCTGTGCCTGTGTCCATGCTCTTCCTCTCCAGTCAGAAGCCCCTCTCCCTTTTGTCCACTCAGTTAAATCCATCTCTCAGGGTCAGCGGAAGATCCACCCCTGAGTGTGTGATTCCATGATTGTTCTACCTCTATGTCTTTGTTCTCTGGACTTGTATCACTACCACACAACGTGACTTTTCTTTTTGATGGTACATACCTTGATTGTTCATTGTGTCACATAAATAAGTCATACCCCCCAGGTCCAAACCTTCTTAAGAACCAGAGCCATTGTATCCTTCACACAATGAGTCTGATGCACATGGTAGGTGCTTAGTGAGTAAGACGAATGAAAATAATAGCTGATATAAATTGAGAATCAGGTACCATGCAGGCATTTATCTGTATTGCCTCATTAAATGATCACAGTCATCATGAGGCATAACTACTTTTATTATCCTCATTTTACTGATGAGGAAGCTGAGTTACTCAGTTAAGTAACTTGTTCATGAAACACACCAAGAGTAGAGCTCAGAGCTGGGTCCCTCTAACACCGAAGCCCCCGATATTTGAATAGCATATTACCGTACCTGTAGTGACAATTACACTCACCTTCAAGTGGAGGTTTCCTCCCACTAGCTAGGAGTAGCCTTAGTGAGGTTGGCGGTACCCACTGTTCCATGAGTCAGAGATTGGTCTTGCAGAAACCTAGAAGGAAAAGCTCTTGGCTCAGGTATGGAAAAATTATTGAAATGATATGCTAGTTCAGTTGAAGGGTTATGGTTCCATAGAGCATGTTGTTGAGCCTCATGGAAGGAGAACAGATAGACTCACAAAGAATCACAAACCTCAGTCTTACCATTCAGTAAGCATTAGTGCTCCATGAAGTATACTCAATGCTGTGTTGCTGGGACACAAAATACCTGTCAGGCATGCTCCAAGGAATTTTGTAATGAGCTGGGAAACAATCACTGATTTGAGTGACACAACTATAAACTATAAAACATTCTAAGCCATTGTGTTTGCTCAATGTTAATGGTAAATATCAACTTTATTAAAACTTGCCAAGACCATCCCAATACTTGAGAATGATATCCAATTAAACTTTAGGGGCAGATGGAATATTCCATTTAATTTTAGCAATTATATCTCTAAATAATTATATATCATTTACTGTTATAGACTGAATGTTTGTATCCCCCCAAAATTCATAAGTTGAAATCCTAACCTCCAATGTGATGGTATTGGGAGTTGGGGCCTTTGGGAGGCGGTTAGGTCATGAGGGAAGAACCTTCACGAATGGCATTAGTGCCCTTATAAAAGAGACCCCAGAGAGCTCCCTCGACCCTTCTGCCACATGAGGACACAGTGAGAAGATGGCCAACACCCTGTCAGCCAGCACCTTGATCTTGGACTTCCCAGCCTCCAGAACTGTGGGAAGTAAGCCATTCACTATATGGTATTTTGTTATAGCAGCCCGAACAGACTAAGACATTCTCTGAGAAATTTAATGGGATTTTTTTTTTTACCAGAGTATTCATGCTAGTTCTTTTGATAAGTAAACTATTTGGGAGAGGCGTTGTTTTCCTTTAAAAACATACAAGAACTTGTACATCCAAGTGAATGTTGCCTTCAAACAAGTCACCGTGGGAACCTGTGCACATACAATTTTATTTTTTTATTTCTAATTTTTAGGTAAATTTTAGGTAAGGTAAACAAAACAGAAGGGTACACAGTGAAATATTTACCACCCTCAGTTTCTCAGTTTGACTCCCCAGAGCCAACCAGTATCATAAGTTTTGTGTACATCCTTCCAGAGACGGTCTTCATATGTACAAGCAAACCTTGGAGATATTGTGGGTTTGGTTCCAGACTACAGCAATGAAGCAAATACCACAATAAAGCAAGTCACATGAATTTTTTGGTTTCCCAGTGCATATAAACTTATGTTTACACTATACTGTAGTCTGTTAAGTGTACAATAGCATTATGTCTAAAAACAAGGCACATACCTTAATTTTAAAATAATGCTGTTGGAAAAATGGCACTTATAGACTTGCTCGTTTCAGGGTTGCCTCAGACCTTCAATTTGTAAAAAAAAAAAAAAAAACCAAAAAAACCACATGGTATCTGCAAAGTGCAGTAAAGCAAAACACGATAAAATGAGATATGCCTGTACAAATATTTTTTTTCTCTGTGAGATATATATCTTAATAGAATCAGAACATTTTAAAGCCTGTTTTTCCACCACTGGAACTATATCTTAGGCAAATTTCTATATCAGCAAATAGAGATCTACTGCATCTTTTCTGCTTTTGTATTTGTAAAAAACTTTTTATCGAAAAGTGCACAAATCAAAGTGGATAGCTAGATGAAGTATCACAAAGTGAACACACTCTGGTAGCCAGCACCCAGGTCAAGAAGTTGTCTTTTTGTTTCCTTTTCCAAACTTTATACTTTCGTTTCTTTTTCTTGCCTTATTACGCTGGCCAGGACCTTTAGTACAGTATTGAAGACAAGAAGAGGCATCAGTCCTCCTTGTCTCATTCCCAATTTAGAGGGAAAGCTTTGAATATTTCACCATTAAATAAAATGTTTGCTGTCAATTTTTTGTAGATATTTTTTGTCATACTAACAAAGTTCCCTTCTATTCCTAGTTTACTAAGATTGTTTATCATGAGCAGGTTTTGAATTGTATCAAATGTTTTTCCACATTACTGAGGTGATTATATTATTTTTCTCCTTTTTCTTTTAACACAGTTAATTACATTGACTTGGTTTTGAGTGTTAACCTTGCATTCCTGGATTTGTCAAGAGATACCTCAATTTCCTCTCCAAAGTGGCAATTTTAACTTATATTCTCAGAAATGTATGAGAATATGTGTTTCTTAACCTCCCAGCCAACACTCAATGTTTTTGTGTTTTTTTTAACTTTTAAAAAAGTTTTATTTATTTATTTTTGGCTGCATTGGGTCTTCGTTGCTGTGTACGGGCTTTCTCTCTAGTTGGCAGTGAGCGGGGGCTACTCTTCATTGTGGCACGTGGGCTTCTCATTGCAGTGGCTTCTCTAGTTACAGAGCACAGGCTCTAGGTGTGCAGATTTCAGTAGTTGTGGCACGCGGGCTCAGTAGTTGTGACTCGCAGGCTTTAGAGAACAGGCTCAGTAGTTGTGGCTCACGGGCTTAGTTGCTCCGCGGCATGTGGGATCTTCCCAGACCAGGGCTTGAACCTGTGTCCCCTGCATTGGCAGGCGGATTCTTAACCACTGTGCCACCAGGGAAGCCCAACACTTGATGTTTTAAGACTTTAAAAAAATATGCCCAGTAGGTGAAACGGGAAAAACAAGTATCTCATTTTTGTTTTAATTAGAAGTTTCCAGACGCTGGTGAGGTTGAGCATCTTTTCATATACTTAGTGGACATTTGTATTTCCTCCTTTGTGGATTACATGTTCGTATTCTCTACCACATTTCTTTCCAATAGTTTCCCTTGGCTATTGATGTGTGAGTCCTTCATACGTGATGCAAATCTCTTCTTTTATTCTAACAAATTTTTAACTTGATTTCAGTCATATAAATTTAAAATTTTGAAGTCAAATTTGTCAACCTTCCTTTTCCTTTCTGTGTCTTGTTGAAGAATGTACTACTCCCTAACCCAAGTTCATAAAGATACTCTCCTGTTTTCTTCTAATAACTTTGTGGTTTTGTAGTTCACTTTTTTAAAATCCACATGGAATTCGTTTTTAGAAGTGCCATGAGGTGTCTTATTCATTTCATAGTCACTTGGTACCTTTTCATTGACTAGTCTTGACTCCATATGATTCTGAACCCATTTCAAAAATCAAGTCTATATCAAAGGAACATGGTTTAATATGCCAAAATAAAAGATTTTTAGTTAAGTAGGTGGAATTATGTGTTTTAGTGCCTTTTAAAAATATTTTTCGGGCTTCCCTGGTGGCGCAGTGGTTAAGAATCCGCCTGCCAATGCAGGGGACATGGGTTCGAGCCCTGGGCTGGGAAGATCCCACATGCCACGGAGCAGCTAAGCATGTGCACCAGAACTACTTAGCCTGCGCTCTAGAGCCCGTGAGCCACAACTGCTGAAGCCCGTGCACCTAGAGCCCGTGCTCTGCAATAAGAGAAGCCACCGCAATGAGAAGCCCACGTGCAGCAACAAAGACCCAACTCAGCCAAAAATAAATAAAATTTTCTTTAATGTTGAGATTTTACACCACTTAGGATATTGAGGGAGAAATGCTATAGGCTCTGAAGAAAATTCCAGATATGAAGTTTCATAAATGTTCTGCTGGAATTGCAGGAAAATGAATATTAATTTCTGATTTAGTCGAGATTCTTCAAATAACTTGAAATAGAACTTTAGTTCCAAACTAGTATAAGCAAATAAGTACTTCCTTGGCTCACCTAAGTGAAAATTCCAGGGCCTTCTTACTTTTGAGCATGGCTCGATCCAGCCTTCTGCATGAGCCAGGTAGACAAAAGAGCTTTAAACTGCCATCCTAGCTTAGAACCCCAAAGCAAAGAAGCAGGCTTTTTTGGTGCCTTAAGCAGAAGACTCCTGGGACAAGCTCTGATTAGGCGGGCTTGGGTCCCAAGTCCATTCCTGTTACATCAGCTGCCCAGGTGATGGGGAATATTGGCCAGGCCTGGGTCACATGCCAGATCGGAATGAGTGGTAGGTAGTTTGACGAGGCCCACCTAACTCATATAGGGCGGGATGCAGCTGGAAGAGGGATTCTGTCCCCAGAAGCAGGAGGATGGGGTGCCAGGCATATGACCACCAGTGTCCACTGTACTCTTCTTTTTCTTTGGAGGAGATGGTGTCTTTTCTTAGGTACATACAGTCTTGGCTATTTGCCAGTCCATTGTGTCTCACTTTGCAATCTTGGTTCTTCAGACGTGTGTTATTGTGCAGTTTAAGGTACTGACCAACTGTACGGTGTTTTCAAGCCTTTAAGGAGGTGGGAGGATACCAGGAACTACAGCGTAAGTACATGGATGCTAAGCCCACCCTCATCTGTGAAGGAAACTGGACCGCCCAGCCGGAATGCTTCATTCCTCGTCTGGATTCTTTCCATATCTTCCGAGATCCCACCACTGGAGACATCCCCTGGCCTGGAGTCATCTTTGGCATCTCCACCCTCTCCTAGTACTACTGGTGCACTGACCAGGTAATCAAATGCGCTGCGCTGACGGGCCTGCGCTGGGGCCTGGGGGTTGGGGGTCTCTGCAGTCTCTGCAGCCACAGGCAGACTTCCCTCCCAGCCTTGTGTGATGCCCAAATGTAGTGCAGGACCACGTTCTGCCTGAAAGGGGTCTCTCGGGACTTCCCTGGTGGTCCAGTGATTAAGACTTCACCTTCCAATGCAGCGGGTGCGGCTTCGATCCCTGGTCAGGACGCTAAGATCCCACATGCCTCACGACCAAAAAACCAAAACATAGAACAGAAGCAATATTGTAACAAGGTCAATAAAGACTTTAAAAATGGTGCACATCAAAAAAATCTTTAAAAAAATAAAAGGGGTTCCCCCTCCAGTCCTGTCTATAACAGAGCACTTGTTTTCATTTTTTCCTCCCTCTCATTATCTACAAAGCACAATGTTTGCACATGAAAAATATGTCAGTTCTCCCAAATTGAGTCTAGAAATTAAATACCACTAATCGGTATTTCAGTTGGATTTTTTAAGGACTCAAGCTTATTCTAAAAATTATATGGCTCTCTATCAATGGTTGTTAATGAAATAAACCGTGAAATATTCATACAGTGGAAGGCCAATATAGAAATAAAATGGAAGTACAGCTACACACCATAGCATGGATGAATCTTTAAAGCATTATACCAAATAAAAGAATCTAAACACAGAAGACTAGGTGCTGTGTGATTACATTTATATAAAGCTTAACACAGGCAATGCTAAGTTATGTTGTTTAGGTATACACAATTACGTAGCAAAAAATTGTAAAGAAAAAGCAAGGAGGAAATAAAATAGTCATTAAAGCGATCATTTCTGAAGCAAGGGAGAGGGTTGAGGTTAAAAAGAGGCACATATAACGGTGTTGTTCACAATCATTAAAAAGTGGAAACAACCCAAATATCCACCAACGAATGAACGAATAAACAAAATGTGTATCCATGTGTTGGACTATTAGTCAGCCCTAAAAAGGAATGAAGTACAGATACATGCTACACCTTGGATGAACCTCGAAAACATTATGCTAGGTGAAAGAAGCCGGACACAGAAGGTCACCTATTGTATGATTCCTTTTATATGAAATATCCAGAACAGGCAAATCCATGGAGACAGAAATCCGATTAGTGCTTCCCAGGGGAGGAGGGATGGAGAGTGGCTGCTTCATGGGCCTGGGTGTTCTTCTGGGTGATGAAGAAGCTGTGATGCTGGAGAGAGGTGGATGTGATGCAACACTGGGGATGTACTAAATGGTACAGAATTGTTCACTTTAAAATGGTTAATTACATGTTATGTGAATTTCACCTCAATTGTTTGAAAGAGCCATAGAGAGAGGCTTCTGGGGTACCTCAATGTTGCTCCTCTTTTTTTAATTTTTTTTAATTTTGTTCCACCACCATCAGTGAGTTTTTTCATACATTTCTAAATCAGTTAGATTCTTTGTTGCATTCTGTATGCCAGCCTTTGAGTGTTGCACCTCTTGACTTGGTGTTTCCATGGTGCGCTCTGTAATGTGCTACACCATGTTCGTGTGTCATAGCACAATAAAAAGTGTTTAAACCTTTTGTGGAAGGAGAAGATGCCACAAATAGCTAACCCAAGTTTGAAAATGAAGAACAAAGGGGGAGAACTTGCCCGACCAGATATTTAAACTTTGACAAAGTCGCGGTAATACAAGCAGTTTGAAATTCCCAGGAATAGACATATAGAAACAGAACAGAATAAAGAGCTCAGAGACAGACTCATGTACTTATAGGAATTTAATATGTGTTCAAGGAGGCTCCACAAAGCAACAGCAGAGATACATACTCTTCGATGTTGTTAAAAAAAAAAAAAGAAACCAAAACCTAGCTTACTATTTGGAATAACAAAGCTTCATCCCCACCTAACACTTACACAGAAGTGGACTTCAGATGAATTAAAGACTTAAACGTGGACAGTAAACCTGTACTACAATAAGGCGAGGTAATGCTAGTGAATACTTTTGAGTTGGGGGGAGTGTAAATCATATCGGTTTGATCACATTACACATAAGGCCTTTTTAACAAAGATGCTCTAGACAAAGTTGATGGATGACGGGCTAGAGAAGAATATCAGACTGTTTATAATGAACAGGAGACTAATAGCAAATCCACAAGAAAAAGGAGCTCCAATAGCCATGCAGGCAAAAGATAATGAGAGACAATTTGTAGAAAAGGAAATGCAAACAAACATAAATGTTAACAAGCATATAACCCAGCGTTATCAGGGAAGTGCAATTTAAAACCACAATGAGACTGGCAAAAATTAGAAAGCTTGATGATGTCAACTGTTGAGGAGGACACGGATGTTCAGGAATCCTCTTGCATTTCTGGTGAGAGTGCAAACGGGGCATGTTTTCTGGAGGGTGATCTGGCAATGCTGAATAAAGTCAAATATATTGTACTCTGTGACCAATTGGTGATGTTCCTCAGAAACTACCCAAAACTCCTCATCCAAGTTCATAAGGGACCATATGTGAGGCCTTGATCACAGTGTTGATTGTGCTAGGTACTGAGGTGGGTAGATGAGATGGGAGTGGGGTGGGAGTGGGGGATACCACTGAGGGCTGCTGTGCATCCGTGAGAAGCCGTGGAGCCACCATACAAGGAGTGGCACTGATGGAGCTTTACCATGTGCTGAGCGGAGGACCAGGAAACAAGATGAGGCCCAGAGCCCAGCACGCGGGAGTGATCTGTAATGCAGCCACAGTGTTGTTATTTGTATTCTTCCCCTCTGCTTATTATGTGTGTAATTATGCTGCTTTATGTCAATGACAAGAGAAGTCTTCCTGTAAAAATTAGAAAACAGGGTGGAATCAAACCACCACAACCAAGAAGCCCTTCCATCAGAAATGATCAGTTAGACTTCAAACTCAAACTTCTGGAAATTATTCTTATTGAAATGTAAAACTGAGTAACTGTTAGAATAACAGATTAAACATAGCTGAAGGAAAAAAGTGGTAACCTAGAAGAGAGAACTGGAGAACTTGCCCAGAAAGCACAAAAATGGAAAGTGTGAAAGAGAGACAAAGTGACATGGAAGACAGCATTAAAATACATCCTATTGGAGTTCCAGGAGAAAAGGGGAGAAGCAGTATTTAAAGAGAAAGTGGCTGAGAATTTTTACAGCTGTTGAAAGAACAGGACTCATCAGATTCAGGAATCACAGTGAATCCCAAGCAAATCTACACAAAGTCACCTCCTGATGAAGTTTCAGAACATGAAAGCTGAAGAGGAGACTGAAAGCCACCTGAGAGAAAAGATCCCTTGTAGAAGAAGACAGGTACACCCCCAACAGACTGCTCAGCAGCAGCAGTGGAACCCAAGGGGGAGGAGTAAACTTTTCAAAGTACTGAGGAAAATGTCCAATTTCAGTTACGTGCCCAGCTAAGCACTACTCAAGCAAGGGCAAAATAAAGGCATAGCCTTCCCTAGAGACTGAATGACGTGCACACAGAAAAAGGAGGTCCTGGGGAGCAGGAGGGACAGTTAGAGGAGCCGGCCGGCACATGTGCAGGTCTGAAGCATTGGCTGAAAATCACCATAATTCTGCACACAGGACAGAGCTAAAATATCGGACCATAATTAGAGTTAAATGTGTTTGTGGACCTTAAATTGTTCAGAAGGGCACAGATACTGATTTACTTTAGACCTGAAGTTGTATCTGTGTTAAAATTTTAAGGGTAATTATTAAAAGCATAGAAGTAGAATCTCTAACTTCCTAACTAGTAAAGAAAATGATTTAAGAAAAAATTTTAATTGAAAAAGAGACAAACTGACCAAAGGAAAATTGTTTTCCTTTGGCCCACTACCATTTTTAAACAAGAATTCGTCCCTTGCCCCGCTTTGTAATATATGACAACCTACGAAAGTGCTTCGGGCTTTCTGCGTGGAATGATTTCATGCCCCTACGACTATCCTGTCCTCAGAATAAGAGTTGGCTTCTGGGGCTTCCCTGGTGGCGCAGTGGTTGAGCGTCTGCCTGCCGATGCAGGGGACACGGGTTCTTGCCCCGGTACGGGAGGATCCCACATGCCGCGGAGCGGCTGGGCCCGTGAGCCATGGCCGCTGAGCCTGCGCATCCGGAGCCTGTGCTCCGCAACGGGAGAGGCCATAACAGTGAGAGGCCCGTGTACCACCAAAAAAAAAAAAAAAGAGTTGGCTTCTGCTCTGGCCCTGTTCCTTCATCCCCTCCCTTAGAGACCATCTCTTCTGTGTGCAGAGCTAAGCAAAGACCAGGAAGTGCAGCCTGGCTGCCCACCTGCTCAGCAGAGACTCCCAGGCACCTAGAGGCTGTCAGCAGGATGCCCACAGGCCCACTGAGAAGCAATGCCTGCTTACATGAGGCAGGACCACCTTGGGGTTCTTCCTCCTATTAATAAATAATGCATTTGGGAAAGAAAGAAAGCATTAAAGAAGAACATGAAAATCCTACCTGTCAATCCTACCATCCCAGGATTAACCTCTATTGTCATGTTGGTTTATTTCTGTGGACTTTTTCTAGGTATAGAGTCGAGGTGTGTGTGCTATTGTATCCCGTGCCTTTTTGTTACTGTCACGCTATGAGCATTTTTCACATTATTTAAATATTCTTTGAGAACGTAATTTTAATGCATACAGAGTACTGCATTGTCTTGATGCACTGGACCATGTCTTTATGTTCTTTCTTAAGTGCTTCTCCATCTGCCCGCTACACCATTCTGCTCGGGCTGAGTGCACACCGCCTCTTACAGCAGGAGCACCGTGAAAGGGGGCGTGAAGCATCTCCCAGGAGACTTTGCATGTTAAGGTCTACACTGGTTAATTTCCACTTGGACAAGTGAAGCTGGTCCCAGTTCTAAACACTCATTTGTTACCGGGGACCAAGCTGTGCTTGGATTGTTGTCACAAGGGCAGAGACGGTCTGTGGCCTCTAGAAGGGAGTCTCATCCTTGCCAGGGGACAGCTTGTAAGCACTGTGCTGCTGTGATTGGTGTGCAGTGCTAGCAATGAGGCCAAGGTCAGGCCACCCTCCTCCCCTCTGGTAGCTGTGCACTGAGCAAAACGTGTGCATCGGTCACACATGCCTCCTCTGGCCCTGCATGCCCGGAGACACCAGGGTGATTGGGGTGAGCAGTGGGCACCCCCTCCGAGGGCACACCCTACTGCTACTGCAGGTCACAGTTGTCCTATCTGTGCCGAGGCAGCCTGGGCTTGATACCCTCTGAGAAAGCCCGCCCCTGCCCCCCCAACCTGTGTTTCCTCGGCAGATTTTTGTCCAGGGCTGCCTGGCAGGGAAGAGCATGTCTCATGTGAAAGGCGGCTGTGTCTTGTGTGGGTACCTGAAGCTGCTGCCCATGTTCAGCATAGTGATGCCAGGGATGATCAGCCGCGTCCTGTACACAGGTAATTCTTGCTCTGCTGTGTTCACACTGATCTTCTTCTCCTCTCTCAGGCATCTACATCTAGGGAGCATGGGGTTATCAGGTCTTCTGCTGGGGAGACTGCTGGGGTTGAGGTGCCCCGGATTGCTTTCTTGGGAGATCATGGATTTAGATTAGGGATGTGGCTGAGCAGAAGTCTGGCAGGGACCGTGGATGTAGGTGGCAAGAGAGGAATTGGAGAGAGACGAGTTCAGGCGGAGATGAGCCAGCAGACGCTTCCTGCGTGGCGTTGAGGCGTGGTCCATGGGGAGGTCAGCTGTTCCCCCTGCACTGCAGGCACTGTCCTACGGGCACTCCTGGGTGCCAGGCATCGTGCTCGGATGTGACCAATGCTGTCACTGCTCTCACAGCCCCAGGTGTGGCACGTCGATGGAACCCCCAAAGTGGGTCTAGCCCTGAGGCCCACGTTCTTTCTGTTAAGTGCTGTGAGAACGTCCCTGCTGCACTTAATTGAACTGTCATAATTTCGTGGATGTCCCTCATCCCCGTTTCAGCCTTGTTTTACTGCCTTTAGGTGTACTGCCTCTCCGTACCAGATTTGTTTATTCATTAAACCTTTATGGAGCACATACTCAGGTGGTGCGGCCACATGGCCAAAGCAGGCGGCTTCCACGGAGTCTTCTGCCTCAGTGCTTGACAAGGCCAAGCAGAGAGTGAAGGCTTTTTATTATGGAGCCACGTGCAGTAGACGTCTCTAACCCTAATCCGTCCTCAGTCTGCCTCTTTTTTAATCCTGATCCCTTTCCAGTTTCAACAGAGAGGAGCGCTCCGTTCCAACATCCCAGGTTTGGTCTTTGGCTGTCAGGCAGCCCTTTCTGGGGTCTCTTAGGTGGTGCCTCCTCGTAGGCTAGAAAATAGGCCTCTGTGCTCGATAGGACCCCAGAGTCGCCTGTGCTTGGCGGCCCTGCCTCCCCAGCCCCACTTCACCTCACAGCCCACCCCACCCACTGAGGAGGAAGGCTGGGCGAAACCGCCTGTCTCTTGGCCTCTAGAAGTGGCTGAGGGAGGAGCGAGAAGAGCGGGCCTCAGGAAGCCACACGCCCCCAGCTTCTGACCACCAGGTGAATAGAGTTGGTGGGCTGCCCTTGGGAGAGCCGTCAGGGTGGGGAGGGGCCCAGGACCACTTGTCCCCCATCCTCAGAAATGGCCAGACTCACAGACTGTTTATACACACTCATAGAGTGGTTTAGCACAAAAGCTCCCCACCTGCCCACATTCCTGGGAGAACACACCTTTCCAGTAACCCAAACGCTCCTGGTCCTAGATTCTGGGTCTCTCCCATGGCCAGAACCGGGGGCCAGACACCCGCACGGTGTGATTCTGCCAGTCAGGTTTTCCTTGGGGGCCACTGTATTAGTTGAGGCTCTTGAGTGAAAATGACGTGCACTTTTAGCTCCTCTTTCCTCCGAGCTGGTGTCCTCTCAGTCTGTCTGATGGCAGATGACCACCAGCAGCACCAGCCTTCCACCCTCCAGCCCAACGACCCCCAGAAAGAGTGTTTCCTTTTCGCCCTCCCAGCAGAAATCCCAGGGGAGTCCCGTGAGCTCACTTGGGTGACAGGGACCAGTCATTGTGGCCAAGGGGAAGGTGTTTCCAGAATGGCCAGGTGGCCCCTGGGCTCCTCCCAGACCATGCCGAAGGAGACTGAGGGCCTGCTCGCAGGGCAGGGGGAGGGAGAGCAGGCAGAGGAAAAGCTGCCCCCCTTAGTTTTCCTGACGTCCCCAGTGAAACCCCTTGCTCTCCATGTAAACCCAGGCCCTTCCTGCCTCTTCCTAGTCTACGTTGATTCATTGTTTTGGTTTTTTTCTCAGATGGTAAATTTTTATCTGTTATTTAAGCTCTTGAAGGCCTATCACATTCCCTCCTTTACTTCCCTTTGTCCAAATTTCTTCCCAAATACTCTGAAATAACACCCCTACGGGGCTAAGGGAGTAAGGTCATGAGTGGGCCACTCATCAGTGTATGGATGAATCATCGTTTGCTTTCCTGACACCTGGCTGGGATCATTGAAAGCCTTGTCGAGGTCACAGGGCTTGCTGTGGGTCAAGCAGTGAACTGGCAGAAGCACCGACCCGCTGACTCCTGGGGCCTGACCCCCAGCTCCTGACGCACGTGTGGGGTCACGAATTGGAGACGAAGAATCTGCCATCCACACACCATTCCTAATTTGCTTCCCGTTCCCTGAGCTCAGATTTTAGTGCTCAGGGGCCACATGCTGGTGTGACTCTTGTCTCTCTTTGCAGATAAAGTGGCGTGTGTTGTGCCTTCAGAGTGTGAAAAGTACTGTGGCGCCAGAACTGGCTGCAGCCCTCTCGCCTACCCCGTGCTGGTGGTGGAGCTGCTGCCCAGTGGTAAGAAGTGGAGCTGCCTCCAGGGCTGTGAGTGGACGGTCAAGAGTGAGGGCCCCGGTGGAAGCGTGGGCTGTGGGAGGGGCCCTCGGCATCCCGGGAGCCCTGCGGCCTCCTCTTCCTTTCTCTCTCTCTCTCTCTCTCTTTTTCTCTCTCCGTCTCTTTCTTTCTCTTTCTCTCTCGGGCACGCGCTCAGGCCCAGCCTCTGCTCACCCTTTGCATGGTCCCCTCCCTGCAGAACCCACGCCTCTGCTCCTCACTGCCGCAGATGGGCGCTCGGCGTTGTTCTAGTCTGTGGGGACGAAGAGGGGAGCAAGACCTCACCCTGCTCTCAAGGAGTTCAGTCCAGTGGGACAGGCAGGGACATGGCTTTCGTCTCACCCACTTCGCCACATCCCAGGGAAACGGGCAAACCAACAGTACAGTCTCTTTAAATTCCGTATTAGCTCTGAGGATAAATAGGCTAGCAATGTTGAGATATTCCCATAAAATACAATGTAGATAGACCTCAGCTGAGGGAAGCACCAACCATCCCCCAGTTCAGGAAGGGGGTTGCCCAGCACCCGGGGCTGCAGCCCAGGGCAGTGGGGCACTTGAAGCCAGGCCAATCCAAGAACTCTAGTCTTGGCCTGGCCTGAGTACCTGCTGAATACAGCGGGGCCTTCTGTGCCAGCCCTGTTACCCTCGGGCTCTCCCAGCTATGCATGGGAATCTCTCAGCAAAGCCGCTGCCGCCCAGTGGCCTTGCAGGTCAGAAGCCTAGACTGTTACGTTTACAGGTAACACTTGTTGAGAGCTTGCTCTGTGTTGGACATTGTGTTAACCCATCTTCTTACTGTATCGTAATCTTAACAACAGTCTGTGCAGTAGGTACTTTAATACCCACCTTACAGATGGGGACACTGAGGCACAAGGAGCCACATCATCTGTAAAAGGGGTCAGCACTGGTGTCCTTCTCACAGGGCTGTAGGGAGATCATCAGGCTGATGCCTGAAGAGGTGCTCCAGCTCCGAGTGAGCACTCACATTATTATATGAAGACAGCGGCCAGCTAGCAAGGCTCGTCACAGAGCAAGGGCAGCTATAATGCACTTGATCTATCTTAGATGGACTCCCACTCCAAACAAAATTTACTATGTGGGAATGTTCCTCAGGAGGCCTAGGGCGTCTCCTGGCACGGCCAGAGAGCTGGAGGCCCAGGAAGTGTTCTTTTTCTTCCAGGTGTTCGAGGCTTGATGGTGTCCGCACCCTGGGCCTCTCTCATGTCCTCCCTGACTTCTCTCTTCAGCGGCGCCAGTGCCGTGTTCACAATGGACATCTACGCCCAGATACAGCTGATGGCCACTGAAAATGAACTCATGCTAACAGGAAGGTGAAGGATTCCTCTAATCACATGAGTTACTGCCATCAATGAATCGATGCCCACAAATGTCATTATGTGAAAATGTAGGCTCTAATGCTGCATATAGAGTTATCTTGTTTATATACAGCATGGTGGTGTTTTGTTTGTTGCAGTTTTGCAGTGAAGATGTATTGCTTTTATTTTATTTATTTTTTTTATAAATTTATTTATTTTTGGCTGCGTTGGGTCTTCGTTGCTACGCATGGGCTTTCTCTAGTTGTGGCGAGCAGGGGCTACTCTTCATTGCGGTGCGCAGGCTTCTCATTGTGGTGGCTTCTCTTGTTGTGGAGCACAGACTCTAGGTGCGCGGGCTCAGTAGTTGTGGCTCACGGGTTCTAGAGCACAGGCTCCGTAGTTGTGGCACGTGAGCTTAGTTGCTCCACGGCATGTGGGATCTTCCTGGACCAGGGTTTGAACCCATGTCCCCTTCACTGGCAGGCAGATTCTTAACCACTGTGCCACCAGGGAAGTCCTGTATTGCTTTTATAATCACAAAGAAAATTGTTCCCATTTGGGAAAAAATTAAGTAATAATCACAATGATAACAGGTACATATTAATGTACCCCCCAAACTAGTCCTTGTGAGGAAGTGTATCTACATTATCTCGTTTTCTCTTTCAGTCCTCATGACAACCTTTAAAGGTAAGTTTTAGTTCTTATTCTCACTGTACAAATGGGGGGAGTGGCTCAGAGAAGGTAGTTGGTCTACCTGAGTCACATGGAAAGCGGATCTCATCCATCTCAGGGCCATGCCATTAACCAGGAGGCCTCACATGCTAGGCATAAGGCAGGGGATATGAATGTGTAAACACGTGGGCCTCATCCTCATTCTGTAGGGTTTCACACTGGCTGTCCGTGGACCACTTCCAGCCCGCACACTTTGAACTTGACCTACGTTACGCCTCAGATGCCTCCTTCATCCAGTAGCAAGGTACATACTGCTCACTGTCTTATCTGTCTAACCCCTGCAAATTGAGTTTGCTGTTACATTTTGATTAGCATTCCATTGTTTAAAAAGCACTTTTCTGAGAAACTTTAAGAAATAGGTACCGGTTTTATTTAAATTTTTATAGAACATAGGGGAAAAAGAGGAAGACTTAAATTCATTTCATAAAGCTCAGGATATTGATGCCAAAACTGAACAAATACAGCACAGGAAAAAATTAAAACTAAAGACTCATCTCACTTTTAAATACCAATGCAAAACTTGTAAATAAAATATTAGACACAAATCCAACAATATACTAAAAAAATGTTAAAAGAATGACATCTCATTACCAACTGTGATTGTTTTCCAGAAATACAAGGATGGTTCAATATTAGGAAATGTAGTAACATTACTCACCATATTAATAGATCAAAGAGAAAAATCATATATATCTATTCAGACGATGAAAAGGTATTTGGTAAAATGGGTACCTTTCAACATGACAAAACATATCTGTATCACCCTAAAAGCCAAGTCATGCCTAATGGAACTAGAAAGGAACAAGGCAAGAATGTCCCCCCTTACCGATATATTTATACTAATATATGTGTAAAATAAAATGTATATATAAGTAGACCTAAATAGATATTTCTCCAAAGAAGATATACAGATTGCCAACAAACACATGGAAGGATGCTCAACATCACTAATCATTAGAGAAATGCAAATCAAAACTACAATGAGGTATCACCTCACACTGGTCAGAATGGCCATCATCAAAAAATCCACAAACAATAAATGATGGAGAGGGTGTGGAGAAAAGGGAACCCTCTTGCACTGTTGGTGGGAATGTAAATTGATACAGCCACTATGGAAAACAATATGGAGGTTCCTTAAAAAACTAAAAATAGAACTACCATATGACCCAGCAATCCCACTGCTGGGCATATACACTGAGAAAACT
The DNA here is from genome assembly GCF_005190385.1 of Monodon monoceros. Taxonomy (NCBI): domain Eukaryota; kingdom Metazoa; phylum Chordata; class Mammalia; order Artiodactyla; family Monodontidae; genus Monodon; species Monodon monoceros. Next base: position 62,700,404 of record NW_021703765.1, on the reverse strand, counting down.
ATAATTCAAAAACGGATGTGTACCACAATGTTCATTGCAGCACTATTTAAATAGCCAGGGTATGGAAGCAACCTAAGTGTCCATGAACAGATGAATGGATGAAGAATATGTGGCACATATATATACAATGGAATATTATTCAGCCATAAAAAGAAACAAAACTGAGTTATTTGTAGTGAGGTGGATGGACCTAGAGTCTGTCATACAGAGTGAAGTAAGTCAGACAGAAAGAAAAAAGCAAATACCATATGCTAACACATATATATGGAATCTTTAAAAAAAATGGTTCTGATTAACCTAGCGGCAGGACAGGAATAAAGACGCAGACGTAGAGAATGAACTTGAGGACACGGGGTGAGGGAAGGGTGAGCTGGGACGAAGTGAGAGAGTAGCACTGACATATATACACTACCAAACGTAAATAGATAGCTAGTGGGAAGCAGCCGCATAGCACAGGGAGATCAGCCCGGTGCTTTGTGACCACCTAGAGGGGTGGGATAGGGAGGGTAGGAGGGAGGTGCAAGAGGGAGGGGATATGGGGACATATGTATACATATAGCTGATTCACTTTGTTATACAGCAGAAACTAACACAACATTGTAAAGCAATTATACTCCAATAAAGATGCTAAAAAAAAAAAAGTAGACCCACAGGTGAAGTTAGCAGACAAGGACTTTGAAATAACCTTGATTAATAGGTACAAGAAAATAGAGGGAAAGGTTTATAAAATAGATGAAAAGAATTGGGAAATTTTCCGGAGAATTAGAATTTATAAAAATAAGAAGGTCTAGAATTGAAAAATAAATATCTGAAATTAAGAACTCAATGGATTTGTTAGCAACTGATTGGCTGTAGCAGAAGACACTGTTAGTGGCTTGGAAATGAATTAGTCAACAATATCCAAACTAAAGCACACAGGAGAAAAGGAAGATACACGTGGAACACAGAAGAATAATATATATGTAATTGGAAATTTTATATATATATATATATATACGTATATATATATATATATATATATATACGTATATATATATATGTAACTGTAGAAGCAATTTGGAGAAGATAATGGCCAAGAATGTTCCAAATATCTGGACAACTATCCAGAGATTCAAGAAATTCCACAAATCGCAGGCAGGATAAATACAAAGGAGACCATACCCAGGCCACATGATAGTGAAACTGCTGGAGACTGGAGATAGAGAAGATCTTTAGAGCAGCCAGAAGAAAGTAAATCACATCACCTTCAAAAGAGCAGCAGAGAGACTGATAGTAGAAGTTTCAACAGAAACCGTAAAAGCCAGGAGGCAGTGGAGTGACATCTTCAAGTGCTAGAAAAACTGCCTACCTGGAATTCAATACCCATCGAAATAGCCTCCAGAGTGAAGGTGAAACAAACAGGTTTTCAGATAAATGCAGGTTGAGAGAATTTATTACAAAAGAATTTCACGATAAGAAATACTAAAGTATGTTCTTTAGGCTGCAGGAAAATTATCCAGATGGAAGAATTGACCTTCAGAGAAGGATGAAGAGCACCAGAAAGGGTAAGTATGTGGGAAATAGAAGTGAGTGAGTGTTGACGTAAATAAGAAAGACTGTCTATGGGATTAACAACATATGGAGGCAAAACATATGCCAGTAAAATCCCAGAGAGAATGAGAAGGGGCTAAATGGAGCTTAAGTATTCTCACGTTCTCTTGCTATTCGGGACGTGGTAAAAGTCAAAACTTGTACCAGACTGTGATATGTCAAGGATGCATGTAGTCTCTAGACTAAACAATATAAGAACAGTTCAAGAACGTTTAACAAGTTAATAAAAGTAAAATATGGGATAACTAATAAGTCAAAAGAATAAAAAGAACGTGAAAGGTAGGTTAACTGGAAAACAATAGGATAGCTCCTAAATATATCAGTAATTTCATGAAACAGAGATAGGTAGACTAAGTAGCTGAGTTAAAAGGTGAAGATTATCAGAGCTTTTTTTTTTTAACCAACTGTAATCTACGTAGAAGAGACACCTTCTTTCTTTTCCAGTTTTGTTGGGATAACATTGACATATAACATTGTCTAAGTTTCAGGTGTACAATAATGATTCAATATATGTACATATTGTGAAATGATCACCACAAGTTTAGTTGATATCTATCACCTCACATAATTATTTTTTTCTTGTGAAAAGAACTTTTAAGATTTACTCTCTTAAAAAAAAAAAAAAGATTTACTCTCTAAGCAACTTTCAAATATACAAATATACAATCCTGTGTTGTTAACTACAGGCACCATGCTGTACCTTATGTCCCCAGAACCTATTTATCTTATGACTGGAAGTTTGTACCTTTTGGCCACCTTCACCCATTCCCCCCACACCCATCCCCAGTCTGCTCTCTGTTTCTATGAATTCAGGGTTTTTTTAGATTCTACATATAAATGAGACCATACAATACTTGTCTTTCTCTGTCAGACTTATTTCACTTAGTATAATGCCCTAAAGATTGTCACAAAAGGGAGGATTTTTCTTTTTTGTGGCCGAACGATATTCCATTGTGTATATGTACCACATCTTCTTTATCCATTCATCTGTTAATGAACACTTTGGTTGTTTCTATGTCTTGGCTATTATAAATAGTGTAAAGGGCGTAGAGGTCTCTTCAAGATAGTGATCCTTGTTTCCTTTGGATATGTACCCAGAAGTGGAATTGCTGGATCATGTGGTAGTTCTGTTTTCAGTTTCTTGAGGAACCGTAACACCGTTTTCCACAGTGGCCACACCAGTGTACACTCCCACCAACAGTGCACAAGGGTTCCCTTTTCTCCACATCCTCACCAGCACTTGTTATCTTTTGTCTTTTTGATAATAGCCATTCTAACAGGTATGAAATGGTATCTCATTGTGATTTTGATTTGCATTTCCCTGATCAGTGATGTTGAGCACCTTTTCATGTACCTATTGGCCATTTGAATATCTTCTTTGGAAAAATGTCTATCAGGTCCTTTGTCCATTTTAAAAATTCTATTATTATTATTATGTTGTTGTTGTTATTAAAGTTGTCTGAGTTCCTTAGACAACTAAGGAACTATCAACCCTTTATCAGATGTGTGGTTTGCAAATATTTTCTCCCATTCTGTAGGTTGCCTTTTCATTTTGTTGATTGTTTCTTTGACTGTGTAGAAGCTTTCCAGTTTGATGTAGTCTCACTTGTTTATTTATTTATTTTTTTATAAATTTATTTATTTTATTTAACTTTTTTTTTGGTTGCATTTTGTCTTCGCTTGCATGCGGGTTTTCTCTAGTTGCTGAGAGTGGGGGCTACTCTTTGTTGCGGTGTGCGGGCTTCTCACTGTGGTGGCTTCTCTTGTTTCAGAGCACAGGCTCTAGGCGTGCGGGCTTTAGTAGTTGGGGCTCATGGGCTCTAGAGCTCAGGCTCAGTAGTTGTGGTGCACGGGTTTAGTTGCTCCGCAGCATGTGGGATCTTCCCGGACCAGGGCTCAAACCCACGTGCCCTGCATTGGCAGGCGGATTCTTAACCACTGAGCCACCAGGGAAGCCCTCACTTGCTTATTTTTGCTTCTGTTGCTTGGGATTTTGGTGTCATATCCAAAAAAAAAATCATTACCAAGACCAATATCAAGGAGCTTATCCCCTGTATTTTATTCTAGGAGTTTTATGGTTTCAGGTCTTATATTTAAATCTTTAATTCATTCTGAGTTGCGTTAAGATAGGGGTCTGGTTTCATCCTTTTGCATATGAACGTTCTATTTTCCCAGCACTATTTATTGAAAAGACTGTCTTTTCTTCATTGAGGTTTCTTGGCTCCCTTGTCAAATATTAGTTGACCATATATGTACGGCTTTATTTCTGGGCTTTAGATTCTGTTCCATTGGTTTATGTGTCTGTTTTTATGCCAGTACCATACTGTTTTGGTTACTATAGCTTTGTAATATAGTTCAAAATCAGTATGCGTGATGCTTCCAGATTTGTTCTTCTTTCTCAGGGTTACTTTGGCTATTTAGGATCTTTTGTGGTTCCAGATGAATTTTAGGATTATTTTTTTTGAATTCTGTAAACGATTCTTTTGGGAATTTGATAAGGGTTGCATTGAATCTATAGATGGCTTTAGGTAGTGTGGACATTTTAACAATATTAATTCGTCTGATCCATAAACACAAGATATCTTTCTATTTATTTGTGTTTTCTTCAATTTATTTTATCAATGTTTTATAGTTTTCAACGTAGAGACCTTTTATCTCCTTGGTTAAATTTATCCTAAGTATTTTATTGTTTTTGATGCTATCATAAATGGGGTTGTTTTCTTTATTTTTTTCAGATAATTCATTGTTAGCATAAAGAAACACTACTGATTTTTGTATGTTAGTTTTGTATCCTGAAACTTTATTGAAGAGAGACATCTTCTTTAAGATTGAGGAAGGCTTAAAGAAAACATGAGAAAATACATACCATGCAAATATGAACATAGATGCAGAAAATTTTAACAAAATATTAGCAAATCAGGTCCAGCAACATAGAATAATACACCATGACCATCTGGAGTTTATTCCAGGAATGCAAGCATAGTTTTTTATTCAAAAATCAATGTACTTGACCACATTAACTGAAAACGGGAGAAAATTATATAGTCATCTTAATAGATAAAAATCATTCAAAATTTTAATACCTATTTTTTAATCTTAGCAAATTAGAGAATTTAAAAGATCTTCTTTATTCAGACTTTTAAACATACATATTCTTTAAAACCTATAGCATTTATCATACTTACTGTTTATATTTGAAAATCTTTTCCCCTGAGATTGGGAACTAGACACATGCATCCACTATAGCCACTTTTCTTCAGCATTGTACTGGAGGTGCTACTCTGCAAAAAGGTGAAAAAGGAAACAAATGTCATAGGGATAGAAAGGGAAGAAATTAAATTGTCATGAAAGACTTCATAGACAAACCTAAAATTTTAAAGTGAATTTAACAAGACTGATAAAAGATCAAATACAAGAATTAATCATATTTTACACATTACACATTATACATATTACCATTTGTAGTGTCATTAAACCATATCAGATACCTAGGAATAAATCTCACAAAAGATATGAGAAAATTGCTGAAAATTACAAAGCATTGTCGAGAGAAATTAATGAGACCTAAGTATAGCAGGAATATACCATATCTGTGAATTAGAAGATTCAATAATGATATGTTTGTTCTCCCCATATTATTCTACATACTCAGAGTAATCCCAATCAAAATGCAGTAACTTTTTTGTATGCATGTAAAAATTGACAAACGAGTTCTAAAAGTAATATAGAAATGCGAAGAGCAGAGAATATCCAAAGCTATTCTTGAAGATGAACAAAGCTGGAGGATTTATGCTAACAGATACCAATATCTATTGTGAAGTGATACTAATTAGACAGTGTGGTTTTATTGCAGGGGTAGACAAATTAATGGAATAGAATATCAAAAACGGCGCACAGGTATACAGTCATCTAATTCATGACAAAGATTACAGTACAGTGCAGTGGGGAAGGTGGTAAGGGGAGAAGGAACGGTACTGGGTAATTTGGCTATTCCTGATAAAAAGAATATTGACTAACTCCCTTTACACAAAAATCCATTTCAGATGGACTGTGTATCTGAATGCAAAAGGTGAAACAATAAAGCTTTTATTTTTTTAAAAGTGGTCAGCATGACACCAGATTGCCAATCACATACCATGTGCATCAACAGTAGCTTTCTTAGCATGTCATTAATAAATTTTTGCATCATGTAGAATTGTGTTACGTATAAGAATGCAAATACCAACATCTGATTTATAACTTTTGGCTCATATTCTGTAATCCCCACATCTGTCAGGATTTGTGCCATCATCTGTGCATCTTTTGGCATGCTCTTAGGAGAAGCCATATTGCCAGGCTCCATGATAACTGGTGATCAGACTCCTCGAGCTAAATCACCCAATTAAAGTATTCCACCTAGTGCGGTGTACCAGTGAGTACCAATTCCTGGTGTAACAGCGAGCAGAATATTCAGGAGCATCCTCACTGCCATGGCTCCAAGCACCTCCCCAAATTTTACCTTATCCTTTCAGTATCTGTAGGATCTCTAGTAATGGTAATATGTGGGCGTGGAGGGGGTTCTTTTTCTCTTGAGTGAACTTGCCTAGGCATTTATCAATTTTAATAATTTTTCCAAAGAACTAACTTCGGGGCTTGTTGATTCCTCTGGTTTTTTTCCCCCATTGAATTCTATTTGTTTCCTTTTTTCTATTTACTTTGGATTTACTCTTCTTTTCTTTTCTTTTTTTTTTTTTAGCTTCTTAAATTGGAAATTCATATCACTTGTTTAAAACCTGTCTTATTTTTTACAATTACCACTTAAAACTATAAATTTCCCTTTAAGCTCTGCTTTAGCTGCATCCCACAAATTTTGATATGTTGTGTCTTCATTTTTAATCAGTTCAAAATATTTCCTAATTTCCTTGTGATTTATTTCTGTGTTCATAGATTATTTAGAAGTGTGCTGTTGGATTTTCAAGTATTTAGTACTTTCCTAACTATTTTATTGTTATTGATTTCTAATTTACTTCCACTGTGATCCAAAAACATACTCTATGAGATTTTAATCTTTTGAAATTTATTGATACTTTTGTATTCTTAATTTTTGTCTAGTTCCTCTGTTATATATATTATATATACTGTGTATATTATATACACAGAGGAGGTATTAAAAGCTTCATTTATGATTATGTAGTTGTCTGTTTCTGTCTTATAGTTCTTTCAGGTTTTTTTTTTACCTCTTATATATTCAAGTTCTGGGATTAGGTGCCCTTATGCTTGTTATGGTTTCCTGAGGAATTAACTTTTTCATCATTATGAAATGTCCCTTTTTATCTCTGATAATACTTCTCGTCTTGAGATTTACTTCATTACTGTTATAGATCACACCAGCTTTCTTATGCTTAGGGTTTATAACATCTTTTACTTTCAACCTGTAAATATATTTAAAATGAGTCCCTTGTAGAGCACATATAGTTGTATCTTGATTCTTTTAATCTAATCTGACAACCTCTGTCTTTATAATTTGAGCTCACTTGCATTTAGTGTAATCATTAATATGGCTGGAAATAGTTTTTATATTTTAATTTCTTTTTGTTGTTCTAGGCATTATAATAGGCATTATTAACCTACCTTAGTGTACTTAAAATTAATATTGTATCATTTTATGTAAAATGTAAGTACCTTGCAACACTATATGTCATTTTCCCCTTTCATCATTCATGTTATAGTTGTCATATATTTTACATCTACATCCATTATTAACCCCAGAATACAGTGATAGTGATATAATTTTTTGCCTTAAGCAGTCAACTGCCTTTTAAAGAAAATAAAATAAGAAAAAATATATATGTAGCATCTTATATTTTACTCTTTTGGTGCTCATCATTCCTTCTTTTAGGTGCAAGTTTCCATCTGTGTTATTTCCCTTCACCCTGAAGAATTTCAGTATGTCTTGTAATGCAGGTCTGTTAGTAACAGACTCTCTCAGTTTTTGTTTATTGGAAAATGTTTTTCTTTCATCTTTATTTATTTTTAAAATTTTTATTTATTTAATTTACTTATTTTGGGATGTGTTGGGTCTTCGTTGCTGCACGCAGGCTTTCTCTAGTTGCGGCGAGGTACACAGGCTTCTCACTGCGGTGGCTTCTGTTGTTGTGGAGCATGGGCTCTAGGTGCGCAGTCTTCAGTAGTTGTGGCACGCGAGCTCAGTAATTGTGGCTTGCAGGCTCTAGAGCACAGGCTCAGTAGTTGTGGCACATGGGTTTAGTTGCTCCGCGGCATGTGAGATCTTCCCAGACCAGGGCTCGAACCCGTGTCACCTGCGTTGGCAGGCAGATTCTTAACCCCTACACCACCAGGGAAGCCCTCATCTTTATTTTTGAAGGATACTTTTGCTGGATGTAGAATTCTGAGTTGACAGTATTTTTCTTTTACCACTTTAAAGTATGCTCTTCCATTCTCTTCTGTCCTCTTGTTTCTGATGAGAAGTCATCTATAATTCATAGTACTGCTCTCTGTATGTAATGTGTCTTTTTTCCTGGGCTTTCAAGATTTTCTCTTCATTTTTGGTTTTCAGCAGTTTTGTTATGGTGTGCTGACTGGGCTTTTCTGCACTTCTGAATCTGTAAATTAATGGTTTTCACCAAATATGGGAAATTGTTGACCATCTTTCTCTGCATATTTGTCTTCTGCATCCCTCATCTCTTTTTTTGTGACTCTACTTACACACATATTTGCTCTTTTGATATTGTTCCACAGATCATGAGGCGCTCTTTATTTAAAAAATTTTCCTCTGTGTTCTTCAGTTTAGAGTTCTATCAATCTCCCTTTAGGTTTATTGCCCCTTTCTCCTGCCATTTCCAATCTACTGTTAAAGCCAACCTGTGAATTTTTTGTTTCATATTTTGAACCAGAATTTCAGTTCTGGAATTTCTATTTGGTTCCTTTTTAAATTTTTTCTAGTATCCAGTTTCCTGTCATGATTTTGCATCTGTTCACTTATAACTATAATTTCCTTTAAGTCCTTTAACATAACTACAGTAGTTGCTTTGAAGTCCTTGTCTCCTAATTTTAATACCTGAGCCATCTTGGTGTCAGTTTCCATTGATTGCTTTTTTCTTGACTATGGGTTACATTTTCTTACTTCTCCACATGCCTAGAAAATTTTATTATATATTGAACATTGTAGATAACACATTATAGAAATTCTGGATCATGTTCCTCTGAAGAATATTGGTTTTTGTTCAAGCATGCAGGTAAATTACTAGTTGATCCCCTTAAAGTTGTGGAGGCCTGGTTTTTATACTTTGTTAGGGTGACTCTGTTTCAGTTTTGCTCTAGTCTTATAGCAAGTTCTTAGTCCTGGGAAATAGTCTCTGCTTCTAAGGCATGGACATTCAGGGGTTTTCAGTGAAAAGCCTGAGGTGGTTACCTGGCCCCTCTAACTTGATGAGATTCAAACTCCAATTTCTGTCTCCCCTGCTATAAGCAGGCAATGAAATCTTTGCTTAGCTTTTTCTGCCTTCCAGAAGTTGCTTGTTGGTGGACTATCTGGCAGTTCTTCCCCACATGCACAACCAAGGGTGTAAAGGGAGTTTACACAAATCTTTAAAATCAGGTGCCATACTAATCCATCTGAAATCTTTAGAAATGTGTTACCCCTGAAGAAATTAATATTTTCCAGGTATTATTTTTTTTTCTTTTTTTTTTTTTCTTTTTTTTTTTTTATCGTGGTGTGCGGGCCTCTCACTGTCATGGCCTCTCCCGTTGCGGAGCATAGGCTCCAGACGCGCAGGCTCAGTAGTTGTGGCTCACGGGCCTAGCCACTCTGTGGCATGTGGGATGTTCCCAGACCGGGGCACGAACCCGTGTCCCCTGCATTGGCAGGTGGATTCTTAACCACTGCGCCACCAGGGAAGCCCCAGGTATTATATATTTTAAGCACGACCATCCCAACACAGTCTCCAAATGTGATGAAAATCTACCCATGATCCAGTAACAGGCAAATGGACCCTCAGTTTTATTTGTCCAGAAGTTGAAGGGTTTTTGCCTGCAGCCCTATGGTCCTATTAATGTTTAGGGGTATGGCTATCTCCTCTGCCACACTTATGAATGGGCACTTGAATTTAACCTAAGGAATGATTAAAACTAGCTAATAGTTTACAGTTTGTAGATATTTTATTGGCAGGTAAAAAACCCATAAAACTGCCGTTGACTTTTGGTTTAACTTACAGGTTTTTTGTTATAATCTTACTTGCTGTCTCCATTGCATGGGTCCCTGCTATACAAGTGGCACACAGGGAACAACTATTTGAATACATGCAAGCAGTTTTAAGTTACCTGATGCCGCCCATTGCTGCCATCTTCCTGCTTGCCATATTTTGCAAGAGAATCCCTGAACAGGTAGGTGGGAGTTGGCATGGCCACGGCATGGCACAGTGTGAGGGCTTGCCTTCACATCATACCTGTCTTTGCAAAAGTTGCTCTGAGAGGGTCTCTTGTGCTTCAGGGGTTGACACCGTTGCATCATTTGCTTTCTGAGAGATGATTTACTCCTGGGCAGCTTTGGTCCGATCTCCCTCATGCTTGCAGGGGAAAGGCAAGCTCTGATTTGTTTTCTACCCTTTGCAATGTAATCCACTTTCGACGGTGCCATAGATGGTGCAAAATGTGTGGGATCCTCCTGCATGCTCATCTAGCCGCAGGAAGATATTCTTCTGTTGCCTCTGTGCATGGATGTTTCCTGCTCAGAGGTTTCAAACTCACAGGGGGATGTTCAGTCATGAGCTCCTACCGCCTTCCCTGCATGAAGACCATCTCCTCCAGCCACACTTAAAACTAAATAAAGATCCCAATTAATGGTTTGATCATTTCATCAGTAAGACTGAAAGCACAGTTTGCCAGAATATTTTCATTCATTATTTGAGTCACATCTTGACCTGTTTCTCCTAACAGCACTGAGCAGCTGGGCCTTGCATGAGTTCCGAGCATGGTGCCTCTGTGACCTGGCTCCTGCCTGCCTCTCAGCCCTGGCCCTCTCCATACACAGTCCCTAGGCCCCAGCTACTGCTAACCACTTGCAGTGCTGATTGCCTGTCTCATGCCTTTTCTGGCCCCTCTTCATTCCTGTGGACTCTTTGCTTTGCCATGAATATCTTTGTCCACCTCCATCTGGCTGGTGCTTTCTGCAGGCCCATGTCAGGTGTTCAATTCTCCAGACAAATCTGCTAGTGCTTCTTTCTCTGCCTAGCTCACCAGGACTCAATTGAGCACCGAGAATGGGGTGGGGGGCTGCTGGGCTCTGGAGATGCTCTTCTCTGTGCTCTCTTGGGAAGGGCAGGGGCAGAGGAGCAGGCAGTCAGGAGAACCTGCCTCCTACCGGCGATGGTCACCACCCTTGCAGTACTGGGGCCTATCACCAAGGGAAACTGGGGATCTTGTCCGTGGCTCTCCAGCTACCCCTGGTCCAAGGTTACAGCGTATTGTGGCTACCTTCCTTGACCTAGAGAACTTCTCCAGGCCTTCTCTCCCACCCTCATCTGGCTTCTGCTGCCCATCTGTTTCTAGATCTTCCCTTTTCTGCACGCCTCCTTCAATAAATGGGTCCTGTGGACCACACCTGTCCTTTGGTTTCAGCTCTTTCTCCAAAATGCTTCCCACATACTGTATCCTCTACCTCCTCCAACATTCAGCCACACCTGAGACAGGCTCCAGATGCAGCTCTAGGACCAAGATGAAGTCCTCACTCTTAAAGAGTGGACTGTCCAGTTGGAGGAGACGGATGATACCCAATGAGCAGATAAGATTTCTGAGAGTGGTGTAGTGCTGTTTAAAAGTCAAAAAGGATCATGGAGGTTAGCAGGGTAGGTGCTGGGGGCAGGGGGAGCACAAGGACATTAGCCAAGGTAGTGGGAGAAGATTTCTCCTAAGAAAGTGACCTCGAACCTGAATCCTGGAGGATGAGCCAGGAACACCAAGATCTAGATAGAGAACCAAGCAGAAAGAAGGGCAAGTACAAAGGCCTGGCTGAGAGCACAGTGGGCAGGCCTGACATGCAGGAAGAGGTCATGCTTAGTGGCTAGAGTAGACTGACCAGGGGAGAGGGCGGAGCCAGGTGAGGTCAGCTCGAGCAGATGAGACTTGCTTCTGAAGGCAGCCATGAGAAGCCACGGTGGTCTTCAGCAGAGTCGGGGCACTCCCTAATCCATGAAGAGATCACTCCGGCTTCTTGGACAGCGGGTGAGCAGGAGACCAGGTATGGATTCCACCTGTGTGAGAGAAGGTGTTAGATCGGGATTGAGGTGGTCGCTGTGGAGACGATGGGACGATTTGCTGATGGATTGGTGGTAGAGCAGAATGGAAGGAAAGGGGCCAGGGATGTCTCCTGCGGTTTCTGCCTGAGCTGCCAGGGCGATGGAGGTGCCCCTACAGCAACAGGCAAGACTGAGGTCTCTTTGGACACATTATGTTTGAGATGTGTCTTCACCGTCTAACTTAAAACTGTCTCCAGTATTTCCTAAGTTCTCTGATTGACCTAAGAGAGTGTCCATGCGTCTTCGGTCTGTGTTCAGCCCAAGAAGGTGTCATCTCCTCGCAGTGCTAAGACTCTGCTTCTGCAAGGCATGTGAAGCCCTTGTTATGCTGAGTTTAGCTGACCAGTTTAGACTGGTCAGGAGGCGAGGCTGAGGATGGCTTGTCTCATTCCCCGTCTTCCTCCCAGGTGACTCTCGGGGCTCCTTCTTTGGCAGGGTGCCTTCTGGAGGCTGACTGGTGGACTTCTGATTGGCTTCTGCCGCATGGTGTCCAAGTTTGCCTACGGGGCCTGGAGCTGCTCGACAAACAGCAGGTGCCCTCGGATCATCTGTGGCGTGCACTACCTCTACTTGCCGTCATCCTCTCCACCATCAGTCTTTTCACCGTCCTGGGGATCTCCTTGTTCACAGACCCGATTCCAGATAAACATGTGAGTGCTGCCATGAGGATGCTCAGGGGTCCACCGCAGTCCCAGTGTCCCTGTGAACCACAAGTTGGCTCTGCCAGCTTTGGAGAAAAGTGGCTGAATTCCTGCATTCTTTTTGAAAGCGGGGTGGGGGGGTGGGGGGGCAGAGGCTGGGGGTTGGGGGGTGACGGTTGGGTCAGAAATAGGCAAATAACCTCCTTGCCTTAAAAACTAAACTAAAAAGCTTTCCAACAGTCCTCTAATTACATATTCACTGAGAATGAGAAGTTTGGTTTTTAAAATACAAAATTTCCTTGAAGTGCTAAGGTTGCTAACCTCAGCGTGAATTAATGTTAATCAGGGCAGTCCCAGCTGCCACCCACCCAGAAGGGATTAAGCCAGCAGGAGGGGGGACAGTAATGCTGGCAGTGCTGTGGCTGGTGGCTGGGCACACCTCATTCTCCTTTCCCAGCCACTTCCCCCCTCCCAGGAGGCAGGTGTCAGTCACCCCAGTTGGAATATAAAAAGCCTGGGCTCAGAGAAGTCAAGTCACTTGTCCATGACACCAAAACTAGCCAGCAGCAGGACTGGGCCTGACCAGACTCCATCATGTCACCCACATGGGCATGGCCAGGAGGCTTAGCAGGACAGGGGCTTGGCTGAGCCGAAGAGCAGCAGGGAGGGTCCTAGGTGTCAGAGGTGAGGGCAGGAGGAGCTCAGAAGGGAGGCAGGTCTGTGAGACCCGTGTGCCCTGGGGTCTGGGTGAGAGCTGAGAACTTGGAAGGCCGCCTCCCCTCTGGCCACCTTTCTGCTCAGTAGTTCCTTTTGACCCATTCCTCTGTCACACACAGCCCCGTGGGATTGGGACGGAGCAAGTGGGGAGGACGGCCAGGAGTGCCCAGGACAGCTCGCCCACCACACGTCCCTGCCCTGCTCCCGGCACGTGGAGAAGCCGTGGGTGCTGGACCCAAGCTCCTGTCTCTCAGGGTCTTAATGGTTGACTTGTCTGACTTCTTTTCTGCTGCTCTTGTATTCTCAACTTTTTGGTCTTGCCCGCTTCTCAGGCAGCCACGTGCTTGAGTGCTTTTCCTGCCCAGCAGCACAGGTGCTCTGGAGAGGAGGGGAGGGAGGCAAAGGGGGAACCGTGCTTTCGGGTCAGTGTCTGTGCTGCACACTGGGCGCTACCAGGGGAAGCGGGACCACACTCAATCCCATGTTCTTCCTGCCCAGCGGCCTGGTCCACAGGGCTCGTCGTGTAATTGGGAAGGCAAATGCAGACGTACAGCATCACCAGGAAGCAACTCAAGGCTAAACCCAGTCTCTGTCACTGACACGGCAGCAGGTTCATTACTGATGTCTTAGTCCGAGAGGCGGGGCTTGGAGGGGCTGCTCAGTCACATCCCTGCTATGTTTGGGGGAGTGGGAGAGGTGGTGGTGCTGAGATTCAAATATACCGAAGCTGGTATAATAGATTAAAACCTGCTCCGGGAGAGACTTGGTGGAAATGTTCACTTACTTGTGCTTCTGCTGACCCCAACCCTCAAAAAAAGCAAAAAAAAAAAGCAACAGCAATTGGCTGGATTTTACTTCCCAAAGTCTCCATATGTGTTTTCAGGAAGAGAACAAAATAACAGACTAGAAGGGAAGGGATGCTCCCCTTCTGCATCTGCAAATGCCTTGCTGAGCTTGAGCGACTAAGCCTGGCTAGGGCCCAGGTCATCCGGGTACCCCAGGTGAACCAGGTCAGGCCTCCTCTGGGCTGCGTGAGTGCTCATCTCTGACAGCCAGGAGGGGCTCCTGGAAGGAAAGCAGAGTTCCCAGGTCTACCCTGCGGGCCCATCCACCAGAAGCAGCAGACCGGAGTGATGAGCAGCTTCTCCCACCCTGAAGGGCACAGCTTCCTAGACCCTCAGTTACTGGAAGAAGCCTTGAGCGTGTTGCCTCCTACCCTACCATCCAGCCCAAGACACTGAGGTCACCTTTGGGCAGCTGCACAACCACGCAGGACCAGAGCCAGCACTGAAATCCAGGGTTCCAAGGCGCCTTGCTTTCCCCACCCCATGCTCCTTCTGTCCCTTGTTGGAGTCTAACGACCCTTTTCAGTCCCTCGAGACCCTGGTGCCCAGCTGTGAGCCGTGGCACCATAAGGCCTGCGTGACATGGCCCTCGGTGGTGACATGCGCCTGCTCTCCCCCCAGCTACGCCGCCTCTGTTGGAGTTTATGGAACAGCCAAGAGGAAAGGGTCGATCTGGACAAAGACACACAAGGGAAGAGCCCCGCACCGCAGGCACGGCCAGGTGAGAAGGGAGACCCAAAGCCAGCGGAGAGGCCTGTGCTGCTCCTTGCCCCCACCCCCGCTGTCTCCACTCCCAGAAGTGCTTCCAGGCAGAGGCTCCGTCTTTCATTTTCCCAAAGATGCCTTGTGGGTGTTTGTCGAGGGTGAGATGCCTCTCGGCCATCCGTGTGGCTGTCCGGGCCAGAGAGATCCAGATGGGAGACATCAGCAGGTGCCAGGGGAGGAGGGAAGGGTCCGTGAGGGGCAGAGAAACACAAGTGTCTGGTGATCTAGGAGCGTTTAAGCTGGGGTGGGAGGGACCCCCCGAGCCGCACAGATCACATTGTGCCTCAGCAGGAGGGGAGGAGGCACCGGGGACAGCAGGCCACAGAGTCTCACACAGGGATTCAGACCCACAGGGGTTCTGGGAAGTGGGCGGGAGCCTCTGCAAGGGGGAGGGAGCAGCCCCACCCAAGAGGGCGCCGGGGGACACCGCCAAGGACAGCTGATTTCACTGGGGCAAGAAGAGAGAGTTCCGGGAGAGGCTCGGGCCTGGGGGCCCCAGAAGGCCCAGAGGAAAGCTCTCAGCAGATGGGGTCAGAGGCGGAGTGCGGGGGCCCCAGGGAGGGTGACCTGCACCTCCTGAGGCCCTGACGCAAACAGGGATAAAGGCCTAACAAGATTAGCGCTGAGTCTGGGGCAGAGAGTCTGGGGGGACTGTGAGTTTGGAGGAGGGAGGGAGGGAAGGCCTGCCTGGGGAGAGGCAGTGTTCTGGGGCCCCCTCTCCACTCCTGCCAGGAACGTTCAGAGCCTAGAGGGGCCTGGGACCCTCTCCCGACACCTGCAGGGCAGGGGAGTGGCCTCTCCTGAGCCAGGCTGCCCCGCGCCCCTGGAGGGTACAGGGCTCCCAGGATTGCTCTCCCTCAGGGACAGAGGAACTGCCCGTTGGGGGCCACATGTGCCGGGGGCTTGTTCTGGGGGCACCTCCGAGCTCCTCTTCTCCCTCGTCCACAATCGTCGGTGGATGCCATGATGACAGTGGCTCACACTTTTTGCCCATTTGGGATGTGCCAAGCACTGTGGAAAGTATGCCTGTGTGTGACAGGTACAATTATCATCCCCATTTCAGAGATGGGGGGACTGAGGCACCAAACATTTGAGTAGTCGGCCCTGGACTCCAAAGATAACCAGGCAGTGGTGGAGCTGGGATTTGAACACAGGCAGTCTGACTCCAAAGCGTGTGCTCTTGGCCACTGGTCTGTCCCATCTCCCGTCATACAGCTCTTGGGCTGTGTTTACATGATCAGTCGCCATTGATATACAGCAGCCTTTTTGGGCCTGGCAGCTGCATGATGGTGTGCTGACCCAGACATCTGAGAGACCGAGAGACAGGACCAGCATGTGCCGCTCAGGACCTTTCAGCACCGCAGCAGGTATCTGCGTCTCTGGGGTGCTCTGGCGGCAGCACCTCCCCTGTAACACAGGCCCCTCCGTCACTGGCTAACGGGTTCCGCCATCCCTGGTGCTGCCCCAGCCTCAGGACACACAGCTGGCGTGGTGGCTGCCCAAGGGGATGAGACATGGAACAGGTCACAGCGCACACTTCTCGGACTGAGGTGTGCTTGTCTTATCATCAAAGAGGGATCCGTTCCCAGACTGGCTGGGCTCACGTGTGTGCGGAGCTGGCCGTGGTGCTGACCCGCGCCTGAGCAGGCCTGGGAGCGGCCAGTGTGGGCTGCACTACCAGACACCGGAGGGATATTTAAGCCCCAGAGTGAGACATTTCACTGATTTGGTCCAGAGCTGTGAATAGAAACTTGCCCATAATTCCTAGACTTCCCCCGCTCCTGGAGAAAACACCAGTGATCCCCCTTTCAAGGGCCCAGAGGGCCTTCCTTTGGGCCAGGTTGTGAGACTGGTACCTACCTGGAGAAGACACGCCCCAAGGTTGCTGAGGAGAGCAGAGCAATTGGGGCTTTTTCCATCCTCAGAGGAGCAGCCACTTGCCCTAGACCTACAGAGCTGTGCTGGGCGTGTGCCAGAGACGGGAGGGGTGGGCCCTCCAGCGCCCAGCGGGGAGGGCCTGCCCCGTGACGGCCGGGGTTCTGGGCCGGCTGAAGGCTCTGCCAGTGCAAGCAAGCATGGCCCAGGCCACACCCCAAGTCCCCGCTCCGTGTCTCTGCGGGCGGTGGGCGGTGCTCTGCAGCAGCGGCTGAGGGTTGCTCTCCACGTCAGAGCCGGTCTGTTGGGCTTCCTGCCGGCCTCACCGCTGAGATGTGAGCCCTAGAAAGACCCCCTCCTGTGTGTGGCCTCTTAGCCTCCTGACCTGTGCCTATTCCCTCTGTTCCAGACATATTTGAGGAGGCCAGGAGCTGCCTCTGGAAGGCCTGGGATGTGTTCTGCGGACTGGAGCCACTGCCAGGCCCCAGACCCGCCCCGGAAGAGGCAGTCGTGCAGAAGATGGAGTGTGGTGACACGGAAGGGACACAGCACAGTGCCACTTCTGAAGGGACAGAGAAGCGCGACGTGCTGGAAGGAACAAAGCTCCGAGACATGCCAGAGATATCCCACTGGAGAAAAGTGTCCAACGTCTGCGGGTTCCTCTTGGTATCGCTCACAGTGCTCTGCCACTTCTACTCCTCCTAGGCAGCCTGCGGGGACGTCTGGGGAACGGGTGAACCACCGCCTCTTGCAAATGCCCTCATCGTCGACGGGAGGAAACATTTCCTACGGGGAGGCCCACGGACGTGGACCAAGGATCACACTGATGAAAACGCGCCCGCAGTGTCAACGCTGCCGGCTGACGGGTGGCGAAGCCCACTGGTGAGGGCAGAGACCGAAGATGAGCACGTCTGTCCTCTGTGCGATGAGTCATTCTCCCCAGATGGCTCCACTGCACAAACACTGGCTTTCACTTTAAATTTAATTTTGGCTTTTTATCTCTAGATATATTTGGGGGTTTTGCTTGTGTTTACTGTCACCATTTCCTTCCTATACCCACCTCTGTTTGCTGTGTTCTCTCCTCCTTTGTAAAGGTATGGCTGCTGGCAAAGATGCTCCTCCTCGCGCCAAGGGTCCCACCCACAAGGGGCTGTGCCTACTGCCAATGACCACACAGGCCAGCTGGCGCCAAGGCTGCCGCGGATGGAAACGTTGGCTCCTGCCTGGACCCGTGGTGGGGCTGAGGCGGTCTCTGCCTGAGGACCAGGCCTCCCTGTGGCTCAGCTCTGGCTGCTCCCCTAAAGGGCAGGTGGAGAGGAAACTTCCCTCCTTGTTGAGCTCCTCCCAGTTCCTCCCAGTCTGCCTGCTACTGGGAGTTGGGCCCAGGGGCTGGATCCCCTTTAGCTGTCAAGTATAGACCAGTCCTGGGCTGTGTCTCTGGGAGAGGCTCCCTAAGCCACCCCTTCCTCTTCCTTCTTCTTAGACCAAAATAAATGATTTGGGTCTTTAGAAAAAGTTTCAGATGCCTTGAAGTGATCTGGGGGAGGCCCACCCAACATTGCAAAAGTCACACTCTGAAGGTGCAGTCGGGACCAGGCCCCCATCCCTCGTTTAGTCTTTCAGCTGACATTTTTGAGTGCCTGCTATGTGCCAGCACTGCTGGGAAGCAGTCATGGACAGAGCTCATGGTCCAGGGAAGTAGACAATGAAACACGAGCAGTGATGGCCAGCACCTCATGTGGCCCGCTATTTCCCTGCCCAGGTTATCACGTTCAAGCCATGGAGCCACCCCATGTGGAAGGACCAGAACCACATTTCACAGAGGAGGAGACTGAGCTCAGCCAGGGGACCGAGTAAATGGGCCCTCTGTGCATGTGCACGTGGCAGGAGCGCCCACAGGGAGGAGGCCTCCCGTGACTGAAGTGGGAGGTCAGCTAGCTGGATAACAGAGGGACAACATGTGGGAAGACAGGGTGAGGCAAGGGTGTGAGGAGGCCAGAGTGCAGAACTGTGGGAGGTGGGGAGGGCAGGGTGGGCAGGGGCTGGACCTGCAGGCCTCAGGTGCTTTGGGATCCTGAGTCCCTGGGAACTTCAGCCAGGAAGGGATGGGATCAGATTTGCTGGCCGCTGCTGGAAGATGAAAGGGCGGCAGGAACACCCACCAGGAGGCTATTAGAGGAATCCAGGCAAGTTAGCAGCAAAAAAGAAAAGACAAGGGAACAGCATCAAGAGAAGCCAGCAATTAGAAGTAACAGGACTCAAGTACTAGACTTCTGGAGGGAGGGCCCAGGGGTGACTCTCTGGCTTGAACATGTGGGCAGAGGGTGTACCAATTCCAAAGACAGGCCACACTGGAAGAGAGCAGGTGCAGGAGAAAAGTGGAGCACCGTTTGGGACATGTGGAGTTTGAGTTGCATGAAGATACTTATTGCCGTCTTGACAATGTTAAGTCCTCTGCTTCATGAACATGGGATGTCCTTCCATTTATTTAGGTCTTCTAATTTCTTTCAACAGTGTTTTGTTTTCAGACACTCAAGTTTTGCACTTCTTTTGTTAAATTGATTCCTGGGTATTTTATTCTTTTTGATGCTACTGTAAATGAGGTGTTTTTTTTTCTAATTGAGTTATAGTTGATGTACAATATTATATAAGTTACAGGTGTACAACATAGTGATTCACAATTTTTAAAGGTCATACTCCATTTATAGTTATTTTAAAATATTGGTTATATTTCCTGTTGTACAATATATCCTTGTAGCTTATTTATTTTATACATGAGAGTTTCTACCTCTTAGTCCCCTATCCCTTTTATTAATTGCATTTTCAGATTGTTCATTGCTTATGTACAGAAAATCCTGCAACTTTGCTGAACTCGTTTATTAGTTCTAATATTTTTTAAGTGTCTTCCTTGGGATTTTTCATATATAAAATCATGTAGTGTGCAAGTAGAAATAGTGTACTTCTTTCTTTCCAACCTGGATGCCTTTTATTTCATTATCTTGCCTAAACTGCCCTGGCTACAACCTCCAGTACAATGTCAAGTAGAAGTAGTGAGTGCAGACATCCTTGTCTTATTCCTGATCTTAGAGGGAAAGCATCCAGTCTCCTCATCGTTGAGTATGATGTTAGCGGTGAGTTTTTGCAGATGTTATCATGTTGAGGAAATGCCGCTCTTTCCTATTTTGCTGAGAGTTTTTGATTTTGTTTTAGTTTGGGTTTTTTTTTATGAATGGTTGTTGGATTTTGTCAAGTGCTTTTTTTGCATCTATTAAGATGATCATGTGGTTTCTGTTCTTTCCTTACACGTTACATTGATTCATTTTCACGTGTTAAACCAACCTTGCATTCCTGAGATAACTTACAGTCGGTCATGGTGTATAATGATTTTCTCATGTGGCTGGATTTGGCTTGCTAATATTTGGTTGAGTTCTTGTGTCTATATTCATAGAGGTCAATAGTTTTATTTCTTTATGAGGTCTTTGTCTGGTTTGGGTATCAGGGTAATACTGTCTTCATGGAATGAATTGGGAATTGTCCCCTCTTCTATTTTTTTAAATTAGTTTGTGAAAGACTGGTATTAATTTTTGCCTGGAGACATTTAAGGGTAAGTATTAAGTTGGATGGAAGGTCCAGAACACAGCAGAGAGGCTGGCGCTAGAGACTCATACTGAGGGGAGAGAAGACAGTGGACCAGCCTAGCTAAGAAGTGAACCTGGTAGAGGAAGCCCAAGTCAGGCAGATGAGATTGTGCAGGAGAGCAAACGGAGATGTCAGGTTAAGAAAGAGGGTTCTTTCTGCAGAGGAGACTAAGAGGGCACAACCAGGGCCCTGGGAGGAGCACCAAGACAGCCGCCACAGGAAGGGAGCACTGGCACCTGGGTTACTGCTCGGGCCAAGCACAAAGAGCACAGGAACTTGGCAGCAAGAAGTCCAGAGCCCTTCAAGGAGGTGGTAAGGGTGGAGCCAGCGTGCTATGGTTGAGGCAGGATGAGGAAGTGGAGACCCTCAAGCCCCTGTTTTCCTGAAGGAGGAAAGGTTTCCTCTTACAGGGCCTTTTTTGAGAATGAGATTTAACCTGAAACCCCAGCTGGGCCTGGCAGCAGGTCCCTCCCAGTACAAGAGGGGCTGCTTGGGCTAATCCTGGAATCCCAGGATGCAAGCGTCTCTGTGTTTCTGCTAGGAAAGTGAAGGCCCCAGGCACTGGAAGGACTACAAGAAGGCACTCAGCTGGGGATTCTAGCTCTGCAGGTAGCGTCTATTCTGGGAGGTTCTGTCCCTCAGGAAGTGTGGCTGCTGGTTGGTGATGTAACAAGGGAAACCTGGTGTGAGGCAGGGAGCCTCGGAAAGCTCATGGGGGAGATTAAGGCTTCGGCTCAGCCCAAACGAGGCCAGCCCTGAAGCTGAGCTGCTCCTACAGCTTCTCCAACAGAGGTCAGAACCCTGCCAGACCACCGGACAGGTTGGGTCAGGGAGATCAGGGAGTCCCCATGCCTCCTCCCCCTGCAACCTGGCTTCTCCACCCCTCCAACCCCCCGCACCCCACCCCCAGGGCTCTCCAGCCTCTTAGCCAGTTTCACTGCGGGAGAAGCAAGGCAGGTGGAGGCACAGGTGGGAGCTCTCTGGAGGGAGGCCTGGCAGTCAACAGGGGGAGGGCTGCGGGGGGAGGTCGGCCTCAGGCCAGCCCGAGCTTACGAAGGTGACTTGGCTTTGGAGAACACAGCTGTTTGGGGGGAAGACCTTAAGGAGCTGCCCTGTTCTGAGCTCTCATCCCTGGGGTGAGGGTGGGGGTGGGGGGGGGCCTCTTACAACTCACCCTCCTCCAGCAAGAGTCCACTTGGGGTTGCACCTGTGACCTTCCTTCCTGTCGCCCCACGTGGGGAGGGGCAGACCTGGTGAGCAGGGCCACACCCAGCCACACCCCATGGGCCTATTCACTGAGCGTCCGGCTCAGGCAGTGCTGTCTGGACCAGCTGTTCCTTCCCCCACCCAGCTCCCTGCCCCCACCTTGTCCCTAGATGCTTGGCCCTGCGCTGTGCTTTCCCAGGGGACTCGACCACAGCAGACAGCAGGGATGCCTCGCACCCGGCCCTGGACCCGGGGTTCAGCCTGTGACCCTGTTCTTCTGGGCCAGGCATTTCCCCTTTGGCAGGAGAGAGAAGAGCCGTGACCTGCCCCAGAAACATCGCGTGCCATTCAGACCAAGATAAAGAGATTCAGCGCATTTATTCAGTCATGGAGTCAGCAGGTGGGGCCGGTAAGAGGCTCAGGGTTTCCACTCAATGACTTTGACGGCGATCTGGGCTGCCCGCTGCACAGCCGCGCTGGTGTCCTCCTCGAGGGCCCGGAAGGTGGGCACGTGGGACTGCAGGATCTTGCGGCCCTCGGGGGCCTCGGCCAGCATGGTGAGGACCTTGATGGCATTGAGGCGCGCCTTGCTCAAGGATGAGTGCAGTAGCTCCAGCAGCGGACGGATGGCCTCCGTGTCCAGGGCCGCGTACTTCCCTGCAGGGCACCAATGCCAGGCGTTCCTGGGGTTCCCTGCCCACCTCCCTCGCCCCCCAGCCCTCCCAACGCAGGCTCCACACCCTCCCTGCCCCCAGCCTGGGCCCCACAAGCTCCCCAGCCGGCTTCTCCCCAACCACCAGGTACCTGTCCCGCAACCCAGTCCTCTCAAGGCAGCATGAGGGGTCTTTTGAAAATTAAAATCCAATCGAATGAGAAGGGGAGACGCCCCTCCTTAATCCTTACTTGCTGCCCACCCCCTCACCCGCTGAAATGCCACGCTGCCGCCCCCTGCCCCCTGCCCCCAACCCTCCTACACCGAGCACTCTGCTCTTTGCTGCCAGACCGTCCAGCCCCTTTTGCCCTGCTAGCTCCCCTCTCAGAGGATGCTCTGCCCCCATACTGTGCCCACTGTCTCCCCCAGGTTACTCTTCACTCTGCCGCCCCTGCCAACCTCAGACAGCAGAGGCTGAGACGTCTGGGTCCCCATCGCCCAGCACAGAGCCTGGCCTGTGGCAGGGGCTCAGGACTCCTCGGCTAGAGTGCTAGCTCAGGGAAGTGACCACATCTCCCCCAAATTCCCATGTTGTCCGGGCCCCATGAGAGCCCCCCAGCCCTCCAAGCATTCCTACAGGAAGCCCAGGTAAGACACTGACTGCACTGAGGACGCCCGTGAGATCCACGCTCATGGGGAGCCCCACACTGGGGGTCGGCACCCTGACTGCATGATCAGTCAGAAGGGGGCTGTGGACTCTGGGAAGGCCCCAACCTCTCCCCCTGATGCATCTCAGATTTCACCATCAGGACGAACTGGGGAGTGGCAAGGAGTCCCAGCTCTAGGGGAGATCTGCAGACTGCTGATTGAGAATCAGAGGCCCAGGTAGTTAGTTCTCCGTGGATCAGCAAGGAAGCTCAGGGCGTGGGGCTGGCACAGGCAAGGGAAGGTCAGACAGCTGGCACAGGCAAGGGAAGGTCAGGGGTCCTGCGGGGACCCTAGCCTCCAGGTGGGGAAACCAGCCCAGGCCCTTCCTACCGCCCAGGTCAGGTGACTGAGCATGGAAGCCTGGCTGCTGGGAGTCCGCATGGGGGAGGTAGCCTTACGCTCCTATGCGCCCCCTCCACACTGAGAAAAGTAACATCGACCAAGAAGCACGGCAGAAGCAAGGGCTCCAGTTTTTGCTTAGACCTCAGCATAATGGACTCATGGGTGGCAAACGGATCAATCCCAGAATTTCGGCTCACAAGAGGCCTGGGTCAGATGCAAGAATTCCAAAACCAGGGAACAGAGGGAATAACAGGGAGGGGCCCCAGGTGGTGGGCCCTCTGTGGCCTGGAAGGAGAGGGCGGAGCCTGGGACCAGGGAGGGGCAGTACTCAGCTTGCTAGGGGGCTGCGGTGACCCCCCACCCCAAAGGCGCCGACGCCCAGCCAGCAGGCAGCCTCACCTTTGGTGGTCACTGTGACGTACATGAGGGCCCCAGCTGCACTGGCCTGCACCTCCTCTTCCTTGTCCTTCAGCAGGTGCACCAGGATGGGGATGACGTCGTGCTGCCACACCTGGTTCTTGCCCTCCAGGGGGATGCTGGGCCAGAGAGGGGGCAGCTGGGTGGCTGCACTTGGAGGAAGAGGGGGACAGGACCACCCCAGGGGGACACCAGGGGAAAGGACTTGTGTTGAGACCATCCCTGGTGGCCACGCCAGGGTGCAGAGGAGCACTGGTGTGAGGTGTGGGTCCCACCCCGACACTCAGATGACCTGGGAGCACGGCCTGGGGCCACAGAAGGCCAGACCCAGGAGCCAGCGGTGGTGAAATGAAGGGAGGTGGCCGCAGCTAAAGCAGCTCTGAGGCTCTGTGATCCTCAGGCTCCAGGCCAGGATTTAGACTGTGATCACAGTGACACTGGGTCACTAGTGACTAGACGCCCGCGGCTCCACGTCCTGACCTGTGAAGGGAGCCACCACCTTCCTCGGAGCAAGTCCAAGTGTGCAGATGGCACCTCCTGTGCTTGCCTTCCTCATGGGAGGGGGACAGCCCTCTCGTTTTTGCCGGGAGTGGGGGCTTCCTGGGACACAGGACTGTCAGGGCTAAACCCAGGCCTGGGCAGGCAGGTGCCCCAGTGGCAGGCTCCTCTTCCCCCAGGGCACAAGCAGGTGAGGGGAAGCAGGGGCCTGGGGCGCCACTCCTGCGCCCCTGCTCCGTCCCTTGTCCCTGCCCAGGCCTCACCTGACTGCGGTTAGTGCTTGGGCTGCTTTGCTCCGGATGTTGCTGTTGGCACTCAGGAGCTTCTCCTTCAGGAAGGGCACCGCCCGGCTGGCCAGTGCCTCGGTGGCGTCCTCCATCAGGCAGGCGGCCAGCGTGTCCAGGAGGAGCTCCTGGATCCGTTCCTCCTCCCTCTGCAGCTTCCACACCAGCGAGGGGATCAGGCTGCTGTTGACAATGCCCTTGGCCCCTGCAGGACAGGAACGGGCGCTGAGGGTGGGCCAGTGGGCCACCCCCCACCTGTCACCTGTGCTGGGAGCCGGAGGGCTGGCGAGGGGGTGGTATTTGACAAGATAAATTGCAAATCCCCCCCTCCCGCTGCCAGGCAGGGGGCCCAAGCAGCCAGCATGTGGCCGTGGGTGACAAGCTGGGGTGAGAACCACGAGGACCCCAAAGGTCCAGCTTTTGGTCGCCTGTTACTGGGGGCACCAGCCTGAAACAGTGGCCTGAGAAGCAGCAGCCACCTCTTCAGGGCCCAGGCACACGGGGAGCCTCCCTCCCCCGCCAACCATGGTGCAGCAGAGAGAAGGATGGGGTACCCGTCAATCCCCTCCTTCCCATCTGCAACATCTCTGTGATGCTGGAGCCGCAGATGAGCCTGGCCAGCCGTGGGGACAGGAAGAAAGCTTGCAGTGGGGTCTGAGGTAGAAGATTTAGAGTGAACAGGCCAGCATCTTATGTAAAAAGAGCTGTGCCCCCAACCACAGTTGGTGGGCAATCCACAGAGTCTGGCCAAGGGGTCTAAAGGCGCCTGGTGGCGCTCAGGGAGGGGGCTCCACATGGCACAGCTGGGAGAAAATGCAGCGAGCCACCCCCCTTCCACTGTCAACGGTTCTGCCTCACTCCTTCCAGCCTCTACTCCCACCTGGGGAGTCAGTACATGGCTGGCTGCCCAGAGGAGACCCCAGAGATGGCCCAGGCGGCAGCCCAAGGGTGCTCACAAGTGCCCAGAACTGCTGGCAGAGCGGCCGCTACAGAAAGAGAGTGGGCACCGGGGAGGGTGGCCCTTCCCTGCCGCTCTAGGTGTCACTACCGCCCAACAGCCCACCCTCTCCCCGGCATCCCCAGCAGCCCAGGCTGCCCACCGTGAAGCCGTCCACAGCCCCCATGGAGGTGCCACCAGTGGACACCTCTGTCTTCCGCCTCCCCAGCTCAACTGTCTAATTTACTCTAGAGAGACAAGTAAACAGGTTCATTAGCCTAAAGGTCTCTGAGTGCCAATTAGCACCAGGGATTTCCTCTTTGAAGACACCACCCAGCCTTCCACCCTCACTCCCCGAGGACATCAAATGGCAGGTGCCTGGGGTTAGGGGGTGGAGAGGCAGGGCAGCATGTCCAGAGGCTCCAGTGCCCCTGGCCAGCTTCACACTGGGGTGTCGGGTGGAGCCACTAGCTCTGTCCATTTGTTCCCAGCGTGCTCACAACACAGGAAAAGCAGTTTCCTGCTGCTTCAAGAGTACTGGGCTTTTTAAGATTTAATATGCACAGATTTAAAAAAAAAAAAAGGCTAGGTTAGACTCCTAAATGCATCCAGCTATGTGACCTTAGACAAGTTACTTACCCTCTCTGAACCTGGTTTCCTCATTATTAATACAAGCCCACCTGGTAGGGGGTTGTGCAGTATCAGTGGAGTAGGGGGGTGGGAAAGTGCTCTGTGTAAGGGACTGTCACCATGTGCCCAGACACCCAGGCCTGGCACAGCGAGAGTCTCCCAAATGCCACCAACATTGAGTTCCAGCTGCAGGCAAGCCTGTGGTTGGGGGTGAGGGCTGAGGAGCAGGATACAGAGATAAAAGCTGCACAGTCCCTGCCCTACAGGAACACCTGTCAGTGGTCCCAAAGCCACCCCTCCTGGGGGCCTGAGGCCTCTCTCCCCTTCAGCCCTGTCCTCCGGCCGGGCCACCATCAGACAACACATCTGGGCCTCCTGCTCTGGCTCCAGTTCTGGCTCAGGCACCGGCCCCCAGGCTACCTGCCTGCCCCAGCCACAGTCTCGCTCGGCCACGACCTGGACGGCCACTGTCCAGCTCACAGGGCAGAGGTGACAATTTGACCTTCCAAGAAGGACTGTGCTGACCGATGGAGGGATAATGTTCCTGACAGAGGGCCACCTGAGCAAAGGCAGGTGGTGAGGGATTTGTGCATTGTCAATCAGGGCTTGATGGTGGCCTCACTTGCACCCGGGTCTGGGCTTCCCGGGAAAGCCCAGGGAAAGGTGCTGCTGTGGGAGCAAGAGGATGGGCACAGGCTGGGGGGGAGGGCAGAGGGAGGGAGTCAAGGCCGGAAGCTGGAGGTGATCACCTCCACTGCTCCCCCGATTGGTGAGGAAACCAAAGCCCAGAGGGGCAACTCTAGTGCCCAAGGTCACACAGCAGATGGGGAGAGGCCAGGCCTTCAGCCGCCCGGGTTTTTCTTTCCCAGGCATTCGTCCTGGGCCTCTGCTCCTAGAAATGCTGAGCACCGGGACCCAGTTCATTTTGAGACAGAGGGAGATTAAAAATAAAACGCGTGCCGGGTGTGCCTCTCTGCTCGTTCACTTTGCTTCTTTTCAGCTAAAAGGAGAGCCGCAGGCCTGGCTATTTATAATTAACCCAGATCTGCAAAGCCTTGTTCTAGTTGGGGTGGGGTGGTGCACAGACCCCCAAAAGGAAACAAATCAGAGAAACCCACCAGGCCCCCAACAGCCTAAGACCCGGCTGGCAGGGTTGGGGTGAGCAGGACAGGTGGGGCATGGAGAAGAGCCGGCCAGGAGGGGGCACCCTCGGGCAGTGGGGAGACCCGTGGGAGAGTCTCCGGGGACCGGTCATTACTGCCTGGGTTGACACACGTAGATGAGGAATTCCAGGTCCTAGGGGCTCTGGATGTGCAGGAAGGGAGGCCTGGGGGAGCCGGGCCTTGTGGGGCAGAGGGGCAACGGTAGGAGGCTCGAGTGTGCTCGGGGAGGGCCCAGACTGGCATGGCTACTGGGCCAGGATGGGCTGGTTGATGGACCACAAAGCTCAGCTGGGATTGAGGGCCACTATGCCCCTGGAGTGGAACCCCTGGAGTTGAGGTTTGGCCACTTCCTGGGGGCCACCTCAAAGGGCCCCTTGTCGGCCAGCTCTCCCTACTGGTTGGTGAGGTGCTGGGTGGGCTCAATCACCAGAGGCCCCTTCCCCTTTCTTCCTTGGAGCTGAGCTGTGGTCTCCCGGTCCCGTTCTCCTGGCAAGTGAGGACTCAGCCCCGGGAGCACACATCCGCGCCTGGCGCCCGGGCCCCACCGTGCCTTATCTCAACCCGCCCGCCCAGCTTTAGCCTCGTGTGTCCCCCACTGACCCCACCCGCCCCTGTGCCTGCCTTTGCTCGTGGGGAACCCTCGCTGTCCTCAGCTTACTCGGCCCCTCAATAGCACGTGACACGCTGACCATGTTTTCCTCCCGAGATACTCCCCCCGTGGCCCTGGGACCTCAGCTCCCCGCTTCCACCTCTCCAGCTGCTCCTCCATGTGCTTAGCAAGCACCCCGCTCCCTCCAGCATCCCGCACCACGTGGTCCTCGGCCCCCACCATGCCCCTTTCCCTCCACCAGGGGCAGCTCCTCTCAGGCTGCAGACACCCCACGGCCATCCACTGACGCCAGGTTGCCCGGGCAGCCCCGGCCTAGGCTGAACTCAGCCTCATGGACTGACTTCTCCGCTTTCTTATTTTCTCTGGGCTGTCTAGCTGACATTTTTACTTGATTCTGCATTTAGAACGACGCACCCTGTGGGACCAGGCCTACCGTAAATAAACATGAAACAAAAACTTGCCATCCTCCTTCTCGAATTTAAAAAGCTAACCTTCAAACTCTCCAGTGGTTCTTAGACCGATGCCCCAATCCTACACAAGGGCCACCAGCCCGCTGCTGCAACTGTCCCCTGCCTCACCCCAGCCTGGCCTTGTGGCATCCTCACGGCTCTGGCCGCACTGGTCCTCTGGGTTCGTCCAGGCCTCACACTCCTTCATGCGCAGCGTCTTCCCCACCGTGGAACGTGCTTCCTCCCGCCCCAGGTCATGGGCCACCTCCATCCTGCTCCCCCTGCCACAGAGCCCTGATGGGTCTCCCCCTCCAGGTTTCGCACAACCATCACAGGGGTACTATCGTGCAGAGGTTCTAGCAGGCAGGCTTGGGTCTGTCTAAATGCTAGGACTGTGCCGAGCACAGAGGAGGTCGTCAGTAAATGCTTGCTGGTTGAAGGCTTACAATCCCTGCTTGACCCTGGGGGAGCTCTCACTTCCAGGGTCAGGGGAGGGGGCAGCAGCCAGCCCCGTTGGGCCCCTCCGTGGGCTAGCCCCTCATCTCACACCCGGACTGCTGTGCGGGGTCTTCTCATGCTTGCAGCTAGGTTTGCCCCTGCAAACAGCTCACTTCTGACCCCTGGTCCCCCAGTTGCCCTCACCATCTCTGAACATGTGTCAACATGTATCTCCTGTCGGAATCACCCTCTAGGGACCATCTATTTTTATATTTGTCTCCTTTTGATAGAAGAGGGAACTGAGGCTCATCCAGGTGAAATAACTCACCCAAGGGTATACTCTCATCCAGTTGAAATAACTCACCCCCAGGGCAGGGCCTGTGCCTGTTTCCTTCCTGCTACCACGGCCATTGGCCTCTGAGTGGACCTCTGGGCAGAGGCCCAGCCTGACCCAGCCTGGCGGTGTGGAGGACACGCACACAAAGCAGCCCCCGATAGTCGGCCACTTTCCACTGGTCCTCAGGGGCCACCCCGAGCCAGCATATGCCAGGCCTAGTCTAGGTCCGCCTCAAGATGCCCATCACCACCATCTGTCCTGTCTCTGACCATTTAGGCAACACCTTCACAGGTGGGCAACCTCGCTGGGGGATGTAGTGCAATGGTCTCCATTTCACAGCAGAGAAAACACTCTCAGAGAGGTTAGCGGATGACATTGAGATCCACAGTGTCCAGCTGGCAGAGGTGGTCCCTGCCTTCTGACCACAGGCCTGGCCCTATCTCCCTCTGCCAACGGTCCATCCCAGTGCTTCTGCCCACCAGTGCAGTGATCCTAGTAATAGGCCCATGGAGGTGTAGGGTGATAGGGAAGTGTTAGCGGGGAGCATCTGCATTTACCTGGATGCTCTGGGGTGCACAGAGCATCAGCTTACAGTGATGGGAAGGACAGAGTGGCACTAATGTCTTGGTTCTGGCCTGAGTCTTTAACGCACAGGAGTGAGGGGCTCCTGGTTCTGAGGCCCACAGATTGGCTCCCCCTGAAATTGAAAGCAGAAGTTGGCAGGCGCCCTTTGGTGCATTTTGCTGAGTACCAATGCCTTCTGTGAGCTTCCCAAAGGCGCCCATGGGTCCCTAGCCTCAACTGAGCTGGCTCCCTCCCGCCTCTCTGGTCTGGGGGACCGCTCCTGGGCCCCCCTCCTGTCCTCCCTTCTAAGGCAACCTTCCGGGGCCAGGATTGCCAGGGACCCTGAAGAGCCCTTACCCGCTGCAGGCACGAGCAGCAAAGATGACTAATGCCCCCTCCCATCGCTGCAAAACGTCACCGGCGTAAACCTTTAGTATTTGTACAGCCCTTTCACACGTCCTAGCCTACTGTCGCGACAACTCAGGGAAGCAGGTGCCACTAGCCCCACTTTGCAAACAGGCTCATTAGAGGTCAGTCCGTTGTCCAAGGTCGCGGAGCTCAGAAAGGGCAGACAGGGTTCGAATTTGGGCCGGGAAGACGGGCGGGGCCGGGGCCATTCACTGCTCTCCGGCTCGGCGTCCCGCGGGGTGGGCGCCCGGCCTCGGCTCAACGGGATCGCAGAGACCCCGTGACCGACGGCGGTGGCAGCTGCTGCCGGACCGCGGCACGCGCGGAGCCGCGGCCCCGCCCCTTCCCGTCGTCATTGGCCCGCGGGCGCGTTCGTCAGCCTCTCGCACCCAATGGGCGACGGGCCGGCGCTCTTGGCGGGGCTGTGGCGCCCTGAGCGTGGACTCCGGCGGACGCGCGGCTCCCCGCCCGCGGTTGGCCCGGCAACGCGCTGCGCTCGCGGCTCCGCCCCCT
>NW_021703765.1:62608425-62669484 GCF_005190385.1 Monodon monoceros | reverse complement strand
GGCGACGGGGGGCGCGGCCGGGAGCCCACCCGCCCGCACCGAACCCCGCCCGGGCCTTTGTGCCGGGGCCCGCCCGGGTGGGGGGCGCCGGGCGCGACGGCCGGGATGCGGGCCAGGTGGGGGCGGCGCGGCGGGTGTGCCCGCGCGATGGGCAGGGGCGCCGCGGGCAGGCAGGTGCTGGGAGGGGCGCCCGGGCCCAGGAGGGCTGACAGGGGCCCAGGGCAGCTGCTGGTGCAGAGCCGGGCCGGCGACCTTTGGGAGAGGCGCCCGGCGGGGTCTCCCGGGGGACGGCGGGAGCGCCGGCGTGTGGCCTGGGCTGAAACGGAGGCGAGGGCCCCGGAGGCCTGGGCCCCGGGGACGCACGGCTCAACGTTTTCGGTCACCGCTCTTGCAGCGAGCAGGTTCCTCGGAGGCATTTAGAGCGAGAGGCGAGTATCGACCCGCTGCGATTGTGATAGGTTCCCGGCTCGATATTTTTTCCCTTAAAAGGCGGTGGGGGCTTGGGGTTGTGGGGGGGAGGGCCTCGGGCCGGGGCTCAGCGTCCTGCCGGGGACCCGAGGGGCTCTGGCTTCAGGGCGGCGCTGAGTCTCTCTGGGCGTCGTTGGTGGCAGGATTCTGCTGAGGTCGAGAATTGGGGTTCTCTGTGACCGGAGAAGAGGATGGGACGGCGGCGCCCAGGCCGGGGAGTCCGTGTCTGGGGATGGAGGGACCCGCCTGGGGGGAAATTTGCTGGTCTGGGGAGGCAGCTGTCCCCTGACCGCCCCTTTCTGCCCAAGTGATCTCCCTGCCCTGGGGATCGAGTCCTTCTGCCTTCTGCTCAGTCTGGAGAAGGCTCCTTGGCCAAATTCAATTAAGCAAATGTTTACTGAGCAGTTGCTCCCCCCGGGGCCTGGTGCTGGGGTGGGAGTGAACTGGCCCTGCCCTCCTGGGACTGACTCACTGCCCCCAGGGGGAGAAGCATCTTTGCTCAGAGAACCCAGCCCTGAAGGTGGGTGTTGGGGCCCCAAGTGGGGCCGGGGTCAGACGGGCCTGTGGGCAAAGTGACATTTGAACTGGAGCTTGAAGGACACGGTCACAGTTGGGGTGGGCATTGCGGGCAGAGGGGAGAACGGGGACGGAGGCACAGAGAGGGCGCTCAGGCAGTCCAGTCTTGCAGGAGCACAGGAGGTCAGGCGGGAAAGGGTGGGTGGAGGCTGCCCAGGGCTGGGGCCGCTGGGGGAAATGGATGACCCTGGCGCCTGCTTCAGTGGTGGCCGCAGTCTCCTCACCTGTGCAAAGAGCAGCTCCGTGACCCAGAACCGAGTGGGCCTGGAGAAGAGCTGGGAAGACCCCGAGGGCTGCTCGCAGCCTAGGACCGCCCTTCCAGGCAGGGCCAGGGTCCTGGGTAACCAACCCCTGGCCTCCTTCCTGGCCAGCATGGAGGAGGATGTTGAGCTGGTGGCTCTGTCCCTTTGGGGCGTGGACGTTCGTGAGCAGTAACCGTGGAGACGTGGGAGTCTCCGTGCCGAGGGAGGGCCTAGCCATGCCCGGATGCAGTGGTGCGCCTTCAGCATTCTCCGTGCTTCAGGGTCGATGGACAAGATGCTGGCATTTGGCTTAAAGCTCTTGTGTGTTGTACCAGACGCTGATTTTCTGAGATGGGAGGTGAATAAAACAGTCCCTCCCCCTCGGAAGGCTGGTGTTACCTTCTGCTGTAGATCTGCTTGCTTGCCCGCTGCCGGGGAGGTTTTTCCCTCTGAAGGGGCTGTTTGTCACTCATCTGTGTAGCGTGCCCCCTCCCTGACCCACCCCCAGCCACACACTGGCTTCTGGCCGAGGCCCAGCTTGCTGCAAGGAGAGCAGGGCCCCTGCCTGCCCTCGTGAGGGTGCGTGCTCAGCACGATGGAGCTGCCTTGCTCCATGCTGTCGCCCGGCCCCTTTCTGGGGCCTGCCATAAGACTCCAGATTTGGGACACAGGGAATGAATTCTCCGTTCTGTCCCCAGCTCCTCAGCTCTTCTGTTTCCTGGAGTCCCAGGAGGAGAAGCACCCTGACTGGCTCTCAGGAGCTTCTAGGGCAAT
Organism: Monodon monoceros; assembly: GCF_005190385.1. Lineage (NCBI taxonomy): Eukaryota > Metazoa > Chordata > Mammalia > Artiodactyla > Monodontidae > Monodon > Monodon monoceros. The sequence continues at coordinate 62,667,424 of NW_021703765.1, read as the reverse complement.
TCCAGGAACTTCTGGGTAAGCAGGAGAACTTGACAAGGCTGCCCAGGGCCCCTGCAGGGAGGCCAGTGGATGCAGGGGCGAACGGCAGGGAAGGCTGGCCTCAGACTCAGGGTGTGGCCCCAGTGGCCTCAGCCCAGCCCGTGGCTGTCTCGCGTGCACATGCGATGACCAAGTGCCGCACTTTCCCCGCTGGTCGTGAGGACAAGGCAGCCCTAACTGCCCCGTGCTGGCCCTCTGAAGACCCAAAATTCTGTGCAGCTGTAGGGTATTCTCCCTACTGCCGACCATGGCTGGGCTCGCAGGAACCCTGGAGGAGGCAGATTAGCACGCTGCACCCTCAGGAAGGAAACCCGGGCTAACTGAGCCCCAGGGGCAGTCCTGTGGGCTGGCAGGGCAGAGGGCACAGGGAAGTGGACAGAGGCATCAGGGCAGACACTGAGAGTCAGCCCAGGTAGGAGCCCAGAGCGGTGGCCTGACAGCTGTGCAGACTCGGGGGCGGTGGAGGCGGGGAGCCCCAGTGGAGGCGGCGGAAGACCTGGGTCAGGCCTGTCCCTGCTGCCCCCCCCGACCCCCGCCCAGCCCCACCCTCTGTGAGCCTCCTCATCCTCACCACAAACAGAGCCAAGAGTGCCCTGCCCCCCCCCACGGCCCTCCCCACACCCACGCTGGCAGGGGAGGCGCCTCCCAGGAGCGAACTGACAGGGACTAACTCACAGGGCCCATCTGGACCCCTGGGCTCGCGGGGGAGCCAAGGGAACGGGACCTCACCCGTTTGCTCGGCTCAGCCATTCGTTCCTTCGGCTGGTCTTTACCAGCACCTGCAAGGGCTAGGGCCGTTCCCGGCGCAAGGACACGACAGGGGGCAGGGCACACAGCACCCACTCCCGTGGTGCTCCATGAGACCCGGAAGGCTGACAAACACCCGAGTAGCTGAATGCCAGGCAGGACAAAGGCTGTGAAGAGCCTAAAGCAGAAGGGGGTGGGGGTCCTGTGTGGAGGGGCCGTTGGCGTGGCACCGTGGAGAGGCCATGGGTGAGTTGTGAGACCAACGGAAGAGCACCAGGAGGCAGGATGACAGGTGCAAAGGCCCTGAGGCCAATGCACCTCTGCAGCTGGAGGTCACCCTGCCCCCCAAGGTCAGGTGGCTGGAGCCCGGGATGGGGGGGGGCGGGGTTGTGGAGCAGGTAAGGTAGGATTATGCTTTTAAAAGACCCATCTGGCAGATGGCATGGGGGCCGCTATAGCATTCAGGGTGAGGGGCTGCTGGCCCAGTGGGGTGGGAGCAGGAGTGGTACTGAGAAGTGGTCGGATGCACGATTTAGCTTAACAAGGACCTGCTGATGGAGAAGAGGAAAGGACCGCTCTGGAAGGACAGAGTTGGCCTTGGCGAGGAGGAAGACTCAGACGCATCGCGAGAGGTGGGGAATTGGGAGTTGGGTTAGACCCAGGTGGACATGGGCATACATGGCAGTCAGAGGGGAGAATCAGGCTGGAGCTGGAGACCTGGAGTCCCCCCACCAAGAGTGGGGGGGCAGGGGCCAGCAAGGTCACTCAGGGATCGAGGGCAGGTGGGACCAGAAGGGGCAGAGCCAGGCCTCGGTCCCCACAGCTCAGAGCTGAGCTGAGATTCCAGGGGCCGCACAGGAGGGTGTTCCTGGGAGGGTGGGTCCCCTGCAGTAGGCCTGGGGTGCATGGGGGCTAAGCAACATGGGCAGGACTGGCTACACAATTTGGGGGTCCCTTGTTAAAAATGATTAAGCATTTCAGGACAGTGACAGCAGAGTGTCAGGCTGGGCATGGCGCGCATGTGCACGCCCGGGAAGGCCAGTTGTGGTGGTCGTGGTGGCTGCCAGGACGGTGCCCCGGGCTGGCGTCCACTTTGCCCTTCACCTGCCTCCCATGGGCAGGTGGGCTGTGTCAGGCACTTGGGGCCACGGGGGCTGCACCCTGGCCTCTGTGAGCGGCGCTTCTCCCCCTCTGTCCGTGGAACCCCGGCCTCCATCCCTCAGGCAGGAGGACTGGGCAGCCTGTTGGCAGGAGCGGGTGCATGTGGCGGGTGGCCTCACACACAATGGCTTCCTTGAGTTCGTCTCTTTTCCGAAGGAACCTGCTACATCACAGAGTTTTGAGTTATTTGCTTCTAAATTAAGGTATAACTCTCTTTTAGAGATGTCCCCGGAGAATCCATCAGAAAGTGCTAAGGAGTGAGGCTGTTAAAATCCGCGGTGCCGTGCTGGGGGTGGGGTAGGGGGAAGTGGTTGCAGACTCTCGAGACCAGCGCACCCTCCAGCAGCTACTGACCAGCACGCACCCTCCCCAGGCTCCCCCCGCCCCCGCCTCTACCGGCCATGCGGCAGCAGTCAGAGCCCAGCTGCAGAAGGAGCCCCTGCCTCGCCGAGCCCCCTGCCCTGGGAGTGGTGGCGATCAGGTTGTGGCGTTGGGTGGAGGGGAGCGGCCGCATGTGTCGTGTCCCCCAGAACCCCCGGGCAGGCGCTTGGGGAGGGCAGCAACGCTCACTTTCTCCTCTCACACCAGTTCCGCCAAGAAGGGGCCTATTTTTACTTCGGTTTTCTCCTCTCGGTGGAGGAGGCTCAGACCCGGGGAGGTGGGGTGGCTCCTGCGTGGGCACCAGCCGCCCGGGCCCCGGGTGGGTGTCCAGGGACCCTGAGGGCTTCTCAGCAGCCCGAGCGGCCCCCACTTCCTGCAGGCAGCCTGCCTCCGTCCACCCCGGGGTCCCCAGGGGTCCAGGAGGGCTGACTGGTGGGGCTGCTGTGCTGGAGGCCGGTGTGGTGCTGGGGCCAGTGCTAAGGTTCTGGCCGTGGCCTGGTCCTTTCCACTGGGAGGACTGGGTCATCACAGCTGCTCTTTCTTCTCACCAGCGGCTCTCAGGCAGGGTCCACACACAACTTGGGGTGTCCAGGAGGAGGCTCTCAGGCCTCCTAATTCTGTTTTCCCGTTGGGGGCCTCTGTCCAGAACAGCACCTGTGTCCACACCCGCACAGATCCTGTGCCCCTTCCTGCACGTACCCCAGTGTAACCGCTGCCTATTTTCTTTGTCTGTGCTTATTCTCCGTCTCTCTCCTGGACCTGAACATAAGCTCTGTGAGGTCAAGACCTTCGTCTGCTGTTCATCACTGAGAATCTGGCCCCCAGAGCCCGGCCTAGCACTCAGCAGGGAGCCAGGAAACGGCTGTCAAAGGGGGCCACGAACGTGGCAGGTGAGCAGGCCTTCTGGTGGCTGCAGCCTTCACGTTGGAGAACTGTGGCTCCAGCCCAGTCCTCTGCCCCCGCAAGGTGTGCCTGCCGGTTGACAAACACAAACCACGCGCAGGTGGACAACCACTGGCCGGGTGCCCATCGGGCCCGACTGGTTCACTCACGAGCCAGAGGCAGGCAGGCTGCCCAGCTTCTCACACTGCCCAGGTCCCCCCACCGGGGGTCAGACGCCTCCGGCTGACACTGGTCCCTCAGTGACACCGTGTCACTCGGTGAGGCCCTAGTCAGTCTGGGAGATTTGCAGTCATGACATTTAGAGTCGTGTCCATGGGAAAGTGTCCTCGGAAGGCGAGGGGAGATCCTGGTGGTGGGAAAGGACCATGGCGCCCACAGTGACCACATGATGACCAAGTGGCCTTTCCAGACAGCCCTTGTGCTCCAGGATGAGGTCAGCAGGGAGCTTGGTGAAGGGCAAAGAACACTGAATGGGAAGCTGGGAGACCTGGGCCTAGTCCCAGCTCCGCCTGCAGTGTAGACACGGTGAATGCTCTTCACTGTGGGCCTCTGTATCATCACCTTCAGATTAGGCTGGGCCGAGGGTGCAGGTAGTCTTCATTTCTTACTCCAGCTCTGGAGGGGCTGCCCGAAGCAGTGTTGAGAAGGATTCTGAGGCTGTGTGGTGGCTCAGAGGAAAGTGGTCGTGGTTGATTAGTGGTGTCCGCAGTGGTACAGGAAGCGGGATTTAGCCGTTCTTGCCAGGGGCTGCTTGAGCCCACCCACCGCGCCCTCCCTCCTGCCCAGCAGCTCCAGCTCATCCTCCTACCTGTGGCAGCCTCCCCGTACCCTGATCGAGTGAATGAGCAGGTGATTGAGCCTCGTGCTCAGCTCTGCTTGGCGTAGAGCCCCAAGAAGCCTGCCTGGAGCTGGGAGACCAGGTAACCCCTGGTCGTGCTAACCGGTGCTAACGTGCTAACCGGTGTGGTTACAGCTCCAGGTGTTGTAGGAGTGGGGACAGTGCAGGAGGAGGGGGTGGGGGGCGGGCAGGGCCGTGGTGTGAGTCCCAGGCTCCCAAGGATGGGTCACCAGGCTTTACCAGGGATGAAGATGAGAAAAGGCTCCAAGCTGCCAGGAGGGGCCCCTGAAGACCCTGTCAAGGATTTGCCACCTGCAGCTCTCACCCTGGCTCCAGCAGGCCCCCGTGACCCCAGCTAGTGTTGCGCACGCCCCCCATCCCGGCCCCGCCCCATCCCTGCCCCACCACTGTGCCAGCGAGGCTGTGGGCGGGGCAGGGCAGGGCGGTGTGGAAGGGGCCAGACCAGGGAAGGAGCAGTCCCCACCTGAGGACCTTTCTCAGGTCGTCTGCCTCTGTGCTGACCGAGGGCCTGGCCCTCGCGCCTCCTCCCTGCCCCTGCATGGCACATCCTCTGTGACCCCAGCTGACCCACTGTGTGTGGCCTCTGGCCTGCCGACCTGTCCCCTCTTGCTTCCTGTGGCCCCACAGAGAGACCACCACCGCCAGCCAGCCTACTATCTGGCCCTCTTCAGTGCTTCTGGGTGCAGTGGCTCTGTCCCTGAGTTGGGCTTTCCTCCAGCGTGGTCGCCCCCCTCACCCGCTCTGTTACCTCTGATATGCTGTGCAAACATATTTCTCGATAAAATGCTGGGAAGAAAAATAATTAGAGTGTTGCCTCCATTATCCAATTTCTGATTAATCAAACTCTCTTTGTCCTCGGCCAAAATCTGTTCATTTCCCTTAAACAGTGGGCCAGTGCCAGACATCGATTTCCTGCGTGTTAACACCACGCACGCATGCACATCCCCGGCCCTGCCCCTGCCCCTGCCCCTGCCCTGCGGCGGGGAAGAGGGAGGCACAGACGGGGCCGCCCTGAGCCCCCAGCACCACCCTCTGCCTCCAGGAAGCTCCACGACCTCGATGCACCCACTATCCCAGCTCCAGCTCCTTGGCTGGGCTCCGCCCCACACGACCTCGGTCTCCAGGTGCATTAGTCTTGTTGCTGGTGGTTCTGGGCTCTCCTGGAGCAGGAGATGGAGGGATGGAGGGCCGGTGCCGAGTGGTGGAGGGTGTGGCTGCTGGGGACCGGGCAGAAGGGTGAGCTGCATCCCCAGCTCTGGAGGGACCAGGACTTTGGGACGCGTACCCCTCACTGGCGCAGGACGGCTGGGGCTGGGCCAGGAGGCCAGGGATGGGGGGCAGGGCCTGTGAGGGGGCCTCAGGGTGAGGATGGGGGCGTGCTTTCAGTGGCAGCCGCAGAAACGCAGTGCTCATAGGCTCACCAGATGGGGGGACACCCTGGGTGGGGGGCCCAGAAGCAGGGCAGAGTCAGGGTCGGTCCGGGCCACGCACCACCGTGTCCGAGTCTATCGGGGGAAGGCCAAAAGGCCTTGCTAGAAGACTTCCCAGAAGTCCCTGCTGGCCCCTCCCTGCCCTGAGTTGGCCCCTCCCTCACTCAGTACAAAGGGCTGGGGTGGATTTATCAGCACCTGCTTCCTGCCAGTTACTTCTGGGCCGTGGGACGCGTTAGTGACAAGCAGACCAGAGCCCCTGCCCCGTAAAGCCCCTGCTCCATGGAGCCAGCGTCTGTAAGCATGATGGGGTGGGAAATGTGATAAACAAGTCACACAGCAGGTTAGAAAGCAACAATGCTGTGTGTGTTTGGGGCGTCATAAATAGGATGGGCGGGGGGTTCTCTGAGGAGGGGACCCCCGAGCCGCTGGAGTGGATGCAGTGGCTCTTTGGACAGAGGATGTTCCCAGTGGAGGGAAGAGCCAGTGCAGAGGCCCTGAGCTGTCGGGACAGCACAGCAGGAGGGCTGGGGGTCAGGAGTGGGGAGTGGAGGGAGCATGAGGGCAGGTCACGGGGTCAGGGCTGGTCGCAGAGCCTCGGGGCCACAGAAGGACTTGGACTCCAGCTCCGAACTGAGATAGATGCCTGGCCTGCTGCAGGAAGGTTTTGAGCATAGGAGAGACTCTGCCTTGTGTTTTTACAGGGATCCCCCGTCCACCCCGTCAGGAGGAGCAGAGTGTGGGGGTGGGATGGGTCGCTGGGGCAGTCCAGAGGAGGGGCTGAGGGTCGGGCTCCAGGCAGAGGCCCCCTGAGGTCAGGCCCAGCCCTGAGCTGAGGCCTTGGGCCTGTTAGGAAGGGGTGGGGGAACAGAGGGAGGTGTGCTGGGCACAAGCTGGCCAGTGTCCCCAGCTCCCCTTCCCACTGCCTGCTTACAAGAACTGCCCTTCCCTCCGAGTGGGGCAGCACTGATTTCATTCACGCTCCAGAGCTCCCCGTCAGTCAGGCCGAGGCGAGGCGAAGCAGTGGCAGAATCCACACCTTCGCCCGGTTCCCGACGGGGCCCGTCCTGCAACCCGACCCCCTCAGCTCTCGTCCTCGACCAGTCACGTGCCTGAGAATCCCTGTCTCAGCCTCTGCTTCTCGAGAACCCCATCCAGACAGGGTCAAGGCCACTGTGGGCTTGGACACTCCCGGGGTGGCCTGTCTCAGAGGGGAGGACCGGGGCCAGCCGCTGAGAGAGACCTGGGGCAGCCGCCGGCCTCGAGAGGACCCACAGGGCTGGACGGTGTGCATGCTCTGGGCCCTTCCTCGGCCCTGGGAGTGGGCTAGGCGTCTGACTTTTTCGAGCCACGCTGGCTGGAGACTGAGATCCCGCAGCCTACGGGTCTGCGTGTGATTGGGGTAGGAGGCGGTGAGAAGGGCTTGGAAGGAAAAGGGCTGGGCGGAGGCAGCGCTCACCTTCCAGGTGAGAAAAAACAGGAAAGGAGCTGTGAGGGAAGGAGGCCTATAGAGCCCTCGCCAGAGAGGGTCCCACCTGGGGGTGACCAGGGCGGGGGCTGGGATCATGGGGGGCCACGCACAGAGGCAGGGCACAGGAAAATCAGTGCCCACCCAGCCCAGGGGCCTGAGTGACGGTCAGCAGTTCCCTTGGCTGCGGAAACCTAGAGCCAGGCTCTTGGTGAGTGCACCTCCTTCCCCTTGAGTGTGGAACCTTCCGGTGTTGTTTATTTATTTACCCCCGGCCTGGAGAAATCTCTGGCCTGGTTTCCTCCTGAGTCAGTGTTCCTCAGGCGATGCTATCACATCTCATCTGGTCGGCCATGGCGGCTGTGGGCCGGAAGGCTGCACACATGGCTGGGGCGTCCAGAGCCACGGGACAGTGCGGGGCCAAGGGAAGGGCCTCTCCCGTCACCTGTAGTGGTCCTGAGGCCAAGGGGCTGCCTGGCCAGGGCAGAGCCAGTTGTTGGAGCCTGTCTGCTGCTGGCGGCGCTGCCCGCCAGCCCCTGTCCTCCTCCCATCTGCTCGGACTCTGGCTCCAAAATAAGCAGGGAGCAAGGAGGAGGCGAAGGAAGGGGGCTGCTTTCAAGGGGAGACCCGCTGTGGGCCTGGCAGGCAGGCTGGGTTGTGTGGATAAGCTCACCCGGGGCCTGGTCCAGTGGGCTGGGGGGTGGCTGTCAGGGGTCCCCAAGTCAGCAGTGTCTGTTCTGTGTATCTTCCCGAGCACCTGCTCAGAGGGAGGTGGAGCTGGGGCCCTGGGGAGGGGGCACGGGGGTCGGGTGTGGCTGGGCAGGAGGAGCCAGCGCCTGAGGAAGGGCCGTCCTGGGTGAGGTCCGTTCCACTGCCCAGCAGGGGCGCCAGACACTGGGCTCAAGGTCACTCTGGGCGGGTGATAAGTCCAGCCGGTGCTGCAGTGGCCGGGGTCGCTCAAGAGGGAGGCTCTCGCTGGCCTCCGGGGGGACGTTCTCAGCTGGGTGGCGGGGTGGGCAGGGCGCTGTGGGTGTGGGGGTAGGAGACGCAACCAGGGAGGCCAGCTTTGCCCAGAGGGCAGCATCCGGGAGGGCGGCCTGTCCCTGTCCCCTTCCAGTGTTACTGGCATCAAGGTAAGCAGGGGTCATCTCCTCGGAGGAAAAGGTGTGGCTTTTTAGTCCAAAAGTACATGTTGTTGTATCAGAAACCATCAGAGCGTTTGGATTCTGCCGTGTGTGATGTCTGCCAGGCCCACGAGCTATAAGGTATGAGGGAGGCGTGGCTTGCGCTTGCTTTGCAGACCTTTCCAGGGAAGCCTCGTGCCAGTATCCTCCCTGATGCCTGGATCCAGGCTGGTGATGCAACCCGTGCCCGCCTCCCGCCACCAGTGGCAGCTCCCTGGGAGAACAGGGGTCTCCGGGGGGACAGTTTCTGCCCTCTGGCCCCTGGGGGGGTGGGGGGGTCCCTGCCAGGGCAGCCATCTCTGAGCCGCTCCCTAGTGAACTGTGAGAGGGACGCTCCTGGGATGGACCTGCCCTGAGCTGGGCCCAGGCCAGGCAGGCTCCCCCACTGCCCAGCCGAGCCCTTGGTCAGTGTCACCCCAGCTGTCCCCACCCTAGCCCCCTCCCCTCCCCCGCATGACTGGTGGCTTCTTGTTGTCTGTCTCCTCCAGCGTCACCTCCTCGGACCTCCCCCAATCCCGCTAGTTGGCCGCCCGCCACACGCACCTTCTCCCCTTCTCCACGGCACTGCTCTTCACCAGTCCCCCCACCAGAACACAAGCCCCTCGGTGCCCAGACTCACCCCATGTCCCCGAGCGCAGAGCAGAGCCTGACACACAGGCTCGGTCCCTCGAGGGTACCGTGATGATCAGACAGGGCCCAGGGTCGACTGATGGCCTACTGGGAGGGCCGGGGGGGCCCTGATGGGATGGAACTAGCGGATCAGGGGTGGAGCACTTTTCTGAGACGAGGGACAGTGTCTCTCCTGAGTGAGGCCGTGGGGTGCAGCGCTGATGCCACTGCCCAGGGGTCCCAGTGGGGAGGGGTCAGGCCCGGGTACACTCTTCTGCATCCCAGGGGCCAGGCGGCCACCAAACCATGGAGGTGGCCTGAGGCCACAGCTGTGAGCAGCAGCCCCACCACCCTCCCCCAGAAGGCAGCCTTTATTCTTTCTGTCCTTTTCCTTCAAGGGGAAAATACCAGTTTGGACCCTCCCCCCACCCACCTTGTTCAGGAGGAGCGGGGCCACAGCCTCCCTGGCAACACCCTGGCTGGCAGCTGCGACCCCACTTCTGTTCTGTGTCCCTACTGTCTGAGCTGTGACTTGGGCTTTCCGTTCAAAGCAGGAACACGAGGCCAGTTTTAAAGCACAGGTGCCTAAGTGAAAACGCAAGTCAGTTTAAAGAAAACCACGGGGTAAATAACAGAGCAGGTGACCAGTGGTGCTGTGGGTGCCGGGGGGTCCTGGGTGTTGGAGGACCCACGGGCCCGAGCCCTGCAGGACCCCGAAGGCAGCCCTGAGGAAGTCGCCCCCCTCCCCAAACCTCAGTTTCCACAACTGGGGTGCCGTGCCCAGCTCTGGACACCCCGCAAAGCTGAGGCAGGGAGCCGTACTCTCGGGACAGAGGTGCAGGACGCCCCCCCCGGGGGGGCCCCAGTGGCCAAGGGTGCATCCAGGCCCTCTCCCTGGCCCCCCGGTGCCCAGCTCTCCCGAGAAGGCCCCTCCCTGAGGCCCAGCCCTCAGCTGCCCTGAGTCCGAGGGCACGTGCAAACGGCCCCATGGGGTCTGCGGGCCCGGGCTGGCCAGGCAGGGGCTGTTGCGCCCAGAGGTAAAAGGCCTGTCGTGGGGCTGCAGCTTGAGTTCACGCGGGTGGAGGCAGGGAGCAGAGGGGCGGGGAGTGGTCAGAAGCGCGCAAGCAAAGGACACGGGCCTGTTGGGTGCCACGGGCGGGTCTAGGCCAGGCTCGAGAAGACCCAACGAGAGGTGCACAGGGACCCGGCACTCGGGCTCAAATGTCCACCCAAAGCGGAACTCTGGGCTCCAGCTCACCGGGTGCGCACCGGCAGTGGGAAACGGGTCCTTCTTAAGAGGGGAGGACATGGGTCAGCGGTGACGGCCACAGGGAGGGAGCTGACGTGGGGATGGCAGTTCTGGAGGGCGGGGAGAGGGACCCACTCTTCAGAAGATGGAAACGACTTGGGTGGTTCAGGCCCAGGAGGCCAGTGACAGAGGCGCGTGGACAGGACATGGGCTTTGGGACTCAGGCAGGCCCCCCCCAGGCCTCTACAGAAGGCTGCAGGGGCCCAGGAGCAGCTGCAGGTGGAGGGGGGACAGCGGTGCTGAGTCACAGCCCCACCTAGCTCCGCGGGGGCAAGGGGGGGGTGAAAAGGCCCAGGACCTCAGACAGCCCTGGTCCCCGCTCTGGCGCTGGGGACTCGCTGGCCAGGGTGTCAGGTGGGTGGTCTCACTCGGCCTTGCTGGCCCTGTGACCTGGACTGCCCTCTGCCCTGGGGTCCCGTGCCCCGCACGGCTGGCCACCTGAGTGACCTCTGCTTGGGCCTCAAACGCCCCCTCTCAAGCACACCCTGATCTAGTGGCCCAGGGCTCAGTGTGGAGCAGGCTTTCCTTGGGGCGGAGAGGGGGTCTGGAGAGGGAGGGGCTGGGCCCGTCTCTCTCAGAGGAAGCGAGGACCTGTGAGGAGGGTGCCCCACCCGCCGGGTCCAGGCCTTCTCAGGCCAGTAAGCCGATAAGCAATCTTCTGTCCTTGGAGACCCTCTGGCTTAGCCTGGCTTGGGTGCAACACCTTAGGTGACCTTGACCCTGGGCTCCCTTCCTGCGTTGGGGGTGGGGGCAGGAGGAGCTGCTGGGAGCGAGGTCAGGGGCTGGCGTTCCACAGCCTTGCTCCACCCCAGCTCCTGACACAGCTGCGAAGAGGGTGACAGCGGACCCGGGTGTCACGTGGTTGGAGCTCTGGGCCAGGCCATGGGGGGGCGTCCAGGGTACAGGGCGCCAGATATGCAAAGGCCCCAGAGAGGTGGCAGCAGCGTGTCCCCACCCCTGGCTCCAGGCCGTCACCAGATTCCGTGACATGAGACTTGAGAGGGCCGTGTCTGGGGAAGTGTGACAGGAGGGCAAGTGGGCCTGCCAGGCGGTGAGCCAGGGTCCAGGGTTGGGGGTCGGGGGCAGGGCAGGGAGGTTTTGAAGGGAAGTATCTGCCTGAGACCACAGGAAGGAGAGCAAGTTTCAGCCACAGGGCTGCTGAGTGGGCTCTGGGTTTGGGGTCCTGCCCTTGCAGCCTTGGGGTCCACAGGTAGGCGGGTCAGTGAGTCCGGGAAGCCTATGAGGGGCTGTGATGGAGCTTGTCAAGACCCTCAAAGGACCCAGTTTCTCCCCACAGCTGCTGGGGGGCCCCCGTGGGTCCACATGTGTAGACCGAGCCTGCCAGGGGTGCACCTGCCGCTTCTCCCCAGCGTCCCCTCTCGAAGAACAGCCCCCCTCCCGCCCTGGGGCCAGACCCTGGGGTGCCCTGAACCCAACCACAGCCCCGTCCCCTGGACTGCTGCGTGCAGAGCCTTCCCGGTCCAGGGATGCTGTTCACGCCTGACTCAGGGAAGAGGCCGGCCCCTCACTCTCGGCGCCAGCCCCCAGCATCCGTGCTGTCCCTCTGATGCCAGGCACGTCCCCATCTCAGGGCCTTTGCACCCGCAGTCCCACTTTCCTCACCACCTCCTTCCCAGACACCGGCCCCACAACCTGTGCAGCCTGCATTGCCCCCCTCCCCCACCCCCACCCCACTCTCTGGAACTGGGCCCCTCCCTCACCACTGCTCACTTGCTACATTTGGTCTGATGCCCACCCTTCTCCGTCAAGGGTCTTCAGCAGTGGCCCCCCTCCATCACCGACAGCTGGCCCAGTAAGTAACTGAGTGACAGAGCCCTGACTTCTCCACGTGCACGCCTGCTCCCCACATGCCATGTGCAACGGCACAGATGTGCATGTGCATCTCCCTACGCACACGTACATGGACCTGCACGCAGGCACTATGTACACCAGTGTGTGCACACGTGTGCCGTCCTGCACACGGACACAGGCACAGATCTACAGGCATGCGACCACAACACGGATGTGCACCCGCGCTGGGGGCTCCTCCCGGCCAGCCCGCCCCCTCCTCTCTCCCTGTGCCTCTGTCGTCTGTCTCGGTCCAGCCACCCTGCCTTCCTTCGGTTCCCTGGTCACGCCATGGCACCCCTGCCCACCCCCCCACCGAGTGCCCCTCCCTCCCCCACTCCTCAGTGATTTCCAGCCAGACCCAACAGCGCTGTGGTGGGGCATCCTGGGTGTTGGGACCTGGGGACTCATGAACAGTTACTGGCCAGGGAATGATGTGGTCGTCCTGCCCTTGGCCCTGTGCCTCTGGGCTGACTGGGGACGTCCTCAGGGGTCCAGGAAAGCCCAGTCAGACCCAAAGAGATCGAACTGGCAGAGCCTCCGAGGGGGTGGGGCTGTCCCAAGGTCCCCCTGCTCATAGACCTCCCTCCCTGTGTCCGCGCAGAGCCCCAGGCTCCACCACCCGATAGGTGGCAGTTGGCTCCCAGACTTGGCCCGACACACACAGTTGCCCCCAGCCACGATTCCCATATACTCCTCCGTTGCCCTGTGGCTGCACTGGTCAAGGACCACGTGGCCAGCCCCACTTTTCTCATGGGTGTGTTAAAATACAAATAACAAAATTTACCATTTTAACCATTTTTAAATGGTACAGTTTAGTGGCATTAAGTACATTCACGTCGTTGTGCAACCATGACCACCATCATCTCCAGAACCTTTTCATCTTCCCAAACTGAGACTCTGACCCTATTAAGCAACAGCTCCCCAGCCCCTGGCACCATCTACTTTCTGTCCCTACGAACCTGACTGCTCTAAGGACCTTACGTAATTAGAATCCTACGGTATTTGTCCTTTTGTGCCGGGCCTGTTTCACTGAGCATAATGTCCCCAAGGCTCATCCATGTTGTGGCAGGTGTCAGAATTTCCTTCCTTTTTAAGGCTGAATAACACTCCCGGATATGTTTTTATCACATTTTGTTTGTCCATTTGTCTGTCAGTGGACACGAGTTGCTTCTGCTTCTTAGCTGTTGTGGATAATGCTGTTATGAACATGGGTGTACAAAAATTGCTTTGAGACCCTGCTTTCAATTCTTTTGGGTAGGTACCCAGAGGTGGAATTACTGGATCATGTGGTAGATCTGTTTTTGTTTTTGTGAGAAACCTCCATACTGTTTTCTATAGTAGCTGCACCATTTTACCTTCCCACCAACAGTGCGCAAGGATTCCAATTTCTTCATGTCTCGTCAGTATTCACTGTTTTCTGGGATTTTTTCAATAGTAGCTATCCTTATAGGTGTGAGGTGGTATCTTAGTGTGGTTTTGGTTTGCATTTCTCTAGTAATTAGTGATGAACATCTTTTCATGTTCTTATTGGCCATTCATGTATCTTCATTGTGCATGTCCACTCAAGTCCTTTGCCCAGTTTTGAATCAGGTTGGGTTTTTTGTTGAATTTTAGGAGTTGTCTCTATATTCTAGATATTAATCCCTTATTAGGTATACAATTTGCAGATTTTTTTTCTGTTCCGTGGATTGCCTCTTTACCTGCTGATACTGTCTTTTGGTGCACAAAAGTTGAACGTTTTCATGAAATCCAGTTTGTTTTTTCTTTTGTTGCCTGTACCTTTGGTGTCTTATCCAAGAAATCAGTGCCAAGCCCAGTGTCAGGCAGCTTTTGCCCTATGCTTTTTCCTAAGAGTCTTACAATATTAGGTCTTTGATCCATTTGAAGTTAATTTTTGTATGTGGTGTTTGGTAAGGGCCTCAGTCTGGTGGGAGAGACCAGAGAAGGGGCGGGCGTGGTAGGGAGAGGTGGGGTGCCCGCTGGTGGCCACGAGGGCCTGAGCTGGCCCGTGAGGAGCAGGCAGGGGTCCCATGCCAGAGCCAGGTGGAGGGTGGGCTCCCCAGGCTGCATGGGGGTTGGGTGCGGGGGGTCGTGTGCGGCGCTTGCGAGGACGCAGCCGACGGTGCAGTCTGTTCAGGTGCAGCCCTGCACGGAGGCAGGGGACAGGCCCGCTGGACCCCATGCCGTGTCACCTGCCCGGGTTAAACTATGTTCCGAGAGAGGGGTCACCACAGGGAGACCCAGCGCCTGGGGGCCTGCTTGTCTCTGGGGGCCCCAGACGATGGGAGGGACCTGTTCTCCTGGGTGACCTTTGTCCCTGTCGCTGATCAGCTGAGGGAGGATTGGCCACTTGGGGCCTGCCTGTACCTGAGACTTTAAGACACAAAATTGAGAAAAACGGAAATGTCAACATGTGGTTCCCCCAGTGTAGCCAGCATCGCCTTCAGGAGGCTGGGCACTGGGGGCCCTGGGCAGACGCTGGGCTGGAGCCAGATGTCCGGGGCTGCCGGCCGAGGGCGGGGCCGGGTCATCAGCAGGGACCAGGGAGCAACCACTGGGTCCCTGTCGCACATACTTATGGTCCAGGGCAAGTCCCTGGCGGGACTCTTGTCTGTAAACCTTTCTTATGACACAGTTCATGAGCGAAGTATAGGAAACATGGTAAAATGCACAAATCCCGTGTAATTTCACAACATAGAGCTCATTGCTGCTTGGAAAATAACTTTGCAGACCTCTGCTCACACAGTACGTGCACGCATGTGTGTGTTGGGGGGCACATGCCTGTGGGTGCGTGTGCTGCCTGTGTCCTAGATGCATCGTCCTACGACACTCGCTCGAGAGCACCCACCCCGTTCCCGGAGGGGGGGTCATCTCGGGGCTTCTGTTCTAAGCGTGATCGCCATCCTTGCTGGGGCTGTGCTGAATGACCAGCCGTTTAGTCGCTGCTCTCAGCAGAGACGTCTCCTGGTACATCCCCCACCGTGGGCTGTGGGGCTGCGGCGAAGCAGGAGACACGCAGCGCCCCAAGGCTGAACCCCTCCCCACTTGCCGACTGGGCACCTGCTGTGTGCCGGGCCCAAGTGCTGCCGCGGAGGGTGGGGCAGGACGGGGTGGATGCCCAGGCGGCAGAATGGGGGGCGCTCACAGGTGATGGGGATGGGGGTGGGGGGAGCACTGGCTGGGTACCAGGCTCTGTGCCGGCCACTTTACCTCTTGGGGACCAGCTCTGGGTGTGCTGTGATCAGTGAGGGACAGGCTCTGAGACAGGGGTCATGGGCCCGGCCACACAGCTGGGCTGACACTCACCACCCTGAGAGCAGTAGGGTGCGTCAGGGTCCCCCCGAGCGGCAGGGGGAGCCCAGGGAGAGAATGGGCTTGGGGTCAGCTCCAGGGCAGGATGGCGGGGACTGGCAGGCATGGAGGCGGCTGGGAGAGTGACGGGCAGGTAGGGGGACATGGACAAGACTCGGGGTCCTTCCCACCCAGGGCCTGCTGTGGGGAGAACGGGGGCATTAGGGGGTGGATGCTGACCATGGCAAGATGGGGGTGCTGCAGGGGGCAGGCAGCCAGGCAGGGACAGAGGCTGTGTGGATGGGATGAGAGGGGTGCCGTCCTGGGCTCCCAGGAAGGGGCAGAGGCTGAGCTTTGGGGATGCCCTGGTGGGAAGGACCCAGCCCAGCTGCTGCAGGTGGTCGGGGGAGCCCTGGGAGGAGCATGCAGACCAGACTTCCTGGGTCAACAGGGGGCTGGCAGAGAGCTGGTGCTGAGGCCCTGCACCAGGTGTGAGCACAGCTGCTCCTTATTGACCAGCGGGGGCAGGGGACCTGAAAGGCTTGGCCTGGGACCAGGTAGCCTCTGGGCCGCCCCTGCCTTGCCCTGGACTTGCTGTTTCCCAATGGCCTTGCATTACTCTCTGGCCTGTCCTGCCGCCCACACCTGGCCACCGCCCTGCCCATTTGAGAGCCCCTGCCCTGGAGAGAGCAGGAGTGACCCCACTCCCGGGAGGTGGTAAGAGTCGGTAGCACCCAGATACCCTGGTCTGGGACCCCATGGTAAACATGTGGGTGCAGCGCCAGCAGCTGCAGGAGAGGGTGCGGAACCACCACATGGAGTCCTAACCACCACCAGACGGAGGTCTGAGGCTCGGCGAGGGTGAGGTCGCCGGGTCCGGGTGGGCAGGGCAGAGTGGCGGGGCGCTGTGCTCTTTCCCCTCTGAAGACCCTCAGGCCTGGTCCTGGCCTAGCTGTGGGCACTCTTTCCTTGAGCGCCGGCTTCAGGCCGCTGGCCGGCAGGAGGGGTGCAGGGTGGCGGTCAGGCATGTTTTGCTGGGGTTTGAGCTCCACTGCGGGGGCGTGGGGGGGGGCTCTGATTCATCGTTCCCCAGGCCGCTTCCCGCCGTCCAGGGCTTCCCTGCCCACCCAGCCTGCAGTGGGAGGAGGCTCATGCTGTTCCCTTGTCGGCAGGTGAAGGCGGATGCCCGAGGCAGGGGGACCACAGGGAGAGCCCGCGACATCCTTACTGGCAGCCAGCCCTCCAGCCACACTCGGCAGCATCACCCCAGCAACCAGCGACCAGACGGCTTCCCACTGTCAGGAGGACAGGGAATGACTGCGGCGCATCTGGCCCCACGGTGGCCCTGGGAGGTGGAGTGTCCCTGAGGGAGGGCTCAGCCGCCTCCCACAGCACAAGAGCCATGCCAGCTGGAGAGGAGGCGCCGGGGCAAGGGCTGCAGTGGGGCGTGGCCTCGCCCCCCCACCCACGCTGAGCGCTCCAGGGCACCGGCTCCCATCCACTGGGCGCACCTGCCTCGAGTCTCAGCTCCGCCGCTCGGTGGCCACCGGGAGAGGCGCCCCATCCCGTGCTCCACGTCTGGGCCCGCCGCTGCCGGACCATGGGATGTCGGCAAAGCTCAGAGGAGAAAGAGGCAGCACGGCGGTCCCGGCGAATTGACCGCCACCTGCGTTCGGAGAGCCAGCGGCAGCGCCGCGAGATCAAGCTGCTCCTTCTGGGCACCAGCAACTCGGGCAAGAGCACCATCGTGAAGCAGATGAAGATCATCCACAGCGGCGGCTTCAACCTGGAGGCCTGCAGGGAGTACAAGCCGCTCATCATCTACAACGCCATCGACGCGCTGACCCGCATCACCCGTGCCCTGGCCGCGCTCCAGATCGACTTCCACAACCCCGACCGCGCCTACGACGCCGTGCAGCTGTTCGCGCTGACGGGCCCCGCCGAGAGCAAGGGCGAGATCACACCTGAGCTGCTGGGCGTCATGCGGCGGCTGTGGGCCGACCCCGGGGCGCAGGCCTGCTTCGGCCGCTCCAGCGAGTACCACCTGGAGGACAACGCGGCCTACTACCTGAACGACCTGGAGCGCATCGCCGCGCCCGACTACGTGCCCACCGTGGAGGACATCCTGCGCTCCCGGGACATGACCACGGGCATCGTGGAGAACAAGTTCACCTTCAAGGAGCTCACCTTCAAGATGGTGGACGTGGGCGGGCAGAGGTCAGAGCGCAAAAAGTGGATCCACTGCTTCGAGGGCGTCACCGCCATCATCTTCTGTGTGGAGCTTAGTGGCTACGACCTGAAGCTCTACGAGGACAACCAGACGGTGAGTGCGTGGCCGGGCTCTTCTTCCGCTCGTTGCTGCCACGTGGGAGCCGGCGGGATCCTGGCTGTGTCCAGGGCGGGAGGGGGGTGGCTGCTGTCCAAGGGGGGCCAGGGCGGCTCCAGCGAGGACCTCAGGGTAGCGCCTGCTGTCAGGACGTCTGCCTGGAGGGCAGCTCTCGGTGGCCGCCCCAGCTGGGGGGCCCCCAACTCCACTCTAACCCCACCCTGGGTTCCACCGGGCAGGGATACCCTCTGTGCTATGCCACCCTCACTGGCTGCAGACAGCACTGCCCTCGTGGTGCTCACAGGCCCAGGAGGCCTCACCTAGGTGCTGCGAGCAGACCGCACACCCCGTGCCCGATGCTCTCAGGGTGCAGAGGGCCAGCTCTCTGCTGAGCAGGGCCTGCTTCTCGGCTCCCAGAGCATGTTGGCCACCTGGGGGTGGGGAGGAGGGGAAGCTGGCACCACGAGGGGCTTCGCCGCAGGTGAGGTTGAGTGTGGCCAGGTGCACAGGGAGTGACTCTGGAGGCAAGAGAGAGTCTGGCTGCCCTACAGGACACGGCACAGGCCGGGCATCCAGTTGTTGGTCCGTGTGGCAGTTCAGTAAATGCAGCAGCTCCCACCAGCTGCGCACCGTGCTCCGTCCCAGGAACCTCGGCGCCGCAACCCTGTCTGGGTCCTGAGAGTCTGTCAGCCACAGGGTTAAGAACCTTTTCTGAGGTTTAATCCCCAGGGGTCAGGTAGGGGTGGTAATTCCTTCAGGCCCTCTTCCCAGGCTGAGAACCACCTTGTGGGCTGGGAGCTCAGAGTCACGTGGCAGGGAGACCCCAGAGGTGGGTGCAGTGCAAGAGGTGCTGAGGGACAACCTGGACCCGGTGCCGAGCCAGTGGAGGCTTGCGGGGAGCTGCTGGCAGGTGGGAGCCAGGCCCCTGGCAAGAAGAGGGTGGGCAGTGCACTGCAGGCCCAACCGAGGCAGGAGGCCCAGGCACGGGTGCTGCAGTCTCCCAGGGCACCCAGGAGCGGTGGTGGTGGAGGCCACTCAGACGGATAGGGATGGGTGTGGCTGGGGCCGCCCCACAGCAGAGGGTCTGTGCCAGGCAGCCACCGAGCAAAGACCTGGCATCTGCCCTTAAGAGGTCTTTGATCCTGAGGGTGGGGGGGCATGGGGGCAAACAGGGAGTCTGCAAAGGAGCTGTAAGTGGTGTTGGGCTGGGTGCCAGGGGCTCGGGGAGGTGGCAAGCTGGCAGGGACCTAGGGGAAGGGGTAATGATGTTCTTGAGGGGGATCCTTCATGCTGGGAAATGAGGGGACCAGGGGACGGGGCGATGCAAGGAAGGGACACCCGGTCTTTTTAGGCAGGTGATGGCTTTATTCGTTGGGTTCAGCAGGGAGTCCTAATTTTGGGCTGCAGCCCCAGGAACTCTGCGGGCGGCTGCAGGTAGTGGCCACTGTGCTGGGCACCTGACTGGCTTTCCGAATAGAGAAGGGTATGCAACACTCTTCAGGTTTGCACGGAGGCCCAGCCTGGTGGAGAAGGGGGAGCAGCTGTAGGAGGCCACGGAGACAGGAGGCAGAGCCGTGTCCCAGTAGCATGGGCCTGGACAGTCTGCAGCTCCCTGTGGGCCAGCCCGTCTTGCTCCCAACACTGTCCCCCAGAGTCTTGTCCCTCTTCCGCCCGCCCGCACTTGAGGGCCACGTGTGGTCTGGGCAGCGGAGGAGCGAGGTCAGGCTGCTCGGTGAGGCATCACCGTGGGCAGAGGGCTTGGGGCTGACCAGGCCCTGAGGCGAAGCGGGGTGCCTGGGCAGGTCTGCAGCCACCTGGGCTCCAGCCGTCTCGCTCTCCGGGTGCCTGCCTGTTCTCGGCTGTGTCCTGAGGCTGGTGGCGGCCTGTGCTCGGAGGCCTCTGGGGGCCACATCTGTCATCTCCAGGACGGGCGTGGTGAATTCCCTCGGTGCTGGGCGGGCTCCCAGACCGTCTGCTGGCACGTCCTGCCCGCCGTGTCTGCGCCCACAGGTGTGCCAGGTCATGGGGGCAGGGAGCCTGGTCCCCGCGTGGGTCCCGTGTTTCATGGAGGCATGTGGCTGCCCTTCCTGCTCAGAGCCTGTGACGGGTTGGCGGCCCAAGTGGCCAAGTGTCCTCAAAGATGGGCCCCAGGCCAGGGCTTCTGCCTGAGGCCCTCCCAGCTCCGCCCACTGTCCCCGCGGCCCACAGCCCTTCTCCTCTCTGCTCTGGCCTCGCAGGCTCTGCTCACTCCCACGTGCTCCGAGCTCTCCAGCCTTTAGCACGTGGCCACCCTGTCCCCTGCCCCTCGTACCTTGCCCGCTTGCCCTGTCCTCCAGGTCTTATGTCAGGCGTCACCCCCGCCCAGTGCCCGCACACCCCTCCATCACCGTTGCTCATTACGGTGGCCCCGTTGTGTGCGAGCAAGTAGCCGCCTGGCTGGGTCACGTCGATGACTGGGTGGACAGGCGGCCCCCGCAGAGGTTTCTCTGTAAGGCCCGTACGTCCTCCTCCTGAAAGCAGCTAGGCTCTGGGGCCATCACAGTATTTCCTGAGGGGAGAGGCCAGCGGCCAGGCCCGCACCCCCTGCCTGCCCACCACCTGGACTCGGCAGGCCTGGGGAGGTGGTTGTTCACCAGAAAAGGAGATTCTTGATGAGAAACTCAAGCAAGGCTGGAAATTCACTGGATTCCAAGTGGTTCTGACCTTTCATGCTCTAACAGCAGTGTCCCGATGAAGAACAAACTCTGCTGAGCAGAGACAATACCAGCCATGAGTCCTACCGCCGCCGGCGCACGAGGTGGTCTGACTGCCACCTGGGGAGAGCCCAGCCCGCCTCTCCGTGCTTGGGGGAGGCGAGCACTGCGGAGGGGCTGGGACTGGGCTGCCACCCTGTCTTCTCCTTTCCAAGGGCCCTGGCAGAGGCCAGGCGGCCAGGAGAAACCAGAGGCTCCCGGGGCCTGGTGCCAGGCTCCGGACACGGCTCCTCAGAGCTCCTCCCCGCTCAGCGCCTGCGGCTTCCTCCCACCCCACCCCCGCCACTCCCTGCACCTGGTAGAGGAGTCCCTGCCCCACCCCCACTTGCCCGCTGGCCTCCTCGTCAGCGCGTTCCCAAGGGTGACGTCAAGACCCCTGGGCGCAGAGGGCATGGAGGGCTGCGGCACGTGCAGGGCAGCCCCCGGGCAGGGGGCAGATTCCAGGCGTCTGTGGACCATGGCAACCAGCAGATCCCAGGAGCTGTGCTCAGCCTTGGTGACAATTCCGGGCCCTCGTCCCAGGAGGATTTAATGGGTCCTTGGCCTGCCTAGGGCCCGGCCCCCCTTGCAGTCCTGCAGACACCAGGGGGCCTTCGTGTCCCCATGCGGGGCTGTCCAGGGAGCACAGGAGGCCAGAGCACAGCCCAGTCACGCGTCACCTGGTGGGTCCTGTGGGGCGGCAGCCATGCCCAGGGTCCCCATCACAGGTGGGAGGACAGGTCACAGTCCGAGCTCACGCAGCCATGGGCCCTCCCCGAGCCACACCTGCTGCCCGGGGCCAAGGCAGGCTGCCCTGCCCCACCCGCCCTTTGGGGAGCCACTTCCTTCTCCGCCTGGCTTGTGGCCTCTTCCCAGGGTAAAGAAAGATGAGGAACTCAGCCATGGCCCGCCTGGGCGCCCACCCCACATGGCAGCCCCTGCAGCACCCCCCCCCCTTAGTACCTGGCAGGCGGGACCCCAGCACCCTGCTGTCAACTGCCACCCAGCCTCAGCCCAGCGCACCTGCTGATGGACCCATGGCCTCTGCATGGTGGGGGGTCCTTCAGAAGGGGAGGACGAGGCAGCTGTGAGGTGTCAGTGTTCTCACGGGAGCACCCTCAGCGGCTCGCTCGCTGCCCTTTCCTGGTGAAGCTGTCAGCAGGCCTGCCGTGCGCCTGTTGTATACCTGCCGTGTGCCTGCTATATACCTGCTGTGCACCTGCTGGGTGGGCAGCCGCAGGCCTTAACGTGTGTGTGCAGTGTGCCCGAGGAGGGGGGCTGCTCCAGGCTGTCCTACAAATAGTGTGCTTTGTCATTCAGCCCAAAAAGGGAGCATGTTTCAGTGATACGATGAACGGCACTGTGTCACAAAATGGTGCTGCCTGGGTCTGCGGCAAAACTGACCGTCACCTGCTGGTGACAGAGGGGGTGGCATTTGTGCAAAGGATGTGGTTACAAGTGGGAGATGCGAGAGGTGGATGATACCCGGCTTAGATTAGGAAGGGCCCTGACGTACCCTTTAGTGCCCTTAACCAGCCAGCTTTGTAGATGGGGACACTGAGGCCCAGAGATCACTCATCCTGGGTCCCAGGGTGGGGGCAGTGAGCAGGATTCGGGGGACTTGAGTGGCCATCAGGGTTGGCACTGGCCCAGCAGCCCCCACCCCTTCAGTGGCGGGACCACAGGGAGCTCCAGCAGAGCAGGTCCCCACTCTGCCTCCTGCTCCCGACCCGGTGGAGGACATAGTTCCAGGAACCGTGCCGTGGGGACTTGGGACAGAGCCAGAGAAGCGTGCCATTGACCCGCCAGGGGCCACCAGCCTCCCCCACCAGGCACTGGTCTCCCCAGCAGCTCCTTCTGGTCTCGTGATGTGCCAGGGCCACATGCACCTTTGACCTCTGCAAACCACGCTGCCCCTGGGACAGCAGAGGCCTCCTGGACCAGAGCCAGGAGGCAAAGGCAGCTAGAGGGCCAGGCCCCCGGCAGGGCCACCACGGTGCCTCACACCGGGTGCAGCGAGCACAGGGCTCAGCTGGCCCCGAGCGCTCCCCCCGCTGGCGTCCCCCTCCAGGCTCAGCCCAGCCCTTTTTCTCTGTGGCCTGTTACCCCTCCCAAGTGTTGGAGACGTGTGGCGGCTCGAGGGGGCCAGGTGTGCACTCACAGCCGGATCGTTGGTGGCCCAGAGCCGCTGCCGGCGCTTGTGAACAGTACCCACCTCTGTGTGGGCTCCTCCGGCCCTGGCACTAGCCGGGTTCCTCGCTCCACTGCCTGGCCCTTATCTCAGCCCTAAGGGGGCTGAGGCCATGTGGTCCTCCCCTCTGTGGGCCCTGAGCCTCGCGTGGGCGAGGGGGAGGGTGGGTGGAGAGGCAGCAGCCGCAGCTGGCCCTCCCCTGCTCCCAGGGCAGCCGAGCACGAGGCCCCTCTCTATGGCAACTTCCTCCGTTCTCCCTGCCCTGTCACACTGGGCATTCCCAAGGGCTCCTGCTTCCTGCTCCCTTTGTGCTCAGCTCGTGCCCAGAATAGGTCCTCCATCAGAGGTCAGCCAGACGGAAGGACAGAAGGACAGGCAGGCCACCTGCCACTCAGTGTGGCCTCCCTCCAGCCCCGCTCCTCACCCTGGGATCTTTGTGTGCCCGCCCCTCCATGGTGGCCACCTCCTGCCACGTCACTAGAGCGCCCCCCCCCCACCCCAGGCACAGGCTGTCACTGGACACAGTGGAGCAGGTGGGACGTGCCCCCCCACCCCGTCCACGCTCCACCTCTCCCACACGGCAGCCTCTGCCACATGCCCTGGTGGAATCTGCGCGGGGGTGTCCACGTGTCCCTCGGATCTGAGGCTGCGATCCTTCCCCCGTAGGCGGGTTGGGGTCAGCCTCTTGCCAGGTCGCGGACCAGCCCTGGGAGGGAGGAGGCGGGCGCCATTGGCGCTCTGTGGGCAGCGCTGGCCCCCACCTGCACAGCACACCCATCCACTGGAGGGCGGTGGCTGGCCAGCACCAGCTCACAAGTGCCAATTTTTCCGTTTTTAAGAAGTTTGTGAGCTGTTTGACATAATGTTGGTAGCTTAAAACCAGCCAGGTGAGAGTAATGACACCATGGAAGTTGGCAGCCTCTACAGCCGGCCCCCACCCCAGCCAGATGTTAAACATTCACCAGCCTCCTGCAGCCGGTGACCCCCGAGCCCTGGCTGGAAGGGCCTGCCCGTCAGGCTCATTCATCGGTGAATTACAGTGTTCACTGTCTGCATCCTTTTAAAGAGCTGTCAGCCTCCTCTGTGACCCCTCAGCGCCTCCCTGCTCTGGCCCTGTGACCACACCTGTCTTTTCTGTTCACGTTCGTCCTGCTTGCGAATGGTCATTTGCCAGATGGCTTCATGCTCTCCCCGGGCAGGTTCACGAGAATCAAGCCTCTGCATAGGGGAGCAGCCTGGAGCCGGCTGGTTCTGCCATGTCTCTGTCAGCATGTTGGACTCACGTGCGAATCTGCTCCAGCTGGACCTCCCGGGTCCCCGCCTGAGGACTGGCCCCATGGGGCTTGTTCTGGAAGCAGTGAGGGACAGAGGCGACTGTGGCCCTTCCTCCCCTGAGGTCACATGGGGACCGCATTGAGCAACCCCTGGAGGCTAGAGTGGCTCCCCCAGTACCCACATCTGCTGGCCCCATGCTGGCTGTGGCTGGCCCCGAGGCACCCCAGTGCAGCAGCTCTCTGGGTCCAGAGAACCCCAGGGGGCCTCCTGCCCTAGAGACCGCCTTGCAGGGGAGAAGGGAGCAGGGCCTGGACAGATTGGGATGAAGGTGGGGATGGTAATCTGGGCTCGACCTTGCGCGTCCGGCCTGCGTCGTGGGGCCTGTGGGGGCGGCCCACAGAGGCAGGACCGAGGGGTTTGGGGGGGCCATGGAGAGCTGGGCCGGCTGGGCGAGGTCCCGGGTGCCAAGCCCCACTCCCAGCACCGCCTGGGGTAGACATTGCTGCCAGGGCTCATCAGGGCCTCTGCAGCTCCCATGTCTGCACACATCCTCTCTGCCAGGTGATCTGCTCTTCTCAATGTCCCTGCACCCCGCGGAACATATGTATCCCGCACTTACCAGGAGCTTCAGGGCAGAGGGACCTCCCCAGCCCGCATCCCACTCAGCGCCCAGGCCCGCGGGTTAGTTAATTTCCTGAGCGCATTAGCCCCACTCCTTACGCACACGTCAGAACCCAGAGGGGTTTTTAAGACGCAGATTATTATTGTTTTAAGGGATTTCTATAATCTGAGAACTGAAAAACAACTTCTCCACTTAGCAAGAACAGGCTCCAGGGAGCTGGCTGAGACCACTGGGGGACCCTCGGTAACCAGCACAGACAACTGGCCTGAACAACACTGAGAAAGGCTTCTGTGCTAACAGAACTCGGGGACTGCCCCCGCCCCCCCCGCAGGCCCCTCTGGCTCTGACAGTCTAGTGTTTTGGTAGATCTGAATACAGTCCGCTAGGGGAAGGGAGCATGGTCATCTGAGGGGGGCCCCCCGGATAGAGCAGAAGGTGGCCCTGTTCCCTGCACGTGGCTCCCCACTGGACACATGCCCTCAGATCCAGAGACCCAACTCAGGCTGGCCCGGGAACCTGGGCCACAGCTCACCCTGACCCTGTCTTCATCACTCCTAGTTGGTGTCTCCTCAGCTCATGTATTTGCTCTAATTTCATGAATAAAACCACAGTCACCCAGAGGCCCTGGGCCTCATGTCCTGAGGTTTCTGCTGAGGCCAGCCCCAGGCCATAGCCCCACACACCTTTTCGGGCCTTCGGTGACCCTGGGAAGGCTTACGGCATTCTGGCTGAGGAGGCCCAGAGCCTCCAAGCCACATGGCACAGCTCCATGTTCCCCAGAAGCCATAGCCTCTGGGCCTGTGTCTCAGGCTCCAGGAAACCAGCTCTGTAGCCAACTACCAGCCGCTGGGGAAAGAACAGTCTGGAACAGCTGACTGGGGCAACCTGTAGTTCTTGGGCGGCTTCCCACCCCGGCCCTTTGTTTACTGCCTGCCGGCTCCAGGGACGCCCCCTCGGCTCCTCTTTCAGCCTCATCTGCCCAAAGACAGGACCTCAGGAGGCGAGAGGGGGCCGACCACATGCAGCCCCAGTCCTGTGCGTCCTCAGCTGGACAAGCTGGTCCAGTCGTGGCTCCCTTGTCTGCAAAGCCAGACGACAGATCCATGGCTCAAGGACAGGATGCAGTTTTGACATCTGCCAGGTGCCTGTGCTTGGTGCCTGCAGGGCCTGGGACTCTGGGGCTGGCGCTCTGATGGAGGGGGATGCCTAGCAGTGGAGCTTAGACCCTGGTCAGCCCCGTGGCCTCCCGTGTGGCCTGGGCCACCCTGCCTGGTTTGGTGGCTGGGAAGGCTGTGGGGATCGCACAGGCCTGCAGGGAACACAGTGCCCTCCTGCCATTTCCTGTTCTTCTCACAAGAGACAACCACCCAGCCCCCCACTCCCCATTCCTGCTCAGGCTTCCCAGGGCCAGGCTGCAAGTGCCTCTCAGTACCGAGGGGTTTTGGGGGGCCATGGAGAGCTGGGCCACCTGGGCGAGGTCCCGGTGCCAAGTCCCACCCCCAGCACAGCCTGGGGCATCAGGATGTGGCATCACCAAGGCCAGAGACCACACTGAATCAGGACAGAGGAGGCGCTGGGCAGAACTGTCACCACGCTCTCCTTTGATGCCCAAACCTAGCAGGCTGGCCTTTTGTAGCACAGCTGACCAGGGGACCTGGCATTGGGCACCACCAGCCCTGACACAGCACATGTTCCTCCCGGGGCATCCCAGCCCCTGCTGCAGTGGTGTGGGGCCCAGGGAGGGCAGGAGGTCTCTTCTGGACAGCAAGGAGCCCCTGGGGGTGGGAAACCTACTGTCCCCAACGGTTGTGGAGGACATGGATGGAGACGCTGCGTGTGACTCCAGCCTGGATTCAGTGAGACCACAGCCATGAGCTGCTGACCAGCCGGCCTCTGGCACGCCCTTCCCCCGAACCTTGTTCCTGCTCCTGCCCAGTGCTCTGTCCCCAGGCACAGCTGCTGTGACCCCGTGGCCCGGTATCTCCTGCCATACTGCTAGTCTGGGGGGATGGGCTGGCCCAGCCCTGGGGGTGATACGGGTGGTCACAGCTGGAGGGGGGTGAGGTTTCGAGGACCCACTCAAGAGGCAGTGACACGAAGACAAGGGCTTGGGAACCAGAAGCAGGGCCCCACCCAGCTTCTTCATCCCCCTGCTTCACCTGCAAAGGGGGCTGAGAGGCTTGGACCGTGCTGGCCAGGGCGAGCACCGGGAGAACGCTGTCAGCCACCGAGTACCTAGCAGGGTGTGGGGTATGTCAGCCACACTGACAGCATCTGGGGCAGGATAAAGCGCCAGGTTCCCCCACAGGTAGGAGCAGTGTTCCCAGGCTCGAGGGCCCTGCCGTGGTCCCAGGGTCCTGCGGAATTCCCTAAACCGCGTGCCGATTGTATGGCTGCACCAGCACATGGTGGCATCCTTCCTGAGAGAGGCTCTGTCACTTCGATCAGTTTCTCAGTGGAGCTGAGACCCCGGAAGACTGCCCTTGCCCAGCCCCGACCCCCTGCTGATGGAGAAGCCAGGGTTATAACGGGCAGCAGTGGCCCAAATATTACTTCCTAAGGATGAGCATTTCTGAAATCCATCTTGTTTGGCCACAAGCAGAGGTTCCCCACTGAGATGTCTACCCACCCCCCCGCCCTGTCCCCAGCTTCTCGTGTCCCTGCAGGAACTGGCCACCTGCTGCCCATGGCTCTCCAGCCTTTCCTCCAGGAGGGGTGGCCCAGGGCTGTGCCCAGGGGTGCAGAAGCTCCATCTTGCTGAACAGTGTTAGGCAAGGGTGTTGGGGCCCAGGGGGTCCTCAGTCTGGTCCCAGGAGGGCTGTTTGCACTGCCGTTGCCTCCCGTGGTGGCAGTGATGGTCTGCAAGCCAGGCCAGGCCTGCACGCACTTGCATCATGCTGTTTGCTAATTTCCCCGTCAGTGACTGACAGCAGGGGGGCTTGGATCAAGCCAGCAAGATTTAACACAAAAACAAATAGAAAGCAGTTCTCATTTCAGCTGAAGCTGAAAAGGACTGGAAGGACTGGGGCTTTAGAAGAGGCATCCTCCCTGGGAGCGGGAGCGGTTGGAGGTGGGCGGATGAGGTGAGAGCAGGTGGGACCCAGAGCCCGGACCTCATCCTAGGCTGCCACCCTTCCTCCCTGGGCCTGGGCATGACATGGGGAGCTGGGAGCAGGACACAGAGCTCCAGCCCTTGCAGAGCAAGTGCTCCAAGTGTGGCCTTGGAATCTGGGAGTCAATTCTAACTCAGTCCCCCCCCCCCATCCAAAGTTACGAGATGCCCACTGCCCTCGTCACACCTGCCCGGGGCTCTACTGGACACCTGTGGGATCAGGAATGGTCCTTTCTGGCTCTGAGATCCTGTCGGTCATTGATTCTGAGGCTCAGTGAGAACAGAGAGCAGAAGAATGATGTGTGTTTGGGGTGCAGGGGCTGGCTGGCCACACAGACTCCCAGGGGACAGCTCGGTCAGGTGGGCAAAGTCCCCAGCCAGGGCATGAGCATGTTTTGGTGCTGGGGTGGGGCAGTGACCTGCCTGTGTGGCCCCAGGGTCATCATGTGGCCACCTGTGGTCCATCTGGGCTGTCTGGCTCCTGAGGACGCCGAGGACAGCATGGCTGTGTCAGTGGAAGGGGGGCGCTCGGTGGAGCACACACGTCCCGAGGCACCCCGGTCCCAGCCCCGTGCCGGGCACCGTGGGGAAACGGTGGGGCCCAGGGCGCGGTCCTTCCTCTCCGGGGGCAGATGTCCGGGTGGGAGGACGAGGGCAGGGGAAAGAGGCTGGGCCTCAGGTGCTGTCACGGACCCTGCACACAAACCTCTAAGCCCCCCAGGCGGGCTGCCACACTTGCTACTACTCTGGGTCACCCTAGCCCCCTCTGAGCCGTATACTTTGGGAGACTGGGGACCAACAAACAGGCTGCCTGGAGAAGGTGGGTGCTGAGCATGGGGCGGGGACAGGTGGCATCAGGCGAGGTGGCCCGAGGCTGAGCTTCCGCTGTTTCTGGCAGGTTCAGGATGGGTTTCAGGCCATTAGGGCCCGAGCACAGCTTCCCCGCAGCCTGTTATCTTGTTTAAACAGCCCTACTGTTTGAAGTGGCAGGCCTGGCCGGTGCTGTTACTACGAGCGTCACAGTTGTCACTCGATGGGGGGCAGCGGACAAACGGTGCCTCTGACCTCTGGACCCGTCGGAACACGCTCCCACCCCAGTGAAGCCCCATCTGTCACTGGCCCAAGGCCTGCAGGGCCGAGCCTCCTCCTGCCCCCACCTGGGCTGCAGCAAGCCGCCCCCTGGGAGGTGAGAGGCGGTGGCCCTTTGCTGAGCCCCCTTCTCGTGCCTGGGGAGGGGGGCCAAGGGCTGTGAGCACCAGGACTGTGGGGCGCGAGGTGCACCGCCCCAAGCGCTAATCCCTCTGTGCTGCTCGCTAATCCCCACACTCTGGCTGCGACTTCCGCGGCCCCTTGGGCTGCTCGTCTGCAGGTGGCGCGGAGGCCAGGGGTCAGAGCAGCAGGAACTGGGGCACCGACGGGGACACACAGTGGAGTCGGTCCTGGGGTCGCCGCACAAACCCTGGAGTTTGGGGGAGGAAGATGAACCCCGAGCCTTCATCCCCGGCAGGTCAGGGGGTTCCTGATGGTTTTAAAGCCAGAAGGGCACCTGCCTGTAAACGCTTTTTCCCCTCATTTTGCTCCACGATGGCGCTGAGGCGAGAAGGGACACAGGCCACTGCCGGCGAAGGGCCAGGATGGCACGGAGCCTGCTGCGGGGAGCGGGGGAGGCCCAGCGCTGCCAAGTGTCAGGGTCCTGGTTGGGAGGAGGGGAGGCTGGGGGCGCAGGCGGGCCCCTCGCCAGTGGCCAGGTCCGACCACCTGGACAGGCAGGACACGCGGCGCCCAGCGTCCTCTCACTGTAACCCCTGCACACGGCCGCCTTACCGACCATCTACATCCCGCACCCTCCAGCCCTGCCTGCCGTGGCCCCGCGGCCAGCAGACCACTCACCCTGCCGGGCGCTGGAGAGAGCAGCCCCCGCAGACCGGGTGGTGGTGCTCAAAGCCACAGCAAATCAACAGAAGGGTTCCAGCTGGCGACTGGCTACTTCAGGGAGGCTCAGGGATGCCCTTGAGAGCCCACCCCTCCGCCGGGACCCAGGGGAGGACAGCCTGGTGAAGGCCCCACGCGGGGATGAGTTGGGGCCAGGCAGAAGGTGCCAGGTCACCCCGCTGGGATGGGAGCTGCTGGAGGGCTATGCACAGGGCAGCGAAGTGACCCCAGGTTGCAGAGACGCGGAGCAGAGGCAGGGAGAGGTGGGAAGGAGATTCCAGGTGTGGCTGGAGGTGCCGTCAACTGGACAGTTGCAGGTAGAGCCCATGGCCCGACTCCGGGACCCTGGCCTCTGTCAGGGGGTTGTGTCCACTCGTGGGTACTGCCTCCCCTGGCAGAGGCAGCCAGACAGTGCCCTCCCTCCATGCCACCTGCCCCAGCTTGCTGGCTTGGCATTGGGTGGTCAGTGCACGTGTGTCCGCTCCTAGGGCCTCAGTTCTCTTAAGCCAGGATTGCCCCTTGCTTCTCTCTGTGTTTCCGAGAGTGACTGCTTGACGTCCAGGGAAAGGTGCCGGGAGAGGCCGGGCTTGGATCTTGGACGCCAGTGTCGGTGGTAGGGATGCTGGGCCTCCAGCTTCCTGTCACTGCCTGTCGACCACGTTTCTACCGTGACTCACTTCCCGACAGCCCAGAATAACTGCTATCTCCTGGTTGGCAGGACCTGAAACTCTTGGGTGAGGTCAAGTCCAAGGCCAACCGAGGCAGCCATGGGGGCTTGGGGTGGGGCTGCCTCAGGGCTCCTCGCTCAGGCCCCCACTCCTTTCAGCCTGACCCGCTCACATCACCCAGGGAGCCCTAAAGCTGAAGTGAGCCGGGGAGAAAGGGGGTCAGACAGAAGATGGGGGGTGGGGCTGGTTTGAGTGGGCGTCTGGTGCCAAGGGTCAGAGTAGGGGATCAGGGCCTGCACTGGGAGGCCTCTGAGGTCCCAGGGACACGAGAGGGTGGGGTAGGAACGTGCTGAGGGACTGGAAGGGGGACGGGGTGCCGAGAAGCGCCATGGCTGTGCCTGGTGGAGGGGAAGGCGGCGGCGGGAGGGGCACGGGGAGTGAGCTGCCTGTGCGGCAGGGCCGTGCCAGTCGATCTTGGCCTGGGTGTCCCCAGGGCCCACAGGGTGCAGGGGCAGTGTGGCTCCGTGGGCTCGAGGGCCCAGACTTGAGGAATGGGTGCACTGACCCTGGGCAGCCAAGTGGGAACGCTGCCCACCCCAGAGAGAGAAGGGGGAGGGCGGCAGCACCCCAGCTCGCCCTGTTGCCCCCGCACAGGCTGCGGCACCACCCACTCTGGGCCGCCCGTGCAGATGAGCCCCGGGGACAGTCAGGGGCTCATTGATCCCTTAGCCTCATTAATCCAATTCTCCATTCTGGCGCGGCCAGCACTTAGGCTTGGGGGAGGAAGAAGTGAGGAGCGCTAACCAGGTTGGTCTGAACTTGACCCCGGTCATCCAGCTCTGTCCCCAGGCACCTCCCCGTTGCCTGAGGCCAGGAGCCGGATAGGGATGGCAAGGACCAAGGGGTGGCTGTGACCATCGGAAGCTCTCCTTGGGGCAGAGGGGCCTGGGCAGGCCAGGCTGGCCCTCACAGCCCCCATTTCCACATCCATAAGCGGGGATGTGGGGAGAAGCCCTCACAGCCACTGCTCTGAGAGGAGCAGAGAGCTGGACCTCTGCACATCACAGCAGCCTCCACGCAGAGGAGGAGCAAGGCCCAGAGCCTCCAGGGGCAGCTGTCGAGGGCGAGGCACCATCCTTCCGTAACAATCCCACCCCCGCCCCTCCCACCGGGAGTGCCACCCACCCAGGGCACTGCAGGCAGGAGCCGGTACCAGAAGGACCTCCCCTCTTCCCTGCCCACTGCCCTGCCCGCCAGGGAGAGTGAGATACCCTCAACACCCGGAGGCCCCCCCCTACTCCCAAGAAGTAGACAGTGATGGACAGTGTGGTCTGGCCAGCCAGCCAGGGCTGGGCCTGTGTGCCCCTGTGGAGAGGGACACCTGGCCCAGCTCAAAGATGGAGCGTCTTCTGCCTTCGGTCTGGGTTGCTGTGCTGCTGTGCGAGGCCCGAGGGTGGAGGCTTCCTCCCCGGTTGCCGTGGAAACTGCAGGCTGAGTGTCTGAGTATAAGCTCAACCAAGGGAGGGGAGCAGCTGCCCTGGGCAGCTGCTGTCACAGACTCTCAGTGTTAGGAAGGGCCCGAGGGGCTGCCCCACTCCTGCGCTGGCCAGCGCAGAGGGCAGCTCTGAGGCCTTCTCGCCTGCATCTCCCTGTGGGCGCTGGACCACCACCACATCTGCTCTCTTGTCTGCACAGGGCTATAGTGACTCCATCCAGGCCTGGGTGAGCCAAGCACACAGGCCCTGCCCTCCTGCAAACACTTCCAATGAGGGACGCGATACTGGGGGTGGGTGTGTGTGTGTGTGGAGAAACACAGATTCTGGTGACAGTGGGGAGCCAGGGCTGCCTGGGGAGGCCCGAGCGTCCCATTCCCATCCCTGCGGGCGTGAGTGGAGGTCTGAGTCATCTCCTGCACCGGCTCTGCACTGGGCTTCTGCCAGGACAGCGCGGCCATGCTGCCTCGCTGCCTGAGGCCTCCAGCTCAGTCTGGGGCTGTTGCTCCGCTTCTTGCCACCCCACCCAGATCCCAGGGAGCCCTCCTGCCTGCAGCCCGCAGCCTAAGGGCAGACGCAAGCCAGGGCCTTGCTCCCCTGAGCCACCTCCACGACCCGAGACAAGCTGGAGCCCCAAAAGGGAAATAAGCTCCGGAAGGATAAGGACCCTCGGTGGACGAGTAGGGGAGCTCAGGGCTTCAAGCCACTGGGCAGCCTGAGGGCTGGGCCCAGCCTCTTCCCCACGGAGCCCAAGGCACCTCCCAGCAGGGCCCCCTGAGCACCCCCAGGCCGCACTAGACTTCTCTGCAGCTTTGCATGAAGATAAAGACACCCCTCTCTCACCCCCAACGACCAGCCCCCCACATCTTTGGTGACAAAGAGTAAGCTATTCCCCTGAGCCACCAGTGCCACCCTCGGAGGGGTTTTACTCTGGAGGTGCGATGCTCTCTTCACGCCTTTCCACAGCTGCAGATGCCTCTAGCACAGGCCCCGCCGCCCCACCCCTGTGCACCTGCCCGGACCTCGGGACCTGGGTGTGACGGTAGGGCCCACTCGCCCTCTCCCCCTGGAGAAGGCTGGGGATGTCCAAGCCCGGCTCCCCCGGCAGGGCTCAGGGTGGGCCAGGGAGGTCTCGGGGGCTCCTCCCACCCACCAGGCCCAGAGCACAGGGCTCCGGGCCTCACCTGCCTCCCGGGTGACTTCCCTTTGGGACGTGCCGCCCGCTGGGTCAGCCGCGCCTCCGCACCCCTCGAGCCACACCACCACAGAGGGATCAGAGGCTTGGCTGTTGGTGCCAGCTCGATATCCAGCCCTGGCTGGACCCTCCCCCTTGGCCCATGCAGCCAGGGTGCTGCCAGGAGGCCTCACTGCCCGGTCCCGCCCTCGGCGCCCTTGGAGCCTGGCACCATTGCCCGGGTGGGGCCTGGTGGCTGAGCCTCAGGGCTGGCACCATCGTGGTGAATGGAGCTCATTCATGTCCTCAGCCCAGCCTCCCAGCTCTGCTTCCAGCGTTTAAAGCTAAATTCACAGTTCCCAAGAACAAACACTCCAGGCGCTCCTACAACAGGCAGACCTGGGCTTCCCAGACTGAAACGGAACTGAGAACTCGTGTCAGGGACGAGAAACCTGAGTCCCAGGGCGGGACAGAGCCTCCCTGGGCTCTGAGCCCCAAGCAGCCGAGCCAGCGCCAAGGCCCAGCCCCGCTGCATCCTCTTCCCCCTGCCGGCTGCCCGCTGCGGCCCCAGGCCTTGGCCATGGCTGGCTTCCTGTTGCCTCATCCTAGCCTCACAGGACCCCCTGCTCCAGGCCACCTCCCCTTTTATCTCTGAGTCATGCCGTGATGGCCGCTCTGGTCACTGGTGCCCGGCATGGAGACTCAACTTTCCAGAAGTGTCACGTTTTAGCCCCCAGCCTCGTGAGCAGGATCCCTAACAGACCATGCTGTACAGGTGGGGAAACTGAGGCTCAGAACAAACAGGAGCTGGCGGCTGGCGGAGCAGGGGTTCTGGCCCTCGTTGGCCACTCCACAAGCTCACCTCTCCTCCGTCCTCCTCACACCTAGAAGGGCGCCTGGAGCGCCTCTGCCCACGGAGGCTGAGGAGGGGCGGGGCTGCGGGCCTAGCGGTGAAGGTTGTTGGCGTGCCGGCGGGCTGGGGTTTCCGGGTCTCCCGGGCCCTGGGGTTTGGGCCGGTTCTGGGAAGGGCTGAAACCTTGACATCACCAGCACTTTATGAGGTCTGGGACTGGAGCCTCTGCTGTGCCCAGGGCGAGCCGAGCAGTCAGCGTTTGGGTGGCTCCCTTGCCTGTTGGGGAACCCGTGCTCCCCTTTTGTAGAGTGCAGGGCTGGACTTGGGCGTCCACATTTGGGGCCAGTGCCCGCCAGCCAGCCCGCGAGGAAGCCAAAGGCAGCCCTCTTGGCCTATTAAATCAAGGAAATGCTCGCCTGGCAATCGGTGCTGTCCTGTGCCCCTGCAACAGTGAGCGAGGGGCTGAGTGGGTGTCACAGGTTCTGGGCAGCCGTTGGGTCTCCAGGCTGAGCAGTTATGGAGCCCCCAGAGCAGAGGAACCAGGCAGAGCTGGGAGCCAGCAGCCTGGAGGGAGGTGCTGGTGGCCCTGGGGGCTCAGGATGGCAGCTGAGCCGGGTCTGCAGAGTCCAGACCCCTCCCTCTCCATCCCACCTCCCACAGAGGCTCTGTGCCGGTGGGGAGGGAGGCAGGTCTTGGACAAGAGGAGATGAGGCCACCCCAGTGCCAGGGCGCCGGCAGTGAGTGGCATGCAGACTGTCTGCTGGGAAGGCAGCCACAGGCCGAGGCCCAGCAAACCTGGTTCCTCTCAAACCAACACTGTGTTGCTCCTGCAGCAGTCCTGCTGCTGGGTGCCGTGATCGTCCCCATTTTACAGATGAGGACACTGAGGCCGGGAGAGGAGAAAGGACTTGTCCAAGGTTCAGCGAGCCCTGGTGGTGAGAGCGAACCCCAGGCCGCAAATCTGTACCCATAACAGGGACACCTGCCCTTTCTTGACTCAGGGGAGCCTTCATGGGGGACCAGGGCCGAGGCTCCCCTTCGCGCCCCAGCCCCGGCCTCCTCAAGATGTTCCAGGAGCCGGTCTGGTCCAGGCCACCACGGGTGCTGTCACGTGGCGGTTGTGCTCAGGGTAAAGGCCTCCACCACTGAGCTCGGCACTTAGCAAAGATTCCAGTCTCCGACCAGCAAGCTGGAAGCCCCTCAGAGGGGGGTCACCAGCTGCAGCCCCCTGGGGAAAGTCCAGTCTGTTCGGTGAGGTTGAGTGTATTCGGACGTGTCCAAGCAGGAGCTTTCTCTGCAAATGGCTGAGAAATGACTTGTGCGCCACCCTGGGGACTGTCCAGCTGCCTCCCAGGGTCTGACGTGTGCTGTTACAAATCACTGGTTCCCGCCCCTTCCCGAGCGTGGGATCGCCACCGCCGCCCAGGGTCTGACGGGAGTCATCTGCTGTGTGTCATCTCCGTACACGGTGTTTCTCACTGTGAGCAGCTCCTGGAGAGAGCTGGGTGGGCACCAGAGCCCTGGGTGGCATCGCAGGCAAGCAGTCGTGGGGGATTTTCTCCTGGGAGGAGCAGCTGCAGAGCTGAGGGCGTGGAGGGCCTCCTGCTGGGGGAGCGCTGGGGTTGGTGCAGACACGGGGTCCTCACCCAGCCCTGGGAGTTGCCTGTCCAGGGCCCCATCCCCTGTGTGAGGTGGGTGGCCTCCCCGGCTTGCAGCGAGAGGATGTCTGCGTCAGGCTGGTGGAAGTCATGGCAAGACAAGGCATGATGGGCAGAGTCCGGTGACTCCAAAGCTGCCCCAGCTTCATTCACCTCAGGGCCCAGTGGACCACACGAGGACGGGGCCCAACCCTGTGACCCACAGCACCAAGTGGGTAGAGTCAGAACCGGGTGCCAGGGAGGCGTCGGGGAGAACGGGGCCACAGCTGGCCCCCAGGCTGAGCACACCCTCAGGACCAGGGAGGCCCTGAACGCAGACCGAGGGACTGGGATTCCATCCTGGTGCCAGAGCACCCCAGACGTGTGCGGCAGGAGGGGGCGCCGGGGTGCGGGGCTGGGAAGAGGAGTCGTGGGTGAGGCCACGGAGGGCGAGCCAAACGGGGAGGGGGCCCTGGGGGAGGCCCTGCCCGGTGCGCCTTCCTCCCGTACGCATACTCTTGTGCGTGCTTCTCACGGTTTCCAGAGTTACGGCTCAAAACAGCACGTTCCTTTCTCAGTGATCTGTGATTCAGGTGTCAGCATGCTGCTCGGCCTGCGCGCCCATGCTCGGGCTCCTGCTCTGGCTCCAGGAGCCTGCACAGCAGTGGTGGTAGCACCAAGGGGCTCCAGCTCCCCCTGCCCGCCTAGTGCCTTCTGGGATGGCTCCTCTCCTGGCTGAGGGACCTCTGTGTGGTGGGTCCCGGGGCACAGTGCCCCCTTCGCCGTGCTCACCCAGCGGCTTTGGGGGAGAGCAGGTGGAGCTCCCAGGCTCCTGTGTTTGTCCAGCCCGGCCAGTCAGTGCCTCCCACGGGCTCCCTGAGCGCTGCCCGCCTAAAGGATGGCCCGTGTGGGTCCCCACGGTTTGTCCCAAGGGAGAGGGAGGGAACAGGGAAACCTGAGCCCCACCTGCCTGGAGAGCAAGAGGAGCCCCAGGTGTGGGCAAGGGCCGGACACGAGGGGCGTCTGTCTGTCCTGCTCAGGCCGCACAGCAGTGCCCGTCCTGCCGGCCTCCTCTGCCCTCTGTTGCCTGGCGAGGCTCGGAGGGACGTCTGTGGGGTAGAGGGGCCGGCCCCTGGGGTCTGAAGTCAGCCTGGGGTGCGCTGAGCAGGAAGGGCAGACGCAGCCTGTCGGGGCCCGGGGGCCTGCTCCACGCAGGACGTGGCAGCTGAGCTCTTCCCACGCACACGTGCCCTGGAGGACCGACCCCTCTCGGCACACGTGCACTGTTTCAGCAGGAGCAGCTGGCCTGGATGCGGGAGGCACCTGGCTCTCCCCCCCAGTGACCTAGCAGGGTACGTGGAGGCAGGCCCAGGCCCCGTGCGGATGCTCATCCCAGCACCCGTGCCTGGCCCCACTCCACGCTTGCCCACCCATCCTTGAACGCCACTCCACACCCAGGGCTTGGCCTGGCCTGGCCACTGGCCTCTCGTCTCTGGGGCCCCGTCACCGGCACGAGACCTGGGACCTGCTGGCGGCCCTCAGAGCCTGCTCAGCAAGTGTCTGCTCAGTGGATTAACGAATACATGCTAATGGCCACATCCGTTATTTACCTGATGTGAATCTGGGGTCAGAAGCACAGCGTCTGATTATGACGTCATTCCCATGAGCTATGACAGCCCTGCTGGTCCCTACCACGCAGCTTCCGGGAATCCGTTAGCACTAATTACTACCCAGTAGAATGTAACATTCCTGGACCACCACGTAACTGCGTGTGGAACATCGTCCGCTCCCCCAGGCACACCTGGGGGTCCTGCATCCTGTTTCTCTCTGCAGAAGGCTTACCCCACCCCACACACACCCAAGACCTGACACTACTCGCTTTCGGAGCGTCTGTTGTTCCTGAGCTTGTTCTAAAGAAGGCACAGGGTGGGTTTTGGAAACGGGCCCTCCCCGGTGGAGTGCAGGACCTTGAGGCAATGTCTGCGTTGTGGTGGGGGGCGGTGGCTCCTTCTCAGCACTGATGCTGTCAGACCATGTCTCTCAGAGAAGGCAGGTTCTGTGGGAATGCAGGGTTTTGTGGGGCCTCCCCCGGCCACTGGCACCCTAGGGCCAGCAGCACTGCCCGTCCACCTTGGAGGAGCAGCAAGCCTAGAGCTCCTGGCCGTGGGACTTAGAGCCCATTTCCTGCCTCTCCAGGCCTCAGTTTCTTTATCTGCAGAATGGGGATAGGAAGGTGTGAGGGTGGAGCAGGCCGGTGCCTGTGTGCACCCATCAGCACCAGCTGCAGCTTCCCTGTTGTTACCACATCGTCAGAAAAGTCCTTAAATCCGATACCTCCGGTCTACACTGGCCCCACACTTGGGACGCTCATCTCATTCATTTTACTTTCAAACACGGGGCAGCTTTCACCAGCAGCAGGAGTCCCTTTAGAAGTAGGACGGTCAGTTGTGCGTGGGAGTCAGACGAGGGCCCTGGGTTCCCTGAAAACCCAGAGGCTCCGCAGCAGGGTCACGGTCCTCAAGGGGAGGTAGAGAGGGCCGGGGCCACGCTCTGTGGTCACGGTGCCTCCTGGCCGCCATCCTCGCGTCCTCTGTGCTGGTGGGGGCGGGGCGGCCACGGGATCCTCCGTGTGGCCTTGAGTGAGCACCGCCGGCAGGGGCCAGGCCTGCCCAGCTCTGCCCTGCACCCTTGCTTTCGTGAACACAGGCCTCCCCCTCGCGGACTCCAGTGAGGACTGATGCCCTGCCTGGCAGGATGGAGGCACGGGGCCAGCCAAACCCCAGCAGGCGGAGCTGACTGCCAGGGAGGCTGCCCACGTGCTGCCTGTGGGGGATGCAGCGACAGTGCCCCCATGGGAGGCGGGGCTTGCCCGTGCAGGCGCGGGGGCCCCAGCCGGCAGCCCCGAAGCCACGTGCTGTCAGCGACCACGGGGGCCAGAGGGGGCCAGCGGAGTTGGAGAGCACAGGGCCAGCTGGGGCCCGGCGGGGAGGGTGCTCTTGGGCCTACCAGGGCCAGGCTGTGCTGACCGCCCCCCCCCCCCCCCCCCCAGAGCCGGATGGCGGAGAGCCTGCGCCTCTTTGACTCCATCTGCAACAACAACTGGTTCGTCAGCACCTCCCTCATCCTCTTCCTCAACAAGAAGGACCTGCTGGCGCAGAAGATCCGGCGCATCCCACTCACCGTGTGCTTCCCCGAGTACAGCGGCCAGAACACCTACGAGGAGGCCGCCGTCTACATCCAGCGGCAGTTCGAGGACCTGAACCGCAACAAGGAGACCAAGGAGATCTACTCCCACTTCACCTGTGCCACCGACACCAGTAACATCCAGTTCGTGTTTGACGCCGTGACCGACGTCATCATCCAGAACAACCTCAAGTACATCGGCCTCTGCTGAGGAGCCAGCGTCGGCTGTGGCGAGACTGGGGCATCACACCCCCACCCACGCTGGTGACCAGCACGGGGGCAGAAAACGGGGGCCCGGAGCGTGTCCCCCGCCCCGCCTCCTCGGCCCCCACGTTTCCGCAAACATGAATATGTACGGATAGATCGCTAGGTAAGTAGACACACTTGCGCACACACACGCACACACACACACGCGCACGCTCTGTAGACAGCAGGCTCCCCGCGTAGCTGAGGGCCTGTGAAGACTTGAGGAGCTGTCACCAAGTCCACCCCGAGCCCCTCCTGCCACATAACCCTGCCTTCCCGACGTGGCCCCACTCTGCATGGGGGTCCGAGGGACCACAGGGAGGGGCGGCCGGCTCCCTGGGAGGAGACCCAGAGCAGGGGCCACGCCGCCCCACGTGTGCGCTGGGACCAGGCACCAGGCCTGCGACAGCACTGACCAGCCCTCCGGCCACTCACAGCTCTTTTTAAACCGCTTCAGAATATGCAGCGAAACTCCATATGGTGACGCGCGTGGCGCGACTTGTCTCGGACCCGGCGAGCTGGGCGCCAGCTTTTCTTCTACGAGTCGGACGTTTTATAAACCGAAACCTGGTTTTTCTCCTCTGACATCCTTTTTCTTTTCTTTTTTTTTTTTTTTTTTTTTTGGCCAAATCTCGTGGTGTTTCGCAGAAATACAGAAAATTTCCAATGCAGTTGAGTATTCTTTTTTAAATGCAGATTTTCAAAACCTATTTTTTTTTCCGGGTGGTCCTTTTTGTGTCTGGCTTTGCTGAGTGTAAAATTGTTACCTGGACAAGTCTGTCCCTCTGCGCCCGGCAGCAGCCTCGGCGCCGAGTTGTACATAAGCCCGTGCAGCGTCCTCTTGTTACTGGTGCGGTTTCCACTTCGTTTTTCTTTCAGAAAATAAATGTGATGTATTTAAAGAAGGTCCTTCACCCAGGAGCGAACGAACAATAGCTAAATGTCTTGGTATTTAAAGAGTAAATTACCTGTGGCTTTTCTGCAAGTGGAGGAAAGGGAGGCCAGAGGGCAGCCTCGACTCCTGTGAAGGCTCGGCCGCCTCGCAGCCTGAGGGAGGCCCTTCCTGCCCAGGGCCCGGGGCACTGCCACCGCCACCGCCACGTGGATTACCTTGGCTGAGGGCCGTGTGCAAACACGAAGGCGCCGCCAGAGCCCTTGCCAAACCTCCTCTCGGCCTTTGGTACCCTGAGCCCGAGGTTGGTGTGAGGAGTCACAGCCAAGGACTTTAAGGGATGTCGAGAGGGAAAGAGGAGCTGGTGATCGCACGAAAGTCCGAGATTGTCTACTTTACGAAAATAAAATATCCTGAATGAGCCGAGCCTCGTCCCGAGTGCTGTGTGCGTGGACGGCATGCAGGAGGGTGGCGGGGACACCGTCCGTGCTGAGGTTCCTTTTTCTCTCCCCACTCCCTCCACATGTTTAGGAAAAACCATTTTGAAATGAATGTCAAGAACAAACAACCCGAAGAGTAGAAAGACGCTGCAAAAGAGGGAGATCTGCCAGGCCTGTGTGTCCCAAGGGGCTGAGGTTTGGGGGTAATGATGGCACCAGCCCAGGCTGCACCATCACCTGGACTCCCCCCCACCCTAAAGACACCTCCACTAGGGTCAGAATCATCCCCACAGAGCGGAAGAGATGCCCAGTGGGCCTGGAGGGTGCTGACAGCCCCCCGGCATGAACGGCGAGCCTGCAGGGTGTTTGGAGGAGGGGCCCCACCGGCCCACCGTTGGCTGACTCGCCAGTGTGGTTAGGGGGCCAAGGGATGGAAAACACAAGGAAGTTTGTTCACACTGCACCGGGCTCCTTGCAGACTATCTTATTCCACACTCATCCCTGCGGCGGGGTGTCAGTGGTGACCCATTTTACAGATGAGGCAAGATGCCCAAGGTCAAGGTCAGGGAGCAGTGGAGCCATCCTCCCCGGGAGGAGCAGAGGGGGCCGGTGCCTCCCAACACCTGGGTCCAAGACCTGGGTCCTCGCCCAGCTCTGCACCTGGACGGCCAGGGCAGGAGCCCACGGGGGCACAGAGCTACCCCATGTCGCCTCCTCAAACCCAGGACCGGACATGAAGCCCCAAGGGAGGGATACAGACAGACACACACGTGTGCAGGTACACAGCACTCAGACACGCGGACCTGGCTCTTGTTCCCCCCACCCCTGAGCCCACGTGGGGGTCCCCTTCACGCCTTCCCACATCACCAAACAGCGAAAACCCAAGGGGGCTTTTTTATAAGAAATAACGTGTGACTTAAGATCTTTGAGACTTATTTTGCACTTTAATGCCAGCTGTGAAAAGAGCAGTAATCTCAGCGTGAGCATCTTTAACTAAAAATACACAGTGAGAGGGAAATGGAAGGATTCTGCCTCCTGCCCAGATGTGTTCAAGGAGGGGGGAGGCTTCCCTGGGACAGTGGTCCCCTCCCCGCATCCCCCACAGTCTTTATCTGCTCCGGTTCTTCCTCTCACCAGCTGATCCCTCTGCTGACAGGACCGTCCCCATCCTCACGGCCCAAGATCCATCATCCCCTCAGGGCCCAGCACCCAGGCCATGGAAGAGCGCCCAGGCCAGGGTGAGGTGGGAAGGGGTGTTTGCACCGTCTGACCCGCCTCCTTCCCCTGCTGCCGCCTGAGCAGTGCCTGGCACGGGGGAGGCACGTGCTAAGCTGCATCCAGAGAGGTCCACAGACGCGGTGTTAGCTGCAAG
Source organism: Monodon monoceros (assembly GCF_005190385.1). Lineage (NCBI taxonomy): Eukaryota > Metazoa > Chordata > Mammalia > Artiodactyla > Monodontidae > Monodon > Monodon monoceros. Next base: position 62,626,044 of record NW_021703765.1, on the reverse strand, counting down.
CCCAGGCCCAGCAGAGGGGATGGGGAGAGGGGGCCAGAGTTGGTGGAGGACGGCCCTGAGGGGAGAGGATCCCCTTGCCAGAGGGGCAGGGTCACCACTGGGGCGGGGGGGGCCTCGTGCTTTGCTAAGTCTGGGTGGGGAGGGGGGTCTACTGTCCGCCAAAGGCTGTCAGGCTGAGGATGTCCACCCCTCACCCTGTGCTCCCACGGATGCAGTGCCCCCATCTCTCTCCAGCCCCCAGTGGTGATGGCAGGATGCCAGGAATGCCCCCGCCGCCTCCCCGCCCAGCCCTGGCTCTCTCCTCTGGGCAGGGAGGGCGCCTGCCTCTGCCCACAGCCCAGCTGCACATGAATGGGTCGGGACAGCGGGACAGTGGAGCTGCCCTAAAGGTGGGCCGGCGGCTCTCAGCGCCCAGCACTATGTGTGCCAGGCAGGGCCTGAGACCACCATCAGAGGGCCCGAGGGGTTGGGGACACTTCGAGGGGGCCCCCAAATCCAGTTACAGAGGAATCCTGGGTGTCAGCCTGGAGCCCTCTCCTACAGGATGCTGTGTCCACACAGGGAGGAGACGGGTTCCTCCAGCATCCCTGGCGGCCAGTCACTCAGGGCCTGGAAGACGGGGCGCCTGGCATTTGCCCCACGATCCCGGTTTCTCCTCTCCTGACAAGCAGGTCCAGGCCTGAGAGCCAGAGCAGCCCTGCTGGGCGGCGGCCGGTCCTGCGGCGCCCCCTGCTGGCCACTTTTGGAAACCACGCAGCCAGCTGGACCTGGCCGGGCGCCAGGGCCCAGAAAAGGCCTCGTCCCCACAGATACCCCAACACATGGGCGTGAAGTGCAGCAGGAAAACAACCGACAAATAGTCCTTTAAAATCCTGCATAGAAACTGCTAAACCACCAGTATTTGTTGAGTGCCAGACACGTGCCCAGCACTCCGCCAGGTGCAGAGGGTCCTTCTGGTCGTGGCCGTGGACAGAGAACCCAGACCCATGACCACCAGCACGAGAGCCGCTGCGCCCTGCATGCAGACCGTCCCGGAAGAGCCGCTGGCCCCCTGTGACCTGTTGCTCCCGATGGGCTTCGCTAGCGCCCGAGGCCCCACGCTGGTAAGAGCGCAGCCCCAGAAGTAGATGCCCTCACCCACCCAGACCCCCACCCACAGGCCCAGCGAGGACACCCCCAGGACACGGCTACACGGGCCAACCGAGGAGCTGCTGCGCTCAGGGGACCCTCAGATGGTCCTCCTGGGGCGCCTACCCCACTGCATGTCCCCCCCCCCCCTCTAGCTACCCACCCCACTCCACCCACTGCTACCTACCCCTCCCCAGAGTGTCCCAGGCCTCCCTCTGGGCACGGACTCCTGTGATAAATCCTACGATAAAGTGCAAACTACACCCCCCTGCTCCCCATGGTGAGCCTAGTGCTTGCGGATTCCAGCCTGTCCTCCAGAACCCAGAATACCTAGAGCTTTTGTAATTAAGACAGCGTTGGGCTGGCCCAGGTACCTTCTCGGACTGAGTGTGAAAAGCAAAATTCTTTCACTTTCAGAAGAAAATATGGCAGGATACTTCCATGAGCTATTAGCACCAAATTCTCTTAACACCAAAAAAAAGAAAAAAGTCACAAAGGAAAAAGATTGATGAAACTCACTACTATTCAAATGAAAAACTGCTGGACCAATGAATAAACAAACAGAGAAAAGCCACGCAGATAGCCTGGGAAGTGATATTTGCAATATGTGTGACCAGCAAAGTGTTAGAATCTCGGATAAACGAAGCACTCCCTCAAATCAATGAGAAATGGAAAAAACAACTCAGCAGAATGGGCTCAGGCTCCTGGGAGGCCCCGGCAGGAGAGGAGATGGAGGCGGTGCTAGGCAGAGAGAAGACGCCCCTTCCCAGCCTTGGGGGATGGCAGAGCCATAGGACAGCGACAGCTACACGGCTTAGCACTCGGCCAGGCTGCTGGGAGGGAGCACGACGGGCTCTCCAGCTGGGAAGCAATTGTGCTCTCTGGCCCCATGACGCCCTTCTCTGGGGAAGCCCTGGGGAAAACCAGCTCATGCAGGTCCGCCGGACTGGAGTAAGTTCACTGAATGTAAGTACACACGTTCAAACAAGGGATGGGCAGGCTGGGGTTATAATCAGGAAATGGAGCCCGTGACACACATGGGTACATTCCCAATGATAGCGTTAGGTTTTTCAAGTACCGAAGGGATACGTACAGCAAAATCCATTTAGAGAGTTTTAAAACATGGAAGGCAAGATCTATATATAATTACACCTATGCCCCCTTCAGTGGAAGCGCAGAATCCTAACCACCGGACCGCCAGGGAATAATACAAAGACATATGTTGGGGATGAAGTCGCCCACTATTGGTGGCTCCAGGGAGGGCAGGAGAAAGGGTGCTGGGTGGGGGAGGTTCACAGGGGGCTGTATTTTGTTTTGTTTTGTTTTGTTTGCAGTACGCGGGCCTCTCACTGTTGCGGCCTCTCCCGTTGCGGAGCACAGGCTCCAGACGCGCAGGCTCAGCGGCCATGGCTCACGGGCCCTGCCGCTCCGCGGCGCGTGGGATCTTCTCGGACCGGGGCACGAACCCGTGTCCCCTGTATCGGCAGGCGGACTCTCAACCACTGCGCCACCAGGGAAGCCCAGGGGGCTATATTTTTTTAAGCAAAAATCTCAAGCAACTGTGAAATATGGTTGAACGTTAAGATTTAGCAAATCTGGTGATGGTTCCTGATGTTCGTTATCATCATCTCTCTCGTCCCTGGACGCTTACACGGGTCCCAATGAGCTTAAAAGCCTTGAGTGAGAACGGCAAGGCCCCTCTCTCCACACCCCGGGAAGGAATGTCCCTGAGTGGTGAGCAGAGGCATCCATGGAGCTGAGCCCCAGAACTGGTCCTTTATGGAGACGCCCCGATATTCCCAGGGGCCCTCAACCGTGGTCGCCCAGGAGAACCAGCCAAGGTGCGTTCAAGGAAGATGTGGGCAGGGCCCACCAGGTGACGTGGGATAGGGCCAGGGATGGGTGGTCTTTTAAAAAGACCACCCGGGGGGGCTGCTGTCCGGCCTGGCACACCCAGCCCAGCCCAGCTAGAGGAGGGTATGGTCCCGGCTGGGCGGGCAGCAACCCCAGCTCCCAGGGCTCTGCTCAGCCTGCCTCTCTGCACCTGTTCCCTTAGTCATTTCTCTCTGGGCCTTGATTCGGGGAGTGTTCCCGCCTGGTCCTCACTTCAGGCCTCTGGAGCAGGGGGTCCCATCAGCCTCAACGTCCCAGATGGGGAAGCAGCCTGTCTAGGGGCACACGGGGAACGAGGGGATGGCAGAGGGACCTGGTCTGTCCAACCCCTGGCCCGGGACATCTTAAGGCCCATGTCGGCCTTAAGGCACCCCCTTTAAGGCCTGATATCCTGCCTCTTGGAATGAGCCCCTCATTTAAAATTGCTCATTGTGTCTTGTGACAGGATGGGTATCAACCGGACACGAATCTCAACCCTCCAGCTGCGGTCGGTCAGCGGGTGGCCATTACCCTGGACTCAGCATCAAATTAGCAGGAGCAGTCAGCTGAAGGGGACGGTGAGCCCGGGGGTGGGGTCTTTCATCCTTAAAAACGTGCCCTGGTGCTTCTCACAAGAGGACATTTACAGGGCTCTTGTCACCAGGGAAATACAAATGAAAACCAAAGTGAGACGCAAGCACACACCCACCATCATAGCCAAAAAATCAAGTGTGGGTGCGGATACAGAACGCCTGGGACCCTCATACGCTACTGGTGGGAGCTAAATTGGCAAAACTCTTTTAGGAAGCCATTTGTAGTACCTTCTAAAGCTGGACATAAAGTTGCCCTGTGCCCAGCAATTCTCTCCAAGGCGTATCTCAAAAGAAATGCATACACATGTCCATCGAAAGACATTTGTAAGAATGTTAGCGACCACTGTATTCTCAGCTGCCACACACTAGAAACAGTTCAAATGGCCATCAGCAACAGAGGGGATAAACAAACCGTAGCGCCCCCATATAGTGTGCATACCACACTGCAGAGCAAATGGGCAAAAATCAGTAATACACAGCGCACAACAGAGACGAAGAAGCTAGAAGCAAAATACTACAGACTGTATGTTTCCACTTATGTCAAGTTTAAAGAGGCACAAACTAACCCGTGGTCTTATAACCTGAAGGCAAATCAGCCGGTTTACGTTTGGGTGAGGGGTGGTGACTGGTAGGGGCAGGTGCCGGCCATACTCCGCACACTTCTTCATCTGGGTAGCGGTGCCCGGAAGTGGCAGGTTCACTTAGTACAAGTTAGTCAAGCGTTCACTTATGACGTGTGCCTTTTTAACATGTATATGGTACCTTAATAAAAGCATAGCTTTTTAAAAAATATGCTCTAAATTGTGATCGGCACGGCAGGCGCCTGACTAGGAGAGGAGGCCGAGGGCCACCCGAGCGCCCACGGTGAGCCTACCTGCAGGCAGCTGCGCCAGGTGCTTGAAGGCCAGGTGCAGGTTCTCCCGGCAGGCTGACTGGGGGTCGCTCAGCAGGAAGGACAGGGCGTGGATGACGTCATGCTCTAAAAAGCCATCTCTGGGGAAGAGAGGTGAGATTTAGACACAACGAACGTGCCACGAGAGGATCCAATAAGAACCTAGAGGCGGTTGCCTGCCCTCCCGGCCCCTGGAACCTAAGCCTGTGCCGGCTGGATGGGACCGCATTCCTACGGCCTCCGGAGAGAAGGCACAGGCTGGGGGTGGCCCTCACGTCAGGTGAGAGCAGTGCGGCCTGAGTGGTGGAGGACGACTCCAGGCAACAGAAGTGCATGACCAACCTCCCCTGAGCAGCCGGGCTGAGCTGACCGCTTCTCTCCACCTGCCGGGCACACACCTGCGGACTGTCCAGGGCAGCCACGTGCCTCCAAACCCACGTAGGCCTGTTATGCTTCTTGTTACAATGATATAGATTCACTGAATATCAGGTAAGCCAATTCGATGGGAGGAGAGTTGGTGGTTTTTGTTTTTGTTTTGATTTCCTTATGAAAACAAAGGTGAATGTTTTGGGAAACTCCAAGGTCAGTGTCTAAAAAGATAAATAAATAGGGCTTCCCTGGTGGCACAGTGGTTAAGAATCCACCTGCCAATGCAGGGGATGGGGGTTCAAGCCCTGGTCTGGGAAGATCCAACATGCCGTGGAACAACTAAGCCTGTGCGCCACAACTACTGAGCCTGCGCTCTAGATCCCATGAGCCACAACTACCGAAGCCCACGTGCCACAACTACTGAAGCCTGCACACCTAGAGACCGTGCTCCACAACAAGAGAAGCCACCACAATGAGAAGCCCGCGCACTGTAACGAAGAGTAGCCCCCGCTTGCCACAGCTAGAGAAAGCCCACACGCAGCAACAAGGACCCAGTGCAGCCAAAAATGAATAAATAAATTTATTTTAAAAATAGTGAGATGATTGTAAAGATTCTAGAAGGGTTTTGCATGCAGATTACTTCATTGTATCTGAGTGCTTGCTCTCCTTTAAAGAATCAAAGCTCCATGATGTTACAGGCGCTGGTTTAAGCAAAAGAGATGATGGGAAGCTCCGTGCAGTGGCCCATAGCCAGGAAGAGGCGCACAGGGATTGGTGACTGCCTAATCGCTTAGGGATTTGGGGTTAAGATGAACTGTTTGAAGGGAAGATACAATTTCTTCCAATCCTAGCTTTTTAACCATTCCTTCTGATTAACTAACTAACTGCTGGGCCCAGTCACATCTGGTGAGGGTTTCAAGGCTGCATCTCTCGAGGCTGAGGTCAGAAGTAAATGAGAAGTCAGAGCGGGGCCTGGCCCAGTGCCCAGCACACAGGAAGTGCCTGACCGTGCTCTGCCGTGAGGGCTGTATGAGTCGTTGTGGGAGAAGGAAATCACAGTGGGACCCCCAAGTTGCGGGGGCCTTCCCTGACCCCCGGTGTGACGTGTCCGGGCCTCTTCACTCTGCGCCCAGGTGCCCACTCCGAGTCACCCTGCTGGTAAGTCAGCTCTGTAAGCTGTAACTCCCCAAGGTGACAAGAGGCCAGGCCCCTGGCTTCCACACTCACTCCTCGTGTGGATCCAGGAAGGCAGGAGGTTTCAACATGGGCAGTCACTCAGGGCTTGAGGGGTGAGATGACCATTGAGCCCGGCGGACTTCAGAAGTCGGCCCCGGTCACTTCTGCCCTTTGTCCAGCGTGGTGTGCTAGAGTGAGCTGGGTCTTGGAATCCTGGACCCTGGGCACACCAGCTGCCTGCTCCGGGCTCCTCCCCACCCCTTGCAGTGGTGCTGCGAGGGACACTGGAGAACAGTGTGCCAGTCACATCAGGTCCTCAGTCGGTGACAGTTTCTGCACCGAGTCGCCCTGCTAAAGTGGTTACAGCCGGGAACCACCCCCCACACCTCCTATGAGGATAAACAGACCTATGGTCACTGTCACTGGGCTCGTAGTTTCCTGTAATCCCCAAACTTCAAGCATCCCTCCTCTCAGCCTCCGTCACCCTCCCTGGGGTTACTCCTAATGTCCAAGTCGGGTCCGGAAAGAGGAAAAAGGAGCAGGAAGAATGAGAGAAAGCACTTTTCTGGATCTGTCTCAGATAAGAACAGTGAGACTCGACCAAGAGCCTTGCCAGGTCAGAGCAGGAAAGGGCGGCCCTGCAGATGCCAGGTTTGAGCCCACTCCCCCGTTCTCCCCGGCACCCATCTGCCCTGTTTGGTGCAACACCTATGAACTGGGGCGCTCACTGTGTCACCACCTCCCCACACGCACCCAGTTCACAGCGACCTGTTGGGCCAGGGCTGCGCAGGGATTGGGCTGGCCACCCCCCTCCCAGGGACCTGACATCAGAACCCAGAGAAGAGACGGGGAGCTGAGGGGTCGAGGGGACCAAGGGGCTGAGGCGGCCATCTGGAGGTGGCCCTGAGCAAGCGGGTGTGTGAGTTCCCAAAGACCACCCATCTGTGGGGAGAGGGAACCAGAGAGAGAGCGCCCGCGGCCAACCAAGCCACCACGGGGCTGACACTTCACGTGCATGAACTCATTTAACTCCCTGCCCCGCGAGCAGCTCATTCAAGGTCGTTCAAGCATGTGCCACCCAGGGGAGGGGTGCGGCTCCAAAGCGTGGCATTGATACCCAGAGGCAGCTGCTCACCTGCCCACGTTGTGGGTGGCCATGATATAGAGCACCTCAGTGGTCTCGATGCGCACCAGGTCGTTGGTGTCCTTCAGCAAAGCTTTCAGGCTCTCCAGGCAGCCTACGGGCAGAAAAACCTCTGAACATTCACCGAGCTCAGAAACCAGCTAACCTAGAAGTCGACAAGTGAGCTGATGTCCAGAACGAGAGCACCAGGGCTCTACTGTTTGGGGGTGTGAGGGCATCGTGTGGTTGATGGAGTGTTTCAGAGTCACTGGCGGGGACTCTGGGTGCTAGAAAGGCTCATCCCCCAGGACCCTGTCATCCAAACCCCCTCGTGAATCTCTGCACACCTCCTCCCAGTCCTCCATGGGGTTCAGAAAATGCCCTTTGCGTTTGGAGAGACTGGAAGTCAAATTCCAGCCTTGTCACCCACTAGTCGTGTACCCTTGAAAGGGTTACACCTCGGGAAGCCAGACTGAGCACCTAAAAATCTTGCCTTATTTACTTATGGGGCAACCCTAGCCTCACACTGCTTCTCTCTGAGCCTCCATTTTCTTCTGTGGGTTGAGGCGGTTCCTTCCCTCCCAGGGCCAGTGCTACGAGGACTAAGGTAACACGGGCACTGAACGTATGGCAGCGCTGGACCAGAGTCGGCCTCGTTAAATAGCAACCTTTTCTATTGAAGCTCCACCCGGCGTAGGGACTTAAACTAGCCCTTCAGATAAGGCTGGTGGGAGAGGCGGCAGTTCACTCATCGTGGGCCTGATCTGGGACAGGTGTGACCGTGCCACTAAAATCAGTTCAACTCTTATGTGGGTAATTAAGAGAGTGGGACACAGTGGACACAGGTCCCCGTGTATGTGTGGTTTCAGTAGGGCCAGTGCCTATCTTCTGTGACAGCCTTGCGGGTGAGACAGATAAAGGCCTATTTGGTGGATGTGTGGCCACCGGGTTGAGTCATAGCAGAGGGGGCTGACCACTGGTGGTGTCCAGTTGAGGATGGGCTGACCAGCTGGGAGGGATGCTGTGAAGGGGCCACCTCAAGCTGCTCTGTGTCTGTCCATCCAGACCACAGTCGTGGTCACTTGGGCTGTGCCACGCTCACCTATGCGGATGGCTGTGTAGACGTGCTCGGGGTCGTGCATGAGGTCATACAGAGCCATGAGGGCTTTCTGCCTTGTCAACAGGTCCTCCGACTGCAGCTCCTCGTTCAGCTTGGGCAGTGCCCGGCAGCCGTAGGCAGTGGCAGCCTGGGTGGGGTTGATGTCGGGGGGCAGGTACTTGGAGATCTGGGCGTGGGCCATCTTCCCACGCCTCCCGCTCCTGCACAGGGCGGCTCTGTAGCTTTCAAAGTGAAGCTCTGCAGAAACCACTGATTAAAAGAACCCGAAAGTTGTCAACATTGCTACTGTGATTTGGTATTTTTACTTCCATTTTACAGATGAGCAGACTAGAGTGAGGGCAATAAAGGGATTTGTTCAAGGTCACAGTGAAGCCCGAACCTCACAGTGAAGTGGCGGCCCAAGCTGCAAACTTCAGAGTTCTCCCGATACTTTATAGGCTGGGCCTTGGGACAAAGGCATTGAAAACACAAACTAAGCCAAATGAGCAAACGCTGTATCAGCTCCATTCAGTGCTTATCTTGTGCCAGCAATACCTAATATCCAACTTAGCTGCCCCAGGAGGAGGGGACTTCTATTACCCACATTTTATGAAGGAGGAAACTGAGGTTTAGGGACAACGAGCCGTGGAGGTCACGAACTAGGATAGGAACCAATGTTCAAATCTGGGTCTAGCACATTCACCCATCAGGGACCCACAGTCGGTTGCTTCCAGCACATCCATAGAGAAGGAAATAAGGTTAAAGTGTGATTTATTTTTATTACACACACACTTTGAGCAACTGTAGGCAGTGTGGCTTAGTAGTTAAGAATGGGCTCCAGACCCAAGCCAGTGGGTGGTCCTTAACAAGTTATTTCCTCTGTGTCTTTCTGCAGCTCAAAAGGGAGATGATAATAGTACCCACCCCCACCCCAACCCCCGACCCCCGCCAAGGTGCCATATTCGCTGAGACTCTTGAGCCTGGCTCACCAGGGCTCCAGATTCTTTGGCTGAGTTATTATTAAGCTGATGGTGGTTGTGACCGCGTTTAGTGGCAGTGACAAACCCCAGCCTGTGGGAACCGACTCCACTAAGAGAGGTGAGCCGGACTCTGATTCCGGGCAACTGGTGACTAGGGAAGGAGGAGAAGGGGCCGGGCTGGGAGAGAAGAGGGGGCCCAGCCATTTGGGATCGGGGCTCCCCTCTCAGGAAACGGTGGGCGCCAGGGACAGGGGCCTACCCTCATCTAAAGGGTATGGGCTGCCTTGGGGTGGGAGGGCGCGGGGCCTGTTGATCAGGACCGGGTGGGTCTGGGGACCCCTGGCCCCTGGCCCCTGTCGGCCGCCGCAGACTCACCTGCTTCAGCGCGCAAGGTTCTGTAGCGCTTGCCCGTTGCCGGGCGACCCGGTTGCCAGGCGACCCTGAGCAGCGTCAGCCACGCAGCTCTTGCACACTCGGCGCCCACCGCGCAGGCGCGAACATCCCCAGGCCAGGGCCGGCAGTAAAGTGGGGGTGATGATATTTTACAGGGTTACTGTGGGGAACAAAGGCGGCTCACCTTTGTTCATAGTGCAGGAGGGAAGTGTCTATGTGCGCCTTTCTCTGTACTGGGCACTTGGCACACCGTTAATCCTCAGAGTAAACCTGTGAGGTGATAACATTCTCCATTTTACGGACAGGAACCTCAAAGAGGTTCAGTAGCTTCTGCTGAATCACTGAGGCCTGATTCCAGGACTGCTTAGCCCTGGTCCAGGCTCCTTCCTCGGCAGGCTGACTGGCTGGTGACAACACAGGTCGGCCCCTGCAGTGGACTCAATGCACTGCTGGCCAGAGCAGTTGTTCTTGGAAGCAAGCCAGAGCTAGCCACCACATACACCAAACCCTCCCAGGGCTCCCCACTGGTCTCAGGACAGAGTCCAGACTCCTAGCCCACCGCTCGAGGCCCTGGGTGATGGCCTCCTCCACACATGCTGGATTCTTTCTTAATCCCCCAAATGGCTAACTCTTTCCTGCAGCTGGGCTGCTTGTAACACTATCCACTTCTTTGTTCTTCAGGACACAACTTGGTGTACTCTTGAAGCCGACCTTCTCCCCAACTCCAAATTAGCGAGTGATCCTATGGCTTAATTACCCCACTGGCACACTTCCCTCTTCTTATTCTCTACTTGCTTGTCTGTTTCCCCCAACAGACTTCCCTGAGGGTGGAGGCCACTTCGGTCCTGGTTCCTTGCCTCCCCAGTGCCAGGAATATACCAGGAGGCCTTTCGGTAAGTGTAGAAGAAGTGAATGGTTAGTGGATTTGAGTCAAGCTTCATAATCAAAGCACTTTCACCGTCTTGTGTGATCCTCACAACAAACCCTTGAAGTACATAGTCAGGTCCATTTTATACCAGAGGAAACTGAGGAGGAAGTTGAGCCACTCAGGGAAGCTCACCCTGAGGCCTGAGCCCTTAGCAGTGAAACTCACTAACAAAGACACCAAGCATCGGCCTCCAGCACATTTAACTCTGAAACGAAGGCAACTGACTTCGATCTGTGTGCCATGGACCCCACTTTGTGATGTGGATGTCTGCCCCTACTGCTGTCCCTCAAAGGACCAAGTCGTGAAGGGTCTGTCTAACCTAGAGCATCCTAGCTTTTTTACAAAGGTGGTGTGGAGAGCATTGGGCTGGGATTTAGGAAATCTGGGTTCCAAATCTAGTTCTAACTCATGAAGCAAATCCTTTGGAATGTGTGAGCCTTCATTTCCTTGCTTGTGAAATCAGGGAGCTGAATCAAGTAGATTCTCAAAGCTGGGAATTCCAGATCTCTCAGGATTTGGTTACAGAGAGTCTTTTTGTAAAACCGTCCTTCAATTTTCTGTTTTTCAATCTCCTTTTTATTATTTTTGCAAACACACACATAACATTCTATGTAGCATATATGTTAATTTGTGAGACGTAAAAATATAATAAGCACCTGTGAATTCACCATTAGAACATTATCAGTGTCTGCATCCCCTTCCCTTGTCCCATACACGGTCCTCCTCTCCAAAGCGACCATCTCATTTCTGTGGTTCCCATCTCACAAATGCCTCTGGAAGCCATCTAGCCCCACGTGCCTCTCTCTGCAAACAGAAACTAGCTCACAGAAGCTCAGTGACTCAGGTCAGCCTTTAAACAGCCATTAATTATGGAAGTTAATGTTGCAGCGTGAGCTCTAGAAGCCAAGGTGTATGATATTCAGGCATCATTAGGTTCAGAACTATGCAGATGAAGGTCAGGAAATGGAAGGAGTGTCCATTCCTTGTCACTGCAGGGCGATCAAATGCCAGTGCTACAGCAAGAGCCTCTTCTTATGCCGTGATCGCAGAGAGGAGGAGGTGTCTGTGGGAAAGGTACGCAGCACACCGAAATGCATCAGGGCTAACCCAGAAGGGCCGAGACGGGGGATATTATTGTATTCCCTCTGTTCCAAAATGTTTATTTTCATTTGAATTATTTACCAAATAGGTGATATATGTACATAGAAGAAAATCCAAGAAGTATGAAAGTATAATGTCTCCCTCCCTCCTTGGTCCCCAGCCAACGGATCGTCCTTACCTATGGCAACCACTGGAATCTTTCCATTGATAAACTAAATTTATACGTGTAAATACAATTCATTTACCTTTTAATGTAATGGCAGTATACTTCAGTGTTCACCTTGTTTTTGTAAATGCAATATTTGTTCACTCATTTAGCGTTCACTCCATGCCTGCTTATGTGCAGGCACTGTTTGGCTGATGCAATAAGTCGGGTGGACTATACACAAGAACCCCTGCTCTCATTGCGCTCAGTGGAGGGAGACAGACAATCAACATAAACAGCAAGTTATATAATGTGTTAGAAAATGCTAAGTGCCTGGGAGAAATAGAGCAGAATAAGGGGTTGGAAGGATGCGGCAGTTGTAAATAGGATGCCTCATCTAGAGGTGACATCTGAGCAATGTGGCTATCTGGGGACAGAGCCTTCCAGGCCTAGGAGACAGCTGATGCAAGCACCCCGGTGCCTGGCGTGTGGAGGAACAGCAAGGAGGCCAGTGGAGCATGTGTGGGATGCGGGGGTGGAGGGGGGAAGCAGTAGGAGATGAGCTAAGACAATAAATGGGGCAAATCACATGGGGCCTCTTGGGCTATTGTAAAGATTTTATTCATCTAAGAGCGATGAGGAGGCATTGGAGGGTTTGGAGCTGAGGACTGACATGATCTGATCTGTGTTTTAACAAGGGATCCCTGGGGGCTGCTGAACTGGGAATAGGATAGAAGCAAGGGTGGAAGCAGGTTACATAACAAGAAAAAGATCACATTTGCTATATTATGAAAATAAGTACTTAAACACTTCACATAATTCCCTCCACGTTTGAACCACCAACCCTCCCCAGCCATGGTGACATCAGGGAGGCCAGGTGCGCAAGTTTCTCCACGGTCAGCCCCGCCCAGGCCCGCCCCTGGAGCCCAGACCCCACCCATGGTCGACCTGGCCCGCCCACCAGGCCCCGCCCTTGTTGCCGTGGTGATCACCGGCGCTCGGGCCGCGTCCCGGAGTCTCCCGCGAGGCTCTGGTTGCTATGGTGATCGCGGCGCGAGACGCTGGCGGAACACTTTTGGCTGTGAGCCCCATCCCCGACGTCCCGGATTCGTCAGACGCCCGCCTGTTCCGTGTGGTGCTCGTTGCCATGGTGATCGGGGCCACTGGCCCCTCCGGACTAGGCAGCGTCAGGAGCCTCTGCAGCCGCCGCAGGTGAGTCAGCCGCCCCTTCGGACTCACCCTCTCCCGCCCGCGTGATCCCCCGCCCACCTCCCACTACATAACCTGAAAGCGGCCTGGGCCCCGGGCCTCCTCTTTTCCTGACCGCACACCCCGGGCCCCCAGTGCTGGTCTGGGGAGAGACGGTCCGATGCGGAAGACCACAGGCCTCTCTCTCGGTCAAGGCCACCCAGTGCGGAGGGGGCGGGAGGGAGAAGGAGCCGGGGCTGTGGAATAGGCTGAGGGGCCCTGTGCCGGCTGTGGTGGTTCTGGGAAAGGCCTGTGGGCTGAACCCTGAGGGCCCTGCATACCCAGAGCCTTCATCCCTTAAGGGGCAGGAGCGGGGGAGCCCTCGCCACTCTACTTCCTCTGCCCGAGCTGTGTGCACAGCCTGACGACTGTGCTCCTTCACTCAGCCCAGAGCTGAGCTCAGGGAGGGGCCACTCCTGGTGGACATCGGTCAGGAGACTCAGGTCTCCTCGACTCCCAGGCCTGGTGGCAGGCCTGGTACCCGCCCCCGTGCCCCAACACACACTGCCTGCAGATTGGAGAGATGGCCCCTGGCATCCTGACATTCCTGACAGAGAAGGAGGCTTGGACCTGTTTTCAGAGCTACTGCAACGTTAGCTATCAACTTTGGGGGAGTCCCCAGGGATTTGCACAGTTCCCTAACTCTCTTCCCCCTTTTGGGGCCACAGGACTCCCAGGAAGAATGAGGTCCTCTGTGATGCCTTTGGGGCCCACGGTGAGCCAGGACCGCGTCATCACCAGCTTCCCTAAGGTAGGGAGGCGTTAGGCCAGCCTTTGATATGTATACTGCTCTCCGGACACCATGCCCTCATCCAGCTTTCCCCACCTCACTCACCACTGGAAACAAAGCAGGTGAATCGGGGAGGTCAGTGCCTCACTGACAGACCCCAGGGACTCAGCAGACTTCTTGAGAAGCTTGGCGTTGACTTGCCCAAGGTGGGCCAGCAAGTGAAAGGTGACACCAGGAGGCAGTGTGGCATGGATGTTAAGGGCAGAGACTTTGCAGTCAGACAGTCCTGGGTGTGAGTCCTGCATGTCATTAAGCTGTGTGACCGCGGGCAAGTTACTCAACCTCTCAGAGCCACTGGTACAGAAGGATAATTCCTCTCATATTGGGTGTCTGGCTCATGGTAAAAGGGAGCTCCCTTGCCCAAGTGTGGTCACTGTTTTTCTCATTTTAATTATGACATTATCAAACAGCACTCCAGTTTCCTGACACCAAATCCAAAGTTCTCACCCCTTACCATTCTGCCTTCTGTCCTTGCTGGAAACTCACAGCTCTCTTCCATCTATATTAAAATCCATTATTAATCACAGCACGGGATGTAAATCTGCACAGCCTCCCAAGGGAGCAGCGGGATAATGTCTCCCAGCACTGTAGATGCTCAGGGCCAGGCACTGCAGCAATTTGTAAAGTAGAAGGTCAGACACAACATAATGTCCTCGAGAGGGGGCCACTTAGACAGCAAAATGCTGCTTCTTGACACAGACTCGGGGAGGCATGAGCACCTCTCAGGGGCTGATGCACACTGAGAGCCAGAGTAAGTTGTTGAGCACCACGTGTGACAAAAGGAGCAGAAATGCACGTGTTTGCTTCTACGTGCAGGGTATCTGGAAGGATGCTTAAGATCCTGCCATCAGTGGCTGGTGCTGTGTGTGTGGGGAGAAATCCTCTCTTTTGAGTCTTGAAATCTGTGCCCAGGCCGGTGGGGGAAGGAGGGTAGGCTCTGGGTATTTGGGGTCCGCAGTCATTCCTCCTCCCCCTCTCCTGCCTTCCCCCCAACCCCGAGTTCTGTCTCCAACATGCACAGATAAAGCCTCGGTGCCTTAGACCCGTGGACAGTGCCCCCAGGACTTTCCATCTCATCAGAGGCCCAGGCAGCTGCTTCTCTACTGAACTTGACAGTGGTGACTGGGGATGACGGGGACTGGGGTTAAAAAGCCAAAGGAAGGGAAGCGTGATCGGCACAAAACAGTCCAGGTCTCATGGGATGAAGGACCCAGATTACAAAGTGGGATGAGGCTCAGAGAGGTAGGGAGGACTGCCTGAGGTCACACAGCTGGGCGTGGGGGAGCCCAGACTTGACCCAACCGTGGCCGACTCCAGAGCTCTGACGTTTCCCCACCTTGGGAGGCAGTCTAGGGCATCCCTGCTTCCACAGAAGGTAAGATTCTCCCCCAACTGCCTGTGGCCAAGTTCATCCCACACTCCAGGGCCACAGCACTTCAGACCCAAGCAATTCGTGGTCAGATGGGGCCAGTCCTTCCTTCACCCCATGTGCCTCGGTTTTCCTCTGTGCACTTCCTGCCAGCCTTCCCTAGCACACTTCTCCAATCTGTCCCAAGTCCTGGGACCCCTCTACTGACCGCCGTGTCTTGGCCAGCCCCCAGCTTGACACTGACACGGAAGTGGACGGAAAAGCAGCCAGCTTTCCCGAGAGGTGGCCACACACCTTCACATGGCCGGGGGCCCTGGGCTGAGTGCTCGTCCGCACTGCCCACTGCCCACTCCAGTGAGCAGACCAAGAGGTGCCGTGAGGGGTGTCCCCACCTTACAGATGAGGACATGGGCTCTGTGAGGTCCCGCCCTCACCCTTGGCCGAGCTCCTTCACCGTCCCTGCTGCCTTGGTCACACAGAGCCGAGAGGGCAGGCGGACCAGGGCAGAGCCGCAGGGGCCCTGAAGGACAGGGGTGGCCCAGGGACCACAGCAGAGCACAGCAGCCGTCTCCAGCTCGATCTCCTCCCACATCCTGGCCATGCCCCACACTCAGCCTTGGCCAATCTGACTGCAAAACGTAATGGTCACCTTTCATTTGTTTAATATCATTTTTTCTAATTATAGAACAAACCTGCATTCGATGTGTCATGGCGTCTTTGCTGATCACTTAGTATGTATGTGCCAGACCAGCTCTGCGCTGGTGGCTTCACAAATATAACCTCGTTTTATGCCCCCAAGTCCCTGAGATTTTCCAGATGCAGAAATTGAAGTTCGGAGACATGAGGCAACTACCCAGGGTCACACAGCAGCTGAGGGTGGACACAGGGGCCCTGCTCTTAGACCACTACCCAGTTCTGCCTTCTGAAAAATATGGAAGATGAAAGTGCCTTCCAGGACATTTTCCATGCACAGATATGCATATTTTTAAAATAAAAATGGCATCAGAGATCCATAGAAGGTGTAGGAGGATCTTGGCACTAAAAGGGCCCTTACAGCCCACCCCTCCTCTCATTGGAAGAGGCCCAGAGGGGACAGAGGGTTGATACGCCTGCAGCAAGGGCACAGCTGCCCCCAGCGGGACACAGCTCTCTGGATCTCCGCCTGGGCTCCCTGGTGTGTCCTGGTCCCACTGCTCCTTCTCGGGGCTCACAAGACCCTGGAGCCTTGGGAGTCACTGACAAGGTAGAGGACGGATGTGACAGAGGCTCAGGAAGGAGCCTGCTGCCCGCTTGGTGAGCTTTGCAGGGTGATGTGCCCACCTGTCTGTCTGTCTGTCTGTCTGTCTTGTTTCCAGTGGTACACGCCCGCCGCCTGCCTGCAGCTCCGGGAGCACTTTCACGGGCAGGTCAGCGCCGCCTGCCAACACAGGAATACGGGGACCGTCGGGTGAGTGCTGGCTTGGCCAGGGGAGGGTGGGGAGGGTCGAGCGCACGTGTGAGTGTGTGGATGCGGGCGCCGCCACCCGGTACAGGTCTGAGGAGCATCAGCCATTTATCTGGCTTTACCTGCCACACCTGCTGTAGGAACAGCTCCCCCCCTCGGTGAGGCCAGCAGCGAGGTCTGAGCACGGCTGTTCCCTCCAGAAGCATTTCCTGCCCTTCAGGCCTCAGACTTAGTGTTGGGTCCCTGGGGTCTCCTCTGAGTCCCCACCACACCTGCCCCCTCGCCCAGACGGAGCGGGTGCCCCCTGCACCATGCTCCTGGACTCCATGCTGGGTTCCTCGCCAGGCCACACGCAGGAAGGAGAGGCACGTGTGCGCCCCGTCACTGCCTCAGGGCGCCTGGCACTGCGGCACAGGTGTCCTGCCATGGTCACATCTTCTTAACAAACAGGTGCGGGGTCCTGCTTCCGCCACGCATCCTGAGGGGCTCGTGGTCTGTTCAGGGAGAAGGCTGAGCTCACAAGTCACATGGGGACAGTGAGGCCAGGATGGCCGAGGTGGCCATGGTCACGGGCTGAGCATGGCGGTGGCTGCTGGGGGAGTGCTGGTTCCACACCAGGGGCTTCCCACCAAGGAGCTCCCAGCCCTTCCCCACACTCAGTGCTGGAAGGCCAGGAAACTGGGGCCCAGGGGCACCCAGTGGCCCTGCGGCAGCACCTTTACTCCTCCTGAGAAGCAGAGTCAGGGCCACCTGCTCCAGAACTAGCAGCGCAGGGAATTCCCTGGCAGTCCAGTGGTTAGGACTCGGTGCTTTCACTGCCAGGGCCTGGGTTCGATCCCTGGTCAGGGAACTAAGATCCCGCAAGCCTCATGGGTGCAGCCAAAAACAAAACAAAACACCAGACGCGTGCACGCGCACACACACACACACACACACACACACACACACACACACACACACACACACACA